>NC_041407.2:44241048-44569381 GCF_900747795.2 Erpetoichthys calabaricus
ACTGATGCCTTGTGAGACCCAAGCTGGATAGGAGATAGGTTGCCCATCAATGTTTACAGTGCTATTGCGAAAAACTGGTGTGAGGGAATGCCAGCACAGAATGGAGCCAAGGTGCTTTTCTACCTTGTGCCAAACTCTAGAGCATCATTTATAAAAAGATAATAATTACTTACTCCCTTTTTTGTTTAAGACTTAGTAAATGCCACCTGCTACAAAGGATGAGTGGAGACAATACTTATGTATCTTAGTAGCCAAGATGGAGGGAAAAGTGGAGGCTTTAGCCATAGAGAGATTGGACGTACGACATATGCCCAATGACACAGTTCAAAATTGGGAAGAGAAGTGCCTTGGCTTGGATCAAGATGAAATGTTTAACAGCAGGCTTTTTATTACTCCATAAAAAGGAGCTGATGACTGATTTGACCTGGCACCAAAAGGAAGACGGTGGGGAAGAGGAAGCATTGAGCTAATAAAATTTAGACGAGGAGCAATATTCATTTTAGTGATTGCCAAATGGGTCTGAAAGGCGATAGGTTATTCCTGGACATCACTGACTTTTTAACATCATTGAACAAGAAAATTTGACCACACAAAATCAGTAATGGAGGGTGTAATGGTGATTCCTAGATATCTGAAAGTGTTAAAAACTGGAATAAAGGAAGGAAAAGATAGAGATTTACAAGCACAGTTTATTGGGAGCAATGCAGATTTATTCAAGTTAATTTCAGAGCCAGACAAGGATTTGTATGTGTGAAATAATGTTAATATATGGGGGATGTCAGAAGAAGCATTTCCTAGATAGAGAGAGTGTCATCGGCATATAGGTACACCTTGTGTAATGTATTTTGCACCAAAATTAGCGAAAAGGTATTTGATACACAGAGTGAGTACTAGTGGCTGAGGTGAAATTATAAAAAGCAGCGGAGACCACAGACAGCCCTGCCTAGCTCCCCTGAACATACAAAAGGAATATGATAAATCTGAGTTTGTTAAACCTGAAGCCATAGGACAGGCATACAACGATTTGATCATGTTAATAAATATAGGATTAAACCCCACTTCACTCCTAATTCTCCACAGAAACTTCCAAGTGAAAAGAGAGCTGTAGGGACTTGTTTGTTTGTTAATTTATTTTTATTTTTAAAGTTCTTTGTTTGAGCACCACTGTACCCCTGTTCCTTTTCAAATTAAATAGAGTTGGCCGGTTCTGAGCATCAACCGGATGATAACATACATATAAGACTGCAAGACAAGCACATTAGTGAGTCTTTATTGTTAAATAATTTATTTTTATTTTTAAAGTTGTCAGTCAGTCATTATCCAACCTGCTATATCCTAACACAGGGTCACAGGGGTCTGCTGGAGCCAATCCCAGCCAACACAGGGCGCAAGGCAGAAACAAATCCCCAGGCAGGGCGCCAGCGCACCGCAGGGCACACACACACACCCAAACACCAAGTGCACACACTAGGGACAATTTAGGATCGCCAATGCACCTTAACCTGCATGTCTTTGGACTGTGGGAGGAAACCGGAGCACCCGGAGGAAACCCACGCAGACACGGAGAGAACATGCAAACTCCATGCCACTCCGGGCAGCGAACCCAGGTCTCCTTACTGCGAGTGTAATGTTTTTTAATTATGTTTTTCTCAAACAAACAAAAAAAAAAACATGAGGGCGAACTGGAGGTGACTGCCAGCATTCTTTGTGTTTGGGCACCACCGCTCCCCTGTTGCTTTTGCAATTAAATAGAGTTGACCGGTTCCGAGCATATGATAACATACATACAAGACCGCAAGACAAGCACATTAGTGAGTTTTCACTATTTGTTAATTTATTTTTAAAAGTTGTGTTTTTTTTTTTTATTATATTTTTTCTCACACAATTAAAAAAAAAAAAAAAAAAAAAAACACTTTATTTTCCTCCCGGGCAACGCCGGGTATTTCAGCTAGTATGTGATAAAACAATAAGCTGTTAACTTTGCTAAGGAGCTTATGAATTTTGAAGCTAAGTGCCCTCTTGCTAACACTGTTTAAAACAAAATGCCATGCTTTCTTTTTAAAATCAATTATTTGAACAGTGGTTAATTTATGAAGTGAACCAAACATACCTTTTCAGCAAAAGTAAAGATTTTCCTTTGGTCTACTCCTCCAAATTGGGCATCCACCTTTAGATATTCTTCATCCAGAGCCTGAAAGTATTAAAGACTAATTTAGGAGAAAGCTTTCACATTTTATTACAAAAAATATTAAAAGTACAGTTCACTAACTTCCAATTGTAAAACAAAAACACATACTGTACAAAGATAATGTACATGGTCTATAAAAAGTCAAAGGTACATTGTAAGGAGCTAAAGGCAGCTGTTTCATACCTGTAATCCAGGGTACAGCAAGCCACTCAGAAGGGGATGATCCACCTGTTTCACCACTTCAGCACCAGCTTTTTTAGCATCATGTTGAGTTACTGATGAAGAAAGTTTGTAGACATCCAGTGTGTAATCCCTTCATAGGAGGAGAGGGACAGGTTGAGTCAGGGTGGATTACTTTTAAGCCTACATTTTTACAGAGTACATTAACATCTCAGCTGTTAGGTGAAATTATAGTTTATTGCCTTTCCTAAGTAATACATTATTCTCCATGTTTCATTCCAGTGGCAGAGCTGTGCTTTGAAGACAGAAGAAATCATATGATTTTAGCTTTATTTTACATATTCACAAGACTACAGAATTACCCTAATACAGCCCTTTTTAAATGTTGTATTTAAGATTTATTCTTCTGTGGATTGCCTATTGTTAACCTCTTACCTAAATTACTATGGAGATGAGAAGTAGAGGGTGTTTTGTTATCTGGGCCGCACCAGAAAGCAAAGGTTCACAGTGTACAGCAGTGGTTCTGAACTTGTGGGGCGGACCCCCCTAGGGGGTGCGAAGTAACAAAGGGGGGCGCGAAGATGTGGAAAAAAAGAAAACAAGAACCCGAAAATATACCATACCATACCATATTTATTTGTTGAGCGCTTAAAACACAGCATTACAACCGACCAAAGCGCTGTACAGTTAAAACAAACAGGACTAAAAACAAAATATTAAAGCAAACATTAAGAGAGAATTTGAACTAAAAACAGGTCAGAGGATCCAATAAAATAGAGAAAATAGCGAAAAACAAGTAGAAAATGAAACAAGTTAAGAATTAAAAGCCAATGTGAAGAAGTGCGTTTTTAAGCGTAATTTGAATGTGGCAACTGAAGTGGCTTGCCTAACCACTAAGGGTAGGGAGTTCCAGAGCCTGGGTGCACCGATGGAGAAAGCCCTTTCACCACGAGCTTTGAAACGTGCCTTGGGAGGGGTTAGAAGGAGCTGATCTGAGGATCTAAGAGCGTGAGGGGGATTGTATCGATGGAAAAATATGAATATGAAAAATACATCTATTGAAACCAAAAAAAAATTAACTTAAACTACATTCTGATACTAGAAAAATAAATATAGAGTTAGATAAATGTTGACAAAAGTTAAGTAGGTATAATAAAATTTGCATCTATGATATATCATGATTAAAAAGAACAAATTGGTATTAGTGGGCTACTTTCAAAAAACGTTAAGGGGCGCAATTAAAACTTATGAAAACTCAGGTCGAAAATACTTAAAGGTTGAGAAACGCTGGTGTACGGGATGCTTTCTCTATTACTTTTTTTTGTTCTTTCAGTCAAGGCACCATTTAAATCAGTATTACAAGCCAATGCATATTCAATGCATACTGTATGTACTCAATGCCCAGGTACTTCCCTTGAAACAACATTATGCTCGTTGTAGTTGGGGATATCCAAGGATAGAAAAATGCCTTACCTGCTGAGTTGGAAATCTGTACCCCTAACAAACTTCAGCTTCTCCAGGGGGACACCAATACTCTCCAGCATAGCTTTGATCACTTGTTCATAATACTTGGTCCTTAACTCCAGCAGATCCCATGGTGCCTTCATATTGTCAAGATAAGCATGAAGATCAGCAAAAAGGATGGTAACCTGTTAATGAAATAGAAGTAGAATATCATCAGGCAATATTACACAATACTGAGATTTCACAACAACACTAGCAATACACACCGTGAGAAACCCTGAGACTACTGCAAGTGAACTCATACTCTTTGCCTATATACAATACAAACAATTGCTGTGAATTTATCACATTTCAGGTCTTCTTGGCATTTGCAAAGCATACTTACCAACATTTTACAAAACAATATTTACATTACCTCCTCTCATTTTATTCTTAGTTTACTTGCTACAGCTTCCCCTGAAAAAGCATTATCTTAACAGCTTTAGTTTAATGTTACATTAGTTCCACCTATGAAACTAACATCTGCTAGAATATGTTCATAACTAGTATATGTAGGTTAATGTGGTAAACTCCTTAATCCTCCTTCAATAATCGACTCTTCCTTCTATATACAGTATACTTACCAAATTCTGCCTGTGTCTTTACCAAAAAAAAAAAAAAAGCAGCTTACAACAAAGCAGAACCCAAAGTGTAGAAAAACACTGTCCTTGTCTCTCTCTCTCTCATTCATTTACTGGGAATCCCCAGCTTGGCCAGTTACCTCCCTCAAAGGGAGCATTGGAGCAGAACTGTTATTGCCCATCTTGACACCAACCTTCATTAGTTATATCTATTCAAATCTTAGGTTCCATTGCAAAATACTGTAGTATATATTAAGACCTCGTCAATCAGAACTACTAAATGAAGTTTAGTTACGTTCACTGTCATCCAGATGGTGCTGACCACATTCCAGAGATCCTGTTATTTTTACGAAATTTCTTTGCTAACAGCATTGATCCCACAATGCCATGCCAAGATATTCTGTAGATGTTCCTCTGTATTGCTCCCTACCTCCCTTAACTATTATTATCTAATGCTCCAATCAAATCCTCTTTGCCTCATTCATTACTAATCTCTTTTTTTGTACAATTCATTCACATCTTAGAAGATGGCTCACCTTTAATAGTACACACTGGCAAGTATCACAGATTTGGCTTCCAGAGTCAAATCTAGAGTTTTGATGAAATGATGACCACCCTGATATCATAAAGCTCCTAAAACTGTTGGCTTTATGGCAAATCAAAAATGGCGAGTTTACGGTTTCACTAATCATAAACAAATCCAGCCTTTCCTTGTGCATCACTAATAGTATGTGCTTGCTGTAGCCAATAGTCTATATTGTCTGATTACTTACAAGGTGAACTGTCATTATGTTGTATTGTTAAAGATTATTATTCAAAAACTGAGAAAATGCAAAAGTTTCAATCTTCTCAAACATTAGTATGCTACTAAAGAAGCCATATGTTGACTATTCTACTTTACTAATATATAGACTGTTCCTTCCAGGTCATAAATTTATGAACATATTCAGCAACTAAATAACAAATATTGCTTGAAGATGTTATTAAGCTCTGAAAATCAGTTGTGGGTGATATTGAGCACAGACAAGCATAATTTAGATAGCTGAAAGCTTTGTAAAACCAACTGAACTGCATATAGAAATATCAAATTCAACACATGAAAGCTGTCCCACTTCATTAAATCTGAAAGCCTGCAAAAGAAGACCATTGCAACACCCTGACCATATTACTTGCCTCCTCTGATAAAAAATACTCTGTCACACCTTTCATTACATTTCTGATGGATTATTGTAATTCTAATATCACTACTTTTACTGCTCAAGGTTATGATCCCCAAAATCACTGAAAACCTAAGAACATTGTAAACTTGGTCATTAAATCTGTGAAGGTTTTCTGAAATCCATCATAACTAAATCATGTTAAATCCTTCGTAATCTATGTTCTCCTCATCCCACTCATTAATTGCTAAGTGCTCTCTACACTGAATAACTCTTCTGCCAACTGTAATGACAGACAATGGTCACTAGACATTACATTCACATTTATACACGAGATGATACAGGTTTTATGATATTAGGTAAACAAACTGCTAAGTAAATGTAAATTATATGTTAAATATTACACATTTGATTGATAATATTTCTATTTTCTTAAAACATTCTGAAGAATCAGTGTTTTAAGGTTGCCCCTAGCTTTACTTTCATAGAGTTGTTCTTGCAATTGGTAATGGAAAGAATCTGGAGGATAGAAAAGGAAAGGAGAAGAACAGGGGCTTGTAGGTTTGGGGAGATATAAATACTACATCCTCAGAAGAATATTCATTGAATTCTCGGAGTTTCAATCAGCACCTCATGAACCCAAGAGTGCCATAAATCATTGCTAATACCCAAGTAGATTTTGAGTCTTGTGGAGACTAATCATACCTGCAGTAAAGTTTCTCTACACTGAATTTACAAGTGATATGCAATCACTATGAACTTTTCATGGATTTTGTCACAAAGCTGTATAACAGCACTAATGAGAACTTAATTTCAGTCAATTTAACAGTGTGTCTGAAGGCAAGAAATTAATTTGGTGGTGGACAACTACTGTGGATGACGGTGGATAGCTCCTTCACACACACCTATTGACATCTATAACTAACAATTCAACTCAGTACATCAGCTACCCCAAAGCATGGAAAATACACTGATACTGCCTTCTTAAATTACCAGGTGGCATTTTTATCTTATCCTTGCTGTGTTGTGATATCTATGTTAAACAACAGCAGGCATAAAGAAGAGCTATGGAGGTTGTAAATGAGAGATTTCTTGATTTAATGGCAGAGGTATATACAGTGCCCTCCATACTACTTGGAACAAAGACAAATTGTTCATTGATGTATCTCTCTGCTCCACAATTTATAATTACAAATCAATCAATTCAGATGTGATTGAAGTGCGTACTGTAAACTTTAAGTGCATTTGCATACATTTCAGTTACATTATGTAGAAATTATAACACTTTTTCTACATGGTCTCCCCATTTCAGGGCAGCATAACAATTTGGACATAGCAATGGCAGGTATATTAAAGCAGTCATAATTAGTTTTTTGTTGCCTATCACTTGCATGCAATGACTGCTTGAAGTCTGCAATTCATAGACATCATCAAGTGCTGGGTATGTTCTTTGGTGATGCTTTGCCAAGCCCCTAATGTAGCCAATCTTCACCTCCTACTTTTTTCAGGGCTTGTCCCCTTATGTTTTCTCTTTAGCATATGGAAGGCATGGCCAATTGGATTTAAATTATGTGACTGGCTTGGCCATTCAAGACTTTTCCCGTTTTTAGCTTTGAAAAACTCCTGTGTTGCCTTAGTCGTATGTTTGGGACCACTGAGTATTACTTGTGCTTGAGGATTACTTGTGTTCTGTTCTGTATATTATATTGTATTTAACCCCCTTTTTTGACACTCACTTATCTGGTAAGGGGTCTCTCTTTGAACTACCTTTCCTAAGGTTTCTTCCATTTTTTTCCTTACAAGGGTTTTTTTTAACTCTGATACAAGTTCATTGTTGTCTTGTCTGTCCACAAGACCTTTGTCCAGAATTCTGCAAGCTCTTTTAAATACTTTTTTCCAAACTGTATTCTGGCCATCCTGTTTTTGTGGCTAACTAGTGGTTTGCATCCTACAGTGTGCTCTCTGTATTTCTGGTCATGAAATCTTCTGTGGATATTAGGTCTCTGATATACATACTACTACCTCCTGTTTCTGATCTGTCGGATAGGCGTTTGGGGCTTTTTCTTTACCATAGTGAGGATTCATCTGTCATCAGCAATGGAAGTCTTCCTTGGCCTATCAGTCCCTTTGCGATTATTGAGCTCACCAGTGCATTCTTTCTTCTTAATGATATTCCAAACAGCTGATTTAGGAAATTCTAAGTTTTTTTCTATCTATAATGGTTTTATTTTTGTTTTTCAGCATATAATGGCTTCATGACTTTCATTGGCACAGTCCCTGCTCCTCATGTTAACCTCCATAGCGATAGACCTGAGCATCAATCGGGCTGTAAAAACAGCAATAAAAATATTAATCCTGAGTGTCACTCGTGCAACTGTATAGACATATCTTGCATATGACCCGAGGATAACTCTGTAAAGAGTACCAACAGCGTTAGTGCCGAGTGATACTACAGCAACAGTATAGGCAATGCTAGGAAGAAAACACCAAATTATATGGAAAAACAGAAAAATGGCAAAGCAAAATCAGGGCATGATAATGTACAATTGTCCTGTGTCTGACACACTTAACAACAACTCACCTCACAACCTGCCTTCAGGAAGTCTGCGATTTTTGACATTGGCACAAAGTAAGCAACATGTGGCTTTCCTGTGGTGGCTGTTCCCCAGTAGATCCTGAGATCTTTCTCTTTCAAGATTTCTTTCAACTTGTCTTCACCCAGTACTTCCTGAAAACAAACAGAAACATCAATGACTACAAGTTGGTCAAAATATATGTGTACATGCAGTAGTATATTTTTCTTTATACAGTAATTTGGCAAATACTTGCACTGCATTTGAATTGCTTAAACATTAAAGATTTAATCAACAGTTTAACTGCCATTTTTCACCATTTTGCACCATATAATCTGTATATTACAGTATATTCAAAGACTATACTAATTCTTTGCACATAATTCTGTATTATACTTTAAACTACACTGCATGTACAATAATGCATAGTGTGGTAAGGATTAAAAGTGAAAGCATGGTTAATATGAATAAAATGAAAATGACAACAAAAAATGTTGCATTCACCCAGTCTGCAATAAAGAGACACAATAACTGAAATAAAATGTTTTATATGTACAGATTAAAATAAGTAGTTATTTTTTTGACAAAGTAAAGTAAACTCAGCATTATTAAAACTGTTAAAATGACAGTAGCAGGAACATACATGATAAAATAGCTACTTTTAATCTTTAATCAAGAAGAAGAGGAAGAGTTTAAAATGTAAGCTACATGCATTAACAAAAATGTAATTAAATTGTTTACTATAATTTGCTTTACAATGATGCTTGAAGGAAACATGATGCAAAATATGTCATTTTAAAGTTTTATGACACATTATACTTTACCCAATAGAACAGATTATTTTTTACTTAAAAACGTAACCAGCCCTTTGGTACGTGTACCCGTATATTCCAAGTCTAATTCCTCCTGGTTAATCAGTGTCTTCTTTAGGTTGTAGGGCTCTTGTTCAAAGCTGCTGTCTTTTCAAATTAGCCAATTTTACTGAGTTATAAAATGTAAGTAGAGACATCTTTTGCTATTGTAATTAATTGTTCTACCTTTCGCAGTTTTTCCTAAAATACAATATATAATTTTGCTTTGTTTTATTTAATTTGGCACATTTCCCAATCAGGAATTCTGCAGTTCTGTTTGATCAGATACATACTATTTTAAAAGTCACAATTAACAGGCATGTTTTACTGCAATAACGCCCAAGTGAAAATCCATTAAACTCTGCATGTATATTACAATTAACCCAACTTAACATAGAGTTTCAAATGTTTCATCACGAATAGGGGTTCAATAAAGGGGATAATCAAAAAAATCAGTACATTTTCCCAGCTTATATGCCATATCAATGATTCAATTATTCAAAAAGTCATCCAATGAAATGACAGTGAACCACAAACGTGTATTATAACTGCACAGGAGATTTCCAGGGCTTTATGTGCTAACTTGAAACTTAAAGACCTGTACTCTTTTGTGAGAAGTATTCTACCTAGTATTTTGGATTACTTGTGCCTGTAATTTTGCTGTTCCATGCTACCAGATCAAGGACAGGGATGAGTGAAGGGAGTTAAGATAGAAAATATAGCAGTAGGCTGTCAGTTTCTGTTGATGAGAAGTGCACTGCTTTCATAAACATTATAATATCTTGTATACTTCTGTGGTGGGCTGGCGCCCTACCCGGGATTTGTTCCTGTCTTGAAGGACTAAGTATATACAGTACATAGGACACCAGAAATGTATCACAGACTTCCATTTTTGTTTTTGGATACAGGGTGGCTGATGATGACGTTTACCTCTTTTTTGCACAGTTTAATTGTAGCATGTTTTTGAGACCATCACTAACTCACAAAAAGCCTCATCTTTCGTACCCTACATAAAAATATACCATATGCAAGTACATTATAATAATTCAGAATCACATATATTACTTAGAATAAAAAAAAACATCAAAAATCACTTCCATAGTTATATTTTTAGGTTACTCTTTTTAATTAAAAGTAAAGTTATTTAGTTTCTTCTTAACCCATCCTTCCATTATCAAATGAAACCCACTTTGCCAGTTCAGTTTTACAATTAATCAAAGTAAATTCCAGCAGCACAGAGCTCAAGGCAAGAATGAATCTGGGACAGCATGACAGTTCAGTACAGGGCACATTGACACACACACACACACATACAATTACCTACACTTATCTATACAGGGAGTTGCCAGCTAAGTTTGTATGTGCTTCTTTGGAATGTGGGAGGAAACCACAGCTACAAGAGGAAAAACACAATAACATCCAGTGAGAACATGCAAAAATGGCAACACTGACTATCACATCACTATACCACTTAGCTCTATCCATCCATTTTCTAAACCCGCTGTATCCTTAGCAGGGTCATGGGGAGGCAGGAGCCTACCTTAGCAAGCACAGGATGCAATGCTGGTACAAACCCTTAAGTTCCTTTCAGTAAAACACATAGAGCTATTATAATCTTAACTTGAAACTACTGTATAGCACATTGCGCTTATAATTGTGTCAGCTTATTTCTGACCAAATAATTACATTTTAAATGAACAGTCAGTCACAAATTACTGTCCTAGGTGGTCAGGTGTGCTCTGCGAAAACAGCAGCTTCTGTTCATCAGGAAATGAATACTACTGAAAGAATGACTTACAAAGAAATATGGGAATATTCTTTACAGATACAAAACAGAATGAACACAATTCTGACGTTAAACTGAAACTCTTGTAATTCTGGAAAAGCAAAAATCCAGAATGCATGCTATTTTGGGTGGCACAAGAAGAGCAAGTTCAAATACCAGATGACGCTTTGAAAATCCACTCCCAGGTCTCAGAACGAAACTTACCTTGACTCCCCTACTCTGGACTGTTTAAACATCATTTAATACATTTTTGAAAATAAAAAAAAAGTACCTGCAGATTTCTGGTGATGAGATTAAACTTTTCTTCTGTGTTCATCTTGCTTTCTGTCCACAACCCTTACACCTTGGTGAGCTGGAAAATTCTAAAGGATATAAAGCGAAACAAGTTTGCTTTCGTTTTTCTTTGAACTATGCGTCTTTCATCAAAACGTTTTAATGCTTTGAAGGCACATCAGAATCTACATATACTGTATAGTCATTTAAGTATTGTTTTATTGTAATTAACTACAAATCAGACACAATAAAATTACACTGACAAGAACGTTATCAAGAAGAAAGCTGAAATGTCATTGCTTGCACTATTCATTACATAAGCCTATAACCTCGTCACCATAAGGATGTAAAACAATTAAATCCATACCTTGTACTATCAGTATTTCAAGTAAGATCACGAGGACAAGAAAAATACCAATACCAACACGCAAATAATGCGTCATCCCTAACATTCTAGAGGTCAGATTATTTTAATTGAGAGGACTGTATTTATCTATCTGTTCACATTTGGACTATGTTGGTACGCTTTCACTTTTATCTCCAGATACAATTGATTTATGTGGAGACTTAACGGCGTTGTTAACAAGGTGCCTAGACGTCTTCTTAGGATTTGAATTGATACGATCGGAGGGTTACCAGAATGCCATTCATTCATACGGAGAGGAAGAGATCTACCACGTTAAACACTTCATGCTCCCCTCTGCTGATTCATCTGCTTTTTGGTTTCTTTCGTCTGTTCTCCTCTACCACACCAGACTGCGAAAAGTACCCATTTTTCACTCATACCACATTTACTAATTCTAGCGTATTCGGAAAAGATTGCAACTTACCGGCAACACCGCTTTCCTCTTGATGTATACGGCTCTGTCACGCTGTTGCATCAGAAAAAGTCACAGATTGATTACTTAGTCTGAGTTCACTGAAACCGCCTTGTCAAATTCCGATGGCATCGATTGGCGAGATGGAGGAGGAAGCGGAAGTATTTAAGCGTGTAATGTCGACGTGTTAAATACGCGCTATGTTTTGAGTTGAACAAAGTGGAGTGAAGGGTTGGCGTTGAGAGAGCTCAGTTTTATTTTTTCAAACGACATTAAGTGTAGCTGAACATTAAGGACGGTCAGCAAGACTCTAAAGGAACGTTTGGTTTTATTTGTGCGAGACAGCGTAGTGTGTGCACTTTTATGGGAAGATTGATTAAAGACAGGGGGTTTCACTGTAACTGAAGTCTGGCATATTCGGCGGAACTGTCTGAAATTGACGGGTGCTGTTTTATTTTTTTGTTCCAGATTGTGGGAGTGAGGATTTGATTGTAATGGTTGACGGGTAGATTACAACTTCAGAACTGCATAAGATTAAACAGCATTTGATTTAATTTCCTTTCTTAAATAAATAAGTTCTTATTCAACTTTACAATGCATATCAATGTAATATATATGGGAATATTACAATTAAAATAATAAACATACAGTTATGTATATAAAAGTCATTGAGGTGAATAAACGTCAAATATCAAGTGATTGTTTATAAACAATATATTTTTGTTATGTCATGGAGCGTACATGAGCAAAGACCCATCTGACGTCACTCACGAGGAAGCAACGTCAATCTGGGGTCGGTTTCCCGAAAGCTTCCTAACACCAAGAACGTTAACCCATAATTAATTACGTACGTTTGTTGTTTCCCATAATTATTCATAACCAATGTGTAATGTTGACAATGCTTGATATTGTGAGATTTACAAAGATAAAAAAAATGGAGAAGCTCATATGTATGTGCATGCTGGGAAATAATAAAAAAGAGCTATCTAAAATGAAGTCTCTTGTTTGCATCAGTCATTTTTACCAATATGCATATTAAGAAAATGTCCAACAAGGAAACACTGCATGTTGTCAGAATAAAGGGTTGAACTCACTGAAATACAGTACAGATGGATCTTACCAACTTGCCAGCTCTACGGATGGACTGGAAGTCATCCAGTTTGCCTGAAGCCTGGCAGCGTTTTCAACATCATGTGGAGGTGACGTTTAGCACACAGGTCAGAAATAAGACTTAGACGGAAAAATGCAGCTACCTTCATTTGTGGGTTGGAGGAAAAGGATGCGATGTCTTCAATAAATATATGTAGCTTGTCAAACAGAGCTAATGTATCGCAAATATTCTGATAATTTTTTTAAGTATGTTGTACCAAAAGCCAACCCTGTATTTGTTCTGTACAAATTCGATGAAAAAAATGCAGAATGATGGTGAGGCCATTGAGCATTTCCTAATGGAGTTAAGGTAAAGGACTGTAATTATGCAGAGGGAGGTTGGGAACATGCCCTGATACAGCGTGTTGCCGCACCCACCACATGATGAACCAGCTGTATTGGGACCCATGTGCAATGCGTGACACCTCGGCACCACACTGAACAGTGTGAGATTTTTTTTTTTTTACAGTGGCAGGAGTGCCAATCCTGACATCAACCCCCAAGTTTTCCCTGCAAGGTGGAGGACATCATGTTTGAGACTAATTCACCCAAAGTTTGTGAAAACCTGTTAAGTTGCAGCACAGAGTTAACGTTGGAACAAGCATTGACATTATACGTTCACTCGATTCAGCTAAGGAGCAATTGAAAACAACCATAGCTGGTCAGGCCAGTGTCAGCCAATCTGTACATACTGTAAGTTCAAACTCAGTAGAGTGCAATGCAGCACACTCCGGAAAAAAAGACAGAGAGGCAACCAAGGGAAATGAGCTGTGTAGAGGATGTGGAAAAGAGCACAAAGCCACAGCTGAATGCCCAGCAAATGGAAATGCAGTAAATGTAAGAAATTAGAACACTTCAACTGTATGTGGAACGTAGCACTGTGACGATGTGGGTTCGGCTCCATGCTCCCCTCTTCTGTTAGGGAGCCCTTGAACCCAACACTGTCGGTAATGTCACCGATGAGCTAGACAGTGAGGCAATAAACATTGAGCAAGGGGATGATGTATAAAAGTGCTAAGTGCTTTTATTCAAACAAGTCAACGAAAACAAAGTGCAACAATGTTCAAAGTAAAGTGCAGTAATGCAATGTCCAATAAATAAATAATCCATTAAATGAAACATGGAGATTAAAAGCAATAAATAGGACATTCCTTTAAAACGAGGTTAAAACAATGCTGAAGGCAGTCTCTTTAAAACCACTCTAAAGCCTTTTACCTGGCAGCTCTCCTGCTTCTCCCATCTGGGCCACGCAACAGGAGAGTCGCCCTTTCTGCAGCTGGCCTTCTCTCCAAATGACTGATCTGGATGCTCCCCGATCCCTGGCTTCGGTTCCGCTCTCCCGATCGAGACTTGGCTTTAATCCCAAGGGCCAGGACGCTCACTTTGGGACTTCTACTTCCAAGCCTTCCGACTCCCGCTGCCTTCTTGGCCTTACGCGGCCAGTCGCCCTTCACTGGTCACCCCCACTACTCGTTCACTCAGCGGGAGCGACTACCACTACGACTCCTGTGTGTCGGCCTAACACCCAGGCTTCCACACAGCTGCCTGCGAGCGCCCGCACGCTCATCCGCACCGGCTTTCTAGCCATCCGCACCGGCTTTCTAGCCTTCCTGCCGCCTTTCTTCCTGTCACCCCCGTTTCCTTCTCCTTTCTCTTTTTGTTCTTTCTTTTTCCTCCCCCTAACCGTCTCGGGCTTCTCTATATATGCGGAGAGGACATGGCAGCTGCAGCCCATTAGCCACAGGAACGATCACGGATGTGGGCAGTCCCTCACCTGTGCACTTAGGCTGTGGCTTGCTACAGTTACCACGCCTCCTCGCTAAGCCGCGAGCACGGCGGTTATTTATTTAAAACAAAACGGCCTTTGCTAGAAGAGCTGTGGACCCATAACACCACAAGCACTTGCCTCATACTAGTTTCAAGTGCAAACAAGTACAGTAGACCCCCGCGAAGTCGCGGTTCAGAGTTCGCGGCCTCAGTCATTAACGGATTTTTCCTTAGAATCTAACTAATAAATGTTAGTGGAAACCGCAAATATCCTCCCCAATTTTTATGGCTTTTTTCTTGGCAATACTGTACTGTAGAGAAAACTGCAACTTGGGATGGTGAAAGTAGCCAATAGAATTTGAAACTGCAACTCCCAGCAGTCCCTGCAGTGGCTCTGATTGGTCTTCTGCTGAGGGTGCTGGGGCTGTTGAGGTCAAAGGATGTCAGCGCGGCTTTTAAAAAGGGATCCGGTGACCAAAAAAAAAAAAAAGATTTTGTAATTTGTGTTTCAAGTTCCTGTCTGTCTGCCTTCTGTTGGGTTACCTGTACTTATTCATTTTGTCCTGGATCGTTTTGTGCGTCTGGATTGTCTGCCTGTGTACATGAGGACTGTAAGTGGATTCATGGCCATCCTGCAAAGAAAGGAGCACTCCTGAACCCGTCCACCCGTCTTCACCATTTCAGGAACTACTGGAAGGACTATCTGTACATTCCCATTCAACGTGCGGATCTCTGGACTATCTATTTTCATCATTACATTTCATCCATTGCTGTTTTTCATGATTTACTGTGTGTGTTTTGTTTGTGCTTTGTTGTATTTAATGTGTAATCGCCGTAAGGGGAACAGGGGTGGTATCATTGTTTTCTTATTTAATTTGTTTTCATTACATTCTTTATTTGCTGTTTGATTTGATTTGATTGTTTGCTTTGTTTTTGTATCTGTTTGTGAGTGTGCCTGTCGGGTCAAGGCTGGAATCTCCACCATAAAAATAAATCACCATCTTCTCGGTTGCGGCTTCTGGCGCGACGCTACGCTTACTTAAAAGCCTGAACCGTACCTGTTCTTTTTGGTTGATTGCTTTGTTTCTCTCTCCTCCCTCAGCCATTCTCTGCTACTATGATGTTTGTCTGTTGTTTAATCGTTAACTAACTGCACGCTGAGCACCTTTTACTTCTGAAAGAGACATGTTTGTTTGAAGTGTTTGAATAAAGTTCCTGTCTCTACAATCTCCTGTGTTTGTGTGCAAGTCTGTGACCCAAGCTGCACTAAGACTAGTCTGAAAGCATCGGCGCTTACCTCTGCTTTCGTGCAGCCAGTTTAAGTGCAGTTGGATCAGTGATTTACATCCACGGCGTCAGCTGCACTTTGTATATATTGTTCCAGTAGTTTTTTTAAATAGTTTTTACAGTTCATTAGCAGTGTGTAAAACGATCAGTGTTGCAGTAATTGTGGTGCTCTTTGCATGAAAAAAAATGTGTTCCATTAAAATTTCACTTCTTCTTTGTTAATTGTGACATTTACTTGAAGTGCAGCAAAAAAGTATTTGGCGTCCAGGGATGCATTAACCCCCAAGTACAGTATGTGGCAGTTTAACAGTTAAAGCCCCAAGATGCCGCCGAAACGAGCTGCACCGTCTAAGGTTTCTGGCAATGAAAACGCGCTTGCATGAACTACAGTACATATAGCGGTAACATCGGTATTTTACATTCTAGCACTGCGGGAGACATAGCAGTACAGTATGCAGGTTTATCTTTACACTCCTTATTTTTAGGTAATGTATTAAGCTGAGTTTGAAATTAAATGAAAGTGTTTTGGGGGCATATTTAGGGTTTAAACTATGAAAATAGGCATTTTTTTAACCACATCCAAAATTCGCGTAACCCCTGCAAATCTTGGGGGTGTACTGTATATGCAAGTTAATTGATGAACTTTACCTTGACATGGTCACAAATAAATGCACAGACTTAGGCTACAAACAGATCTTTGTTGACACTAAAGTAGGGACGAAGACGAAAATAAAATTCAAGATGGATACAGAGGCACTGGTGAACATACTAACAAGAAATGTATTCACCAAAATATTCCTGCATATCCAAATAAAGAAAACAACATGCCAACTCATAGGGTATGGAGGCAATATATTGTATGTTAAGGGCACATGTGCACTAAGGTGCAAATACAAAGAAAAAAAGTTAATTTGGAAGTTTATATTGTGAATACAAATGCCCTACTAATCCTAGGCCTTTAAGGGGTGCCTTGCCATGGAGCTAATTAGGCTAGTCATGTCAAACAGCAGCATTTTAGAGGAATTTTCAAATGTTTTCCAGGGCATTGGTCAGTTTATAGGTGAGGGCAATATTTGCCTGAAACTTGAAGTAGTTCCTGTTGTATGTTCAGCTAGAATAATCCCCTTTGCACACAGAGAATGCCTAAAGCAATAGTTAGATGCCATAAAACAAGCCATAATTATTGGCAAAGTAACTGAGTCAGTAGAATGAGTAAAGTTTTTAGTGGTGTTAGAGAAGCTTAAAACAAAGCTGTGAACATTCCGAGACCCACATGTCCTTAATAAAAATATCCAGAGATTACATTTTCTACTGCAAACTCTGGAACAAGTTCGTACAAAGCTGGTTGGAGCACAGTTTTTTAGAGTCCTAGGTATTAAAACAGGATATTGGGCCATAAACCCAAATCATAAGGCATCCCTCCTAACTATCTCTAGCACTGTGTGTGGTAGCATCAGGTAGTATAGGTATCTGAAGCTTCCTTTTGGGATTGTTTCGGTGCAAGGCAAATTTCAAACAGAATCAATAAAGCATACGAAGGCCTTAGTGGTATGGTTGATATTATTGATGATATATGGAAGGAAGAACATGACCAAAGCATCAGAGCAATGTTACAGTGGTCAAGAGAAAAAGGAATAAAGTTAAACCCGGAAAAGGCCATCGTCTTGTGTGTCAGAAGTAAGCTACTTTGGCCACAAATGTACTAGAAATCAGCTCAAGCCAAACCCTGAAAAAAATCAAGGCAATCAAAGAAATGAAAGCATTGAGAATCAAAGCAGAAGAAAAAATACTTGGAATGATGAACTATCTAGCAAACTTTACTCCTAAACTTTCAGAAGTAAATGTCCCATTGAGTTAGCTTTTGAAGCAGAGCAGTAAATTTGTCTGGGATGCACAGCATGTCTAAGCACTTGAGTGGGTGAAAGGGCAGATTATAGAGGAACCAGGTCCGATTCTCTTATATCATGATCGAAACAAATAGCTCTGACTACAGGTAGATGCATCAAGGCATGGCTTAGGTGCTGTGGTCCTCCAAAAATCCTTGAAATTCCTGAACTCCAGTGAACAAAATTATGTGCAGATTGAGAAAGAGCTATACGCATTTTTCTTTGGCTGCAAAAAATTCCACAAATACTTATACAATACAATACAATTCATTTTTGTATAGCCCAAAATCACACAAGAAGTGTCACAATGGGCTTTAACAGGCCTTGCCTCTTGACAGCCCCCCCAGCCTTGAATCTCTAAGAAAGAAACTCCCAAAAAAACCCTTGTAGGGAAAAATGGAAGGAAAAGGAAGCAGTGTAGTGGTCAAATCGGACCATATGCCTTTGGAATTCATACTCTGCAAACCATTGTCAGCTGTACCACAGAGACTGCAGAGAATGATAATTACAACTACAGAGCTATGACATTACCAGTGTTGACAAACCTGGAAGGGGAAATCCCCATTCCACTCCCATTCCTGTGAGTGCTGGTTCACTGACTTAAGGCATGGATGCACAAATCCATAACATAATTTGCAATATGTCAATAAGTGACTGTAAGCTTGCAGAAATCAGAACATCAACAGAACAGGACCGTCATCTAAATGTACTGGTTAGAACAATCCAAGCACGTTGGCCATAGTTTAGGACAAAATATCCAAGTGTAATTTAAGAATATTTGAATTACAGAGATGAAATATCCCAGGCAGAAGACATATTGTTAAGGGGAGAAAAAAATAATTGCTCCCCATTCTCTACAAAAGGAGATGCTTCAGCAAATACACATAGGACACATGGGCATATCAAATTACAAGCACAGAGCAAGAGACATACTTTTCTGCCCTGGCATGAGTCAGCAAATAGACACCATGGTTAGTAAATGCAGAAATCAAAATGCCAAGGAACCCAAAGTCACCAACAAAAAGCATGAGAATGTTCAGTGGAATAGGGTTGATATTTCACTTAGGAAGAGATATGCCCAAAACAGTGTGAGACAAAATAGTAATATTTTTAGACATTTGGTTGTTAAGGCCTAACCTTAAGTTGATTTCGCTACCCAAAACTTTTCAGCTAAAGAACATTCTTTTATCAATACTGGAAGGGTAGATTTGTATGGTCAGTAGCTAAACTCAGAACTTTAGAGGCAGTTATAAATGTGGACTTTGAGTTTGAGGAAATTTGAGAGGCAAGTTGGAGGCAAGAGTTTGTTGTCCCTGAAGCTAGAATTCATGGGCTGACTAATATAACACCTGCTGGTTTCCAAATGCATGTTTTGTTGTGAGTGGTGGAAAATGTACCACAGGAAATAAAGGCTCTTCCAACAAGTGTTGAAAATCTCCAGAGGAGATCCAGTCCTATTAAAGAGTCTAAGTTTTCTGAATGCTCTAACCAGAAGAGAACCGGGGATGGTGTGTGGAAGTCCTTTGATAAAGTGCATTGTAATGAGGGTGCAATAGACATAATGAGAAAAAGTTACCATGGGAAACAAATGGAGGCTAGTACAGGATACCTAATGATGGTATTTACTAGTTGGAAGAATGGAATATGTGTTTATATTGCAGCTAACGTTTGTGGAATAAGTGGTCCTTTATTGATTGGTACAATGGCACAAGTGCCTGCTGTTTCTAATAAGGTTGTCAAAAGTATAAAAATCAATAAATGTTGATAATATTTTAAAATTAATTCAATGCTCATTTTTCATGGTATCGATTCTACAGCCTACATTACAGATGCACTCCTGGTTGAATCTGGCTTTTGAAAATTGAGCCTTGTAGGCTACCAAAGGCATTATTAAAGTAGCCACTCCATTTCCACCCAATGACTGGTGTTGTTAATAAGATGACAACTTCAGCAGTGTTGGGGCCTTCACTTCGAAGCTAAATTGACATAGAGGACAACCAGATTTGGATTTTTTTTTTTTTACTTTATATAGGCCGTGTTTTGTTGCTTTACTCTTATTTTTACACAATATTGCAGTTCTTGAACTGTCTGCATTCAAAGACATTTAATGACTATAATTTCTGTTATTTGATTTTATCAATGTAAAGATTTGAATGCAAACAAATTTGCATTTTATTTAAATTTTTTTTGAGCTACATTATGTATAGTATACTGCATTAGGTGTTGAACATGGTATCAAAATTCAATACTTTTCTTATCATCAAACAAAGTTTGAAATGTTGGTATTATAACAATCCTAGTTTGCAAGCGATTTAGATTGGAAATTACTGGTGGTGGATCCGAGTTTCTTAATATTGAGAGTTACAGGATGTAGCTGTGGCAAGTGGAAATTAAATTGTTAGTTTTAGGGAAATGGCAAACAGGTTCATAGCGTGATATATTCACATTGGTTGAGTATTTGATTGCTGATATTACATCACAAGAGACTTTACTGACGATTTTTCATGAAAATTTGGGACTGTTAATAACAATATTAATAATGATTCATTTTATTTATATAGCATCTTTCCCATTCTCAAGGTGCTTTACAGAGACTCAGAAAGAACAGCAGGGTATATGTAACATTGGATTTAAATTTAAATACAAAAAGCTTTAGTGTATTAGGGATACTGATCATATGGGGTGATTTAGCCATCTTGGACTAACCCTGTGGTGTCTGTATGGAAGAAGAATGGATGTGTTAATTCTTGGATAGACCATTCATTCATTCTTTTGTTTTCCACCGCTTATCCAAAACTGGGTCATGAACAGCGTTAGCAGTGACACCCATAAGTCAGTTTACCCAGTCACACTTGCCAACTCATATTGTGGGATCCCAAGGCATTTCTAGGCCATCTGGGAGATATAATCATCCCAGTGATCTTCCCTGGGTCTCCTCTCAGCTGACCATGCCCATAAAATCCCCACAGGGAGACATTAACCACCTCAATTGACTCAATCCGGGGGACCAGCAGCTCTAATCTGAGCCTCTCCTGGATGTCTGTGCTTCTCACCCTATCTCTAAGGAAGAGCCCAGCCAACCAGTGTACAAAATTAATTTCAGCCACTTGTACCAGTGATCTCATTCTTTTGGTCTTTTCCCAAAGCTCATGACATTAGCTGTGGGCAGTGACATAGATCAACTGGTAAATCGAGAACTTTGCCTTCTGACTTAGTTCCTTCTTCACCACTATGGATCGGTATAGCAACCACATAACTCCACTCACTGCCCCTATCCATCAATTGAGCTTACCATCTCTTTTCCCCTCACTCGTGAACAAGACCCTTGAAGCAGTAACTCACCTCCCACTCAGAGAAGACAGTCCACCTTTTCCTAACTGAGTGCCATGGCCTCAGATATAGGGGTGGTAATCCTAATCCCTGCCCCTTCACACTCAGTCACAAACCTTCCTAATGTGTGCTGGAGTGTACAGACTGATGAAGCCTACAGAACCATATCGTCTGCAAACAGTGATGCAATTCTAAGGCCACCAAACTGCACCCCCATTTCTCCCTGGCTGCATCTTGATATCCTGTCCATGAAAACCACATACAGAATAGGATACATAGCACAACCCTGGTGGAGTCCCACCCTCACTGGAAACAGCGCTAGTGTTTTTCAGAGTATGTCGATTCCGCTCTCACTGTAATTATGCAGGGACCAAATAGCCTTTATTAGGGGCCTCGGAACTCCATACTCTCCCAGTACCCACCACAGAATATCTTGAGGAACACAGTCATATGCCTTCTCTAAGTCCACTATTCACATGCAGACCGATTGGGCATACTGTCATGCCCCCTCCAGAATGTAAAGAACTGGGCCATTCCACGGCCTGGATGGAATCCAGATTGCTCTTCCTGGACCTGAGGTTCCACAACTGGGCGGTGTCTCCTTTCTAGTACCCTGGCATAAGCTTTCCCAGGGATGCTGAGGAGAGTGATCCCCCGATAGTTGGAGCACACCCTCCTGTCCCCCTTTTTAAAAATGGGATCCATCGCCCCAGTCTGCCACTCCAGAGGCATTGTACCTGAGAACCATTCAATACTGAAAAAGGCATGTCAGCCATGACAGTCGAACAATGTTCAAAGCCTACAGCATTTCTGGGCAGATCTCTTTCACTTCTGGTGCATCACCACAGTGGAAATTGGAATTGATCCCCCATCAGGTTCTGGTATACTCCACAGAGAGTGAGTCCATTGGATTGAGGAGCTCCTCAAAGTGTTCTTCCAGTGTCAGACAACATCCTCAGTCCAGGTCAGTACTTATCCACCCTTGCTGAGAACAGCCTCGGTGAAGCCCTGCCTTCCCATTTCTGAGTCACCTAATGGGTTTTCCTGTACCTCTTTGAGCCTGATTGATAGTTGCATTCCACGGTCTCTCCCAACTCCTTCCACACCCAGGTTTTTGCTTCCTTGACTGCCAAGGCTGCAGGCCTTTTGGCCTGTCAGTACAACTCTGCTGCTTCAAAAGTCTCCCATACCAACCATTAGGGAAGACCTTGTTTTTCAACCATAATGGCATCCCTTACCTCAGGTCTCCACTTTTGGGTCCTTGGGTTGCCACCTCAATAGGTACCTATGGCTTTCAGGCCACAGTTCTTTGCAGCCACTTCCACAACAGAAGGCTTTGAACAAAACTCTTTCAGACTCTATGTCTCCAACCTCCCTCGAGATGTGGGAAAAGCTGGGACTTATGGGCAGGGGCCTCCCCAAGATTCTCCCAGTCCACCCTCACTACTCGTTTGCGCTTTTCAGGTCTGTCCAGGAGCCTCCCCCACTATATAACACAACAGGTGGTGATCAATTGACAGCTCTGCCCTTGTCTTTATCCAAAAACATCCATCCATCCATTCATTACCCAACCCGCTATTTCCTAACTACAGGGTCACGGGGATCTGCTGGAGCCAATCCCAGCCAGCACAGGGTGCAAGGCAGGAAACAAACCCTGGGCAGGGCGCCAGCCCACCGCAGGGCGCACGCACACACACATCAAGCACACACTAGGGACAATTTAGAATCGCCAATGCACCTAACCTGCATGTCTTTGGACTGTGGGAGGAAACCGGAGCACCCAGAGGAAACCCATGCAGACACGGGGAGAACATGCAAACTCCATACAGGGAGGATCCGGGAAGCGAACCCAGGTCTCCTAACTGCGAGGCAGCAAGCGCTACCCACTGCGCCACCGTGCCGCCCATCCAAAAACATACTGCCGCTAATCTGATTATATGATTATAAAATCAATCATATCTTCGGCCTAAGGTGCTTTGGTACCAAGAACACCTATGAGCTACCGTATGTTTGAACATCGTGTTTGCTTGCTTCAAAGCCTAGTACTCCGAGCTGATACAGTATTTGGTGCATAAGCACATGTGGCAATCAGAGTCATCCCCTCCACAACCTTCATCTACACAGAGGCAGCCCTCCCATTCTCTGGGACAAACTCCAACATGGTATTGACGAGGCAGGGGCTCAAGAAGCCCACTCCCGCCTGAGATGCCTTTCTCTCCAGGCAGCTCCAGAGTAAAGGAGAGTCCAAGCTTCTTTTGAGGGAGTTGTTTCCAAAACCAAGTGGGTGGGTGGACGTGAGCCCAACTTTATCTACTCAGTAGTGTTCCACCTTGCCCACCAACTCCAGCTCCTTCCCCCCAAGAGAGGTGACATTCCAGGTCCCAAGAGTCATTTTGTGTGTCTGGATTCAAGTCCGCCAAGGCCTCTCTAGCTTCTACAATGACCCAGGTCACATTGCACCCAGCCCCTGTTCCTCCTGCAGGTGGTGGGCCCACAGGAGGGAAGTCCCATGTGCAAAATTCAGGTTGTGCCCATGTGGGTCTCATGGCAGGCCTGGCCATCAGGTGCTCGCCTGCAGGCACTTCCCCCACCAGGCTTGGCTCCAGGAAGAGGCCCCGGTAACTCCACACCAGGCAGGTACTCTTTTTTAAATTTGTGGCTTTGCTTCATTAGGGACTGTGAATCACCTTTTTGTCTGTCATCTCTCCTGGAACCAATTTGCCTCAGGAGGCCCTACCAGGACCTTCTCCTCCGGACAACATAGCTCCCAGAGTCACAAGAGCACACAAACCACTGTATAATGTGGTGATTCCCAGAGAGGTGTATAGACTATTGTAAGTTAATTAATGTTACAAGAAAGGATGCTTACCCTTTGCCAAGAAACCATGATACAAAGTGGTTTAGTACACTTGATCATGCTAGTGGTTGTTGGCAGGATGAGATGACCCCAAGTATACATCTAAAACTGCATTCATTATAAGACAAAGGTTGTTTGAATCAGTGTTCTAGGTTTTTGTACGACTAGTGCACCAAGTAAATGTCAAAGACTGATGGGTTTGGTACTTGCAGATTTCCAGTCTGTCTGAATGATATAAAAATATTTAGTAAAGCCTTTGTTGAGCATTTATTGATATGGAAAAATGTATGATATGGTAATCAGAGTTTTAATTGTAATATGCTGTTGGATTTGTTTTTTATTTTGGTTTTTGGCTTATAGAGCCATACAAGTTAGCGTGTGGGAAAGGGTATTGAAATCTATTCCTGTACAGTACATGACAGTTTTGCTTCATAGGTAAATATGTATTTTATGCGCCACATTTGTCAGTGGTCTCTAGAGGGTGCTATTGAGCCAAACTCAAATGTTGCCTGTGAATCAAAATGAAGAAAAATGAAAATTGTATTCTTTTATGCTGGAGTTTTACTGGGTCAGCAAGTATGTATGTCTGGTACCTCCATATTATTCAGATAGTGTATATATATTCTATGTGCCAGCTTACTGTTTCTGTGCATTATTCACATTTTATTTTGCATCCTTCCTCAACATGTGTATTCATATTAGCTCTTTATCAACTTTTCATACATGTGCATGCACTGAAGTGAAATTCAGTTTGGAAATATTCATTTGCATTAAGTCAACTTGCACCACAACCATATGTTTTGGAAGAAGTAGTAGTTTTTCCAAAATAACACCTCCACTACTTCTGCATTCTCTGCCCTGGGTGATTATTTGGAATTAGTTGATACTTCTACAATATGCAACTCTTCTATAATCAATAAAGTATAAATATACATAATTGAAATGAATGGTGTGATAATTCTCAGGCCACGAGCTTCCCATCCTAAGGCCAGGTTATACTTCACGTGACTCGACGCATGCTCCAGTGGACGCTACTGCTATGCAAGTGTTTTACTGTTCATATTTGTGCGCATACTTTACGTAAATCTGGAAGATTCCACCAGGTGGCAGTGCAAAATATCATCACTATGAGAAAACGTTCGGCTTCGCTGTGTAGTGAACTGCCTGAAATATCCATTAAATTCCAAGGACACCTTGCCCAAATATCTCTGAAAAGGATGTTTAATGATTAAATCCATCAATACCACTCCAGCTATCATTGGGCACGAGGCACAAACAATCCCTGAATGGGGCATCAGCTAATCGCAAGCTCTCACATACGTTAGCGTCATTTTAGTGTCACTAAACCCCCAAATCTGCATATCTTTGGAAGGAAACCGGAACACACTGTGGAAACTCAGCAGGAAAGCATGCAAACTCTAGGCAGGGAACACCAGTGACGTGACTCCCTGCGAGACAGCAGCTCTACCCCTCCGCCACCGTGTCACCCCCATGTGTGTAATTATTAAGAGTATTCATTATTTAAACGAAACTGATCCATCCATTCATTACTCAACCCGCTATATCCCAACTACAGGGTCACGGGGGTCTGCTGGAGCCAATCCCAGCCAACACAGGGTGCAAGGCAGGAAACAAACCCCGGGCAGGATGCCAGCCCACCGCAAGGCACATGCACACACACACTCACACATCAAGCACACATTAGGGACAATTTAGAATCGCCAATGCACCTAACCTTCCTGTGGGAGGAAACCAGAGCACCAGGAGGAAACCCACGCAGACATGGGGAGAACATGCAAACTCCATGCAGGGAGGACCCGGGAGATGAACCCAGGTCCCCAGGTCTCCCAACTGCGAGGCAGCAGCGCTACCCACTGTGCCACCATGCCGCCCACGAAATTGATTGATCTGTAAAATATAACGTACATACTTTAATGCATTTCGTCATGAAAGTGATATCAAGTATAAATCTAAGGGTTCTACTTGTGCAGAGAGTTGGAATATTATAAATGTAACATGCTCTGTGTGGTGATCTATTGCTGCTTACTGCTGCTGTTAGGTCAGGAGGAGACCCCAGAAGTACGTACTGATTAACAACTAGGTCAGTTTTAAGATCACATTTACGACGGTCAACTTTACTGATAAAGTAAACTACGAGGTTAAAGTGGACATTTTTTCAGATTAAAGCCAAAATTTCCACTTTAATCACAAAATACATCTTTTCACTGTGTCCTTAATTTTTTTCTCTGTGGCACAAATACATTGTTATACATTCTGTTGCTTTTGTGAAGATGCAAAAAAAAGACAGCACAGAATGTGGTATGTGAAACTTTTAAAATGTATTGTGTCATTACGATGGAGAATATGCGACGCTATATAAAAGCACCACGGATGCATTCACCACATCGAACTGTTCATCAAACATGGAAGCGCGCACATCAATCCCGGAGGATACTCAAAGAGACCCTGATGTCACATTCCAACTTTTATCAAACTGCGCCCCCCGACTTTTTGCTGGGACTGCAACACGTGCACGTGCCACGTTAATTTCTGAGGACCTGCTCAGAGGACGCGTCAAATGAACGCATGAACATGATGCATGCATGTCCGCATTCTGAGCATGAAGTATAAATGAGCCTAGAGAACACTCTCTATGCTGCTTTGGACATTATCAGCACGACTTCCATGGTGTGGGGGTATTGTTCTCCTCATGTCATTAATACTCCTTTTTGACCTTTCATCTTTCTCCAGCCACTAATTCCAACCAAGTAAAGTTTGTAGCTCATCATCTCTGCTGTTATTTGTACTGTTTTCCCAGCTTCATCCATGATCTTTACAGTCAACATTAATTGTTTTGGTTAAAAGAAATGCTATTGGTTTTGTGGCTTCCAGAGACCTCTGGCTCTTACCACATGTCATCATAAATCTTCTTAATGAAGATCCTTTAAGGACCTAAGGCATTGTCAGCTTCTGTTGTCATTTCTACAGTTATCAATTGACAATTTCAGGTAGCTAGTCCCATACCTATCCCCACATACTTTCTCAGCCAGGCTTGGAGTTATAATTGGATTTCATTTTTTGCAGCCTTATTCAAGTATACAGGTGGCTGCCCCAAACCTTTTTACTGTGTCAACGCGTTTCATTTCACAATGGCATAGTCAGCAGGATGTTTGCCTCCCAATGGAACCAGGAGCAGAGCCAGAAGGAAGTCTTGACACTCAATCAGGACCTTCAACCCTTAAGGGACCAGGGGGAGAGTACCATTCCTGTGTTGGCGGGTTGGACACAGTCACTGTGGGTCAAGGGAACCTGGGGCGAGCTTTGACGCAGGGGTCTAGTCTATACAACTGGGTATGTGGACAAGGGGCCTATGAACTAGGGCCAGGCTCAGAGGGGAAAACATTGGGAATTTACTATAGGCTGCCAAGAAAAGGGACCGCTCCCCTGAACCCCACAAAGGGAAAAACCTTTGATAAAGGTGGGGTTGCCCCAGGTCAACAGGCAAGGAAAATATTTCAGTGGGAATTTAACCCATATTTGCCAGCTGCTCCCCAGGCATTTCACTTATGGGCCAAAATCAGGTGCTGGGTATGGCCAGATTTAAATAATGCTCGACAGGCGGTGGAGCAGATAGCCTGTGCGGTATTGCTCAAACCCCTCTACATCGATCTCACTCAGCCGGCCTGAGGATGGATAATTAAAAACATGGTTTCTTTAGTAGAAATCATAGAAGGAATAAGAGCAGAGACCTACTCGGGAGGACCAGAACAGGACCTGTGTGAAACCCAACGTACCTGCATCTCTACACCTGATCTCTGTTGCCACACTGTGGAGCAAATGCCAGGGATTCCTGATACGCAGCATCAGTTTCCTCTTGATGACAAAGGGGTTTGCAGGGAGACACAGAGGGAAGGGTGGTGTGCTCTAGCTAATCCTTTGGCCTTCCCTTATACAGGAGTGGTAATAGTGAATGGATTTAAAGTACCAGTCTTATTCAATTCCAGCAGTAACATTTCAGTTGTTGCTTACCACTTGGTGTTACCATAACAATGGCTTAAACTTAAAACCAGTCTAACGTGTGTACACAGGGACATTCATCAGTATAAGTTCGCCTCCTGTTATGTCAGCTACGAGGAGACTATAAAAAGACTGACAGTAGCAGTTATTAAAAAACCTCCATTCCCGGTGATACTGAGTTGAGACTGGTCAAACAGTAGAAGCGGTTTAACAATCGCCACTCCTAAACAAACATTGGGACTAGTAATGGACGATGAGACTGCGTTCTCAGCTGCCTCCACTCCGTGTTCCCAGCCAGAGGAGAGATGGACTTCGACCTCTAACAGTGACGTGGAAACTCCCAGGAAATTGCACAGTGATACATCATCTCCAACCACTGCAGCAACCCGGGAGGAAACCACGCCCCATGAGGTCACCTCCGATCCTCTCTCACAACTGCACTTTCAATTTAGGCAGACTCTGGCCTCTTTTAAAAGGGAGCAATAGAATGATTACACCCTTAGATTTGTGAAAAATGCATTTGTTCTCGTAGATGGCCATCACCCTCAGCATCCTATGCCACAGGGTCCTCACTTTGTGTTAAATAATGAACTTCTCTATTGGGTAGCTGAACACGAGGGGGAGGTATGGTCCCTGCTGTTAGTTCCACAAATTACTGCCAACAATTCTGTGAAATAGTGCATGCCCACCTCCTGGGAGCCCACCTGGGCCCTGAAAAGACTCTTGAGCATATTAAGCTCCGATTTGTTTGGCCGGGAATCAATGAGGAGGTCAGCCGCATTTTCTGCATGTCCTGTCCAGAATGTCAACTGTGGCAGATTCCTAGGAGGAACCATTCTCCTCTAGTTCCCCTACCCCTTATTCATATCCCATTCGAATTTATCAGGTCGACCTTGTGGGGCCCCTAGAACCCTCGCCCAGGGGCCATAAATATATATTGATCCTGGTAGATAAGGCAACCTGATACCCCAAAGTTGTTCCGTTGCGCTCAGCGACATCTAAAGCTATTGCACGTGAATTGGTAGGGGTCTTCTCACAAGTCAACATCGCTAAAGAAATCCTAATGGATCAGGGGATGCCCTTTACCTCGGAGAAGTTCAGGGAAATGGCCAAGTTACTGAAGAGAAAACATTTAATGACCTCGGTATATCATTCTCAAACCGATGGTCTAGTGGAGCAGTTTAATCAAAGCCTCAAACAGATGCTTCGCAAGGTGGTCAATGAGGATAGAAGTAACTGGGATCAGCCCTCCATCTCGTCCTTTTTGCATA
Organism: Erpetoichthys calabaricus; assembly: GCF_900747795.2. Lineage (NCBI taxonomy): Eukaryota > Metazoa > Chordata > Cladistia > Polypteriformes > Polypteridae > Erpetoichthys > Erpetoichthys calabaricus. The sequence goes on from NC_041407.2 coordinate 44,270,523, forward strand.
TCGGAATGTCCCACAAGCCCCTACGGGATTCTTACCATTTTAATTATTGTAAAGATGACAACTGTGTTGGGGTGTAATAAACCTATCCCTTTTATCCCTGCAGATCAAACATGGGATATTCTGACTTAGCCCAATGACAGCGCTCCTAGTTCCAGCCCCGATGCCATCACTTCAGTTCCAGCTCTGATGACGTCATTTCCAGTTCCAGACCCATTGACCTGCCTTAAAAGCCAGACAACTTCCTTCTGTGAATTCAGTTCTGTTTTGGACTCGATCTGTACACTACTGTACTACCAATCTTCACTTTTTGCAGCCTTATTCAAGTATATGGGTGGATGGCCCAAACCTTTTTACTGTGTCAAGGCATTCCATTTCACAATATGTATAATATAAAGGGTGGGGAGGGCATCTCTGGACAGTCCCTTTGAAACTCACTGATACTTTTGCTGGTTTCACTATGGGTGTCATTTGTATGAGAAATATAAGCAACATTGTGTCTTTTAATTTTAGTGGGTATAGCCACTACAGATAAGTTCAAGTGTATTGCCTTCATCCTTGTTGAACTACTTGTATGTAAAGCCAAAGAGGGCAAATAGTTCAGCTCAAAATATAGACAAATGATTTGACATTCTGACATGTGTGCCTACTTCAAATTGTGGCCACTGAAATGGTCACTGCACTCTATTGCATGCTTTTTCATTTTGTGTATCAAGCCTCTTCAATTAACCTACTTTTTCTGCACCACTTGCAAGTGTTTGACACCTGACTTGCCCACCCACTATTATGGTAGCACTCTTCTTCAGTCACCGTCAATTTGCAATACAGTGTATAAACAAATAAAAATTATTATTGATGGAAACGTTTACCCATTAACCCAAATCTCAAACATTCATCTAAAGCAAGTTCGTGGTGATTGTGTGGAAGATGAAAACATCAATTTACAATATCCCATAGAATATCTACAAGCGTTAACACCGTCCGGTCTTCCAACAGCTGAATTACTGTTGAAAGAAGGATGTATCGTAATGTTGTTGCGTAATTTATGTATGAGTGATGTGACTATGCGATGGAACAAATTTAAAATTTTAACAGGCAACAAGAAAGGTAATGTAGTACATCTTCCGTGGATAACATTAGACACAAAAGGAGATCTTGATATGCCATTCGTATTAAAACATTTACAGTTTACAGTTTCTCGTGAGAATAGCTTTTGCTATGACAATTAACAAATCACAGGGACAAACATTCGAAAAAGTCGGTTTATTTATTAGAGAGAAAGAAACGATATTCACTCACTGGCAGTTATACTTTGCATTGTCACAATGTAAATCCAAACACAGAATCAAAATTCACTGCAATATTGGAGAAAAGTTAATTCCAAATATTATTTTTAACTGAAGTTTTAAAGTAAAAGTGAAAATAATGCATATGTAATAATTCCCGTGAAAATAACAATCTCTTTAAATTGTATATCTGATTAACCAAACCCGGGGGTTGGCAAGCGAAGTGAGTGAGATGTGGTGATAAAAATCAAAATTAACAACTAAAATTTGATAAATTCATGTACTACAGTATAGTAGTAGTAACAGTGGTACAGGATATGCATAAAGGTATGTGTACAGAGTATGCAGAATAATTTATGTACAGTCTTTGTGTTTCACAATCCACAAATTAAACTAAATCATTTAGGGTATGAAAGTCTATATTAGACAATAATGAACTGCATAGCAGAAAAATTAACGTTGTGTTCTTAGGGAAAAACATTCATCAATTTTGTTAACATAGTTTTACCTATTACAGTGTCATGGGGAGTGAAGCCGATCCCTACCACACAGGGCAGGAGTCAGTACTCATTGCTATGTGACCAAAATGGTGGCTTTGGACATTCCCTGATTACGGTGGCAGCAAGAGAACTTTAGGCAGAATCTCGATCAGAAGGATCTAAACAAATCAAGCTACTCCAATTTTTTGGCTTGTCCTAAAACTGCCAGGGTCTTAATAAATTTCTCTAACTCATGCTAAGTATTTATCCATTAAAAATGTCAGTATACACTATAGGTCACGCAACTAGTAGGAACCCTGATGAGGCAGGAAAATAGGTGAATCCATCCATCCATCCATTTTCCAACCCGCTGAATCCGAACACAGGGTCACGGGGGTCTGCTGGAGCCAATCCCAGCCAGCACAGGGCACAAGGCAGGAACCAATCCTGGGCAGGGTGCCAACCCACCGCAGGACAAAATAGGTGAATGTTTACTTTTAATATTTATGTTTACTCTTTATGTTATTCCAATTGGAAACTTTATGAATCTAATTAAAATGATCTTGTGTCTGATCTGTATGCATTATACATGGCTAAAATTTAACAAAAAATCTTTAACTGTCTCAATGAATTACTCCTAGCAAATCTGTCCTTTCTGTAAAACACATTGTCATTAGCAACACAGTTGCTGGTGGCAGAGCTAAGAATGAATAAATCAGTCCTACATACACTTCACACTCATTTGCTAAACTGGTTCAACATTCTTAAAGATGAAGCCACACATGATCACATATATCAGATTGTTTTAACATATATGGTTTTGTGCTAATTCCTATCCTGTTTATGTTAATGGCGAGCTGTGATAGAGTTTGTACACTTTTTTGATACACTACACTTTATTTTTGGATGGTACAAAAAATCTAAATGCAGTTACATTTTGCCTAGAGAAAACTTAAGGACCTCTCCCTTTGACTTCTGTGTAGCCTTCAATTAAAGATACAATTACTTTTTGACTTTTCAAAATTTTAATTTCTGTCAGATTTTTTTTCAATAATTTTATACTCACAACCCCAAAGAAGAACAGAAAGTTAAACAATGGCATGTTGGTTGTATCTTTGAAGGGAACATATACGGTATATTTATGTTTGCTAAATTAAGTTATGTGTGCCAAATAAAGTTACACTCACAGGTTTTTTTATCAATGTTTTTTGACATCTGCCTATATTTTTGTATTAGATTTGCCAGTCCCTTTGATCTTTTTATCTTCTGGTTATAAAAATCTAATCCCAGCCCAGTGGGCACATTTCATGTTGTTTCATAATTTGTTTATAAATTGAAGTTTCTCTCTGCCTTCACATCATTTGGGCATCCCAGCCTATTTGTGTGTGTGTGTGTGAGAGAGACCATCCTATTATATTAAACAACATTTCTCTTGAGGGTCATTTCTGTTGTACTGCCATATAATATTCCTTAAATTTGTTACTTATAACTCAGTGGTCAATGTTTTTATGCAGGCAGCAGTATCCCATGGCTAATTTTTTATATATTTGATGTGCTAATGCATTCTTATTCTTTTCTGTATGGCCATAAAAAGAATAGTTTAATTTAACAATAATTTCAGTGGTAGTTGCTCACTTTGTCATGTGTCACGTCATTTAAACACTGTGTGCAAATTAAACACTTTTGCTGTATATATGCATATTCTTTTTTAAAAAAATTTAAATTTGGAGGTGAGAATAATTACAATACCTTTGACAGTACATTTATGTAAGGCAAATATACATGTATTAAAAATCTGTTACCAAATTATCAAATATTCATCAAACTAATGAAGTTTGCTGTCCATAGGATAAATATTGCCACATGTACAAAGTACAGTGAAGTTCTTACTTGCATGTGCTAATCAGCATGCAATGCATCAACACTCTTCAGCACCATAATCAATAAGAATAATGAGCCTACCTTGAAACTTCTGTATTCCTTATCTAAAATAACCACCTTAACTTGAAGTTGTAATTAGAACAGAACATGAAGTTAAAATTAAAGTATTTAACTCTGTTAGATTTTTACACATTTTATTGTTACAGCATGGAATAGTCTTTTATTAAGGAGTGTTTTTGGAGTTTGTTTTGCGTAAAACTTGGTTCATTTTTTGTGTGCCCCGAGAATATGGGAACCCTTGAAATATTTTTTTCCATTTATTTAAGCAAGTAAAGTTTAGGAGGAGTACAAGTGGGAGAACTAAACCAAATATAATATTTCAACCCAGATACAGTGTACAGACACTCAGGAACCGGGTACTGTTCTCTGTCACTGCTATAGTGAAAGCCATTCCATCACTTAAAAGACACTAAACATAATGTGTATAAAAGTACAAGAAGAAAATAAGCTTATGTTATTTTATATATTCTGAGCTCTAGGATAAGGTCAACATAGCTGGAAATTACAATATCATCATAAATGTAAGATTTGACAAAGATTAACCATCTGTTATCAGTAGCTGATTTGTGATTAACTGTGATAAACTGAAGCTTAAATATTTTTCTGAATTTTGTGGTGGAGCCTCTTTGATTCCAACAGTTTTTGCCTTAATACAAATAAAATGGCTGATGCATTTTTAAAGTGGAACACTGTGGTTTAAGATAAGCAATGTAAAACAAGATTTAAGGCAAAATTAAAATCTCCAGGCTTTTCTTTACATTCTGAGAATTAAAGAAATAATGTTAGCTTTAAATTCTTCATCATCTCATTGCAGTGAATAAACATTAGCCAGAGTTAGTCTGGTTTCATTCAGATTTTTCATGACAACAATATAGCAACAATCAGAGTTGGAGACAACAAAAAAGATTGCTTTATCAATTTGAATTCCTGCTCCTCTGTGTATATTACCATGCATGAAGTGAAACATCTGTCTAAAACTAGTTTTTTTTTCATCACATATTATAAATTGTAAAACTGAAATATGTAGTTAGCATAAGAGAAGATTCTGGTGTTCAGGTGTATTTTTAAGTATTGCATACTGCATTGTTCCTGTTCCAAAGAATGCAGGCACCTCTTCAGTTAATGACTACAGACCAGTGGCACTTACATGTCACATCTAGAAGACATGTGAAGGACTGGCCCTGGACTGTATGAGTCCCCTTGTGGTAGACCATCTGGTCCCACTGCTGTTTTTCTATCGGACAAAGATTCTAGTGGAGGATTATCTATCTGCTCCACAAGGCTTATTCTCACCTGGACAAAGCTGGCAGCACTGTGAGAATTATGTTTTTTTGATTTCTCCAGTACCATAAATACCATCCAGCAATTCCTATTAGGAGGCAAACTCAGAGATTTGCAGGTGGATGAGCCTATGGTTTCCTAGATAAGGACTGTGCTCCTGATATGGATGTGAGTAACACTGGAGAATCACACAGAACAGTCCTGTCTCTTTTTCTGTTCACTCTGCACACCAGGTCATGTCACTTGCAGTAATTCTCAGATAATTCTGTACTTATGGAGTATATTGATAAAAGTGATGAGACAGAGTATAGGAGTCAGGTGGTGAACTTTGTTTTTTGGTGCAAAGAGAATTGTCTGTGCCTTAACATCAGCAAAGCTAAGAAACACAGAGGAACTATATAACAAAGGACAAAGCAGGCCCTTTGTCTTTAGGAGACTGCATTCCTTTAATGTGGAAAGTGACATCCTTCACATCTACAACTCTGTGAAGGCCAGTGTGATTTTCTATGCTTTTGTGTGCTGTTGCTAGCAACATCACTTTAGGAGAGGCCCAATGAATTAACAAGCTAATTGAAAGAGCAGGCTAAGTTATGGGACGCACTCTGCAATATACCTGCATAATATAATATAATATAATATAATATAATATAATATAATATAATATAATATAATATAATATAATATAATATAATCTGCAATATACCTGCATAATGCCTCTGACAGTCAAATCAGAAGCTTTCTTTTCTTTTTTCTTGATATGTTTTTCTTCCTTTGTAGTCATTCTGGTGCGTGGTCAGACCACAGAGTGTGTAAATATATTTATATATTATTTATATATTTATTTATTTTATGAGCTTATGTAAAAAAACAAAACTCTGCCTGAAAACAAATAAAGTGACTAAACCACTCTTAATCTGTGAAAATATGGCAGAGGTCAACAGTTATTGTGGGAAAAGGTAGTCAACTAAATATTAAATACTGATTTAAGCAGACTGATATAATTATTCACAAAAATATAGATTAAGCAGGAAAAATAACCAAAATGATGCATGCAAACAGTAAAAATTTACTTTAAGTTGAAAATTAAACTAAAAGGATATGGTGTATTACATAGGTGAAAGGGAAAACCCCAAGGATATTATCAAAATATGCTAAGAACAATATATTACTTAGTAAGCACGTAAAGTGTAATGAAAGTACATTCCAGTAAGCAAAAAGAAGATAACAAAACAGATACACTGCACAAACTATATATTGTTTAAAACAGAAGTAGTTTAAGAAGTAAAACATAATCAATAGGTATAAAAAGTAATATTAAGGAAAAACTAAATAGCCAATATAATTAATCTAGGTCAGATAAGAAAGTATAACAAGATACACAAATTAAAATTAAATAAAACTAAATTTGACATTTTCTGCAGAGAATAGTTAAACGAATTACTGTGGAAGAATATTTTTAGGGTAATATAGCATTCATATCAAAGATATAGCATAAAGGGATAATAAATCAGAAACCAGTTCAGGCACAACAGGAAACCAGATAAAGGTCAAGTGAACAATAGAATGTACACTAAAATATAAGAATTGGTTACGAAATATACTGAGATGGTCAAGTAAATTATGAATGTACCAGAAGAAAGGTTGATGTAATATACAAAATGTACCGAAGGATGACTAAGATATGACTAAGAAATCCGGTGATGTCCTGTAACAACAATTGTTAACAAAAAGTTAACAATTGTTATATACACAGAAATTTCAAGGGTGGTAGCTCATCTCAAAAGGTATAAGAAGAACCAAAATATAATACAATAGACTTTTATTTTATATAAGTCATTTGGGTTTAAACCAACCAACCAAAGTGAAATGTATGCATTGACTGACACTGTATGCAAATTCAACAGTTTATAAAATGAACCTTTATTCTTTGTTTTCTCGGACCATTTTGACCATGCTGTAACAGACTGCTTTTAAAGAATGCTCCCTCTATGGCATTTTGCTAAGGAGTAATTAAAAGATACAATGAACAGCTTTTCTCCAAGCCTGATAACTGACTTGTCCTTTTGGGGATGTTTCTTTCTTTAATAAGATGTTAAATTTCTACCACATAACAGAGGAGAAACAAAAATAATAAAATAGCAATACAATGATTAATGAATCTTTGACTGTGCTATAACATACCAGTTGGAATAAGATGGGAAATGTATAGTTTTTAATTCAGTAACATTTTAAAACTTTTTTAAAGAATTTGAAATATTTAGCAATTTACTGAGTACAATGTTATTTTTTCTGAAAGAATGCAGTATTTAAGTTTATGCCATTCCAGCCCTTATACATTTTCTCCATAGTTATGACAAAGTCACGACATGTTAACTGCTTTTAATTTCTGAGATTTCAGGTAAATGAGAGCTGCTCTAAGGATTGACTCCCAAGTCAGCTGCTTTTTGTGTCCGTGATTCATGAGCTTTGGGGGGCACCATATCACCAAACAGAACATATTAGAGCCCTGTGCCAAGTACAGCTTTATGTTATCGATCCACAACAAAGACACCAAAGATTTGGGAGACATAGAATTCAAGGATCAAAAAATTCTGTTATCTTAGTAGAATGCCCACCACAAACTTTGGTAATGCTGCAAAATATCCAGGAGGGGTGTGCGACCAGTTGGCCTAGGTCTTTAGAACTATAATTGTGTCTCACTTTGTCTATTACTGTACTTTGTGTTGCAACCATCTTTGAACTCTTCAGATTCTTCCCCTTACCCACTTCTCACACCTGGCCATATCTTAATGTTATTTTTAAAAAACATACATTTTTAGAATGCTTTCATATCATTCACTTTGAACTTGCTTCATTTTACTGTGAATTTTAAATAATCCATTTCATTAACTTTATATGTACTTTATGTAATGAACAATTTCTTAAGTTAGTAATGTACTTTACCTGTGAATGTAATCTGAGCTGCACTCAGTAAAGACTGTTGTACAAGAGTAAACTGAATTAAATTGAGTCAAGAGGTGCAATTTGCCCTTCATGTGCAGGTAGACAGGGTTGTGTTTTGGAGTTGATGCTTTTAATCTGATTCCTAACTCTGGAAGCAGCCCCTGTTAGGATATCAATGGCTGCTCCCAGACAAGAAGCAGGCAGAAGGCATTTAGGGGGGCATCTTACAAACCCAAACACCAACACAGAAGTCCAAAAATGGAGAAGAGTCTAGCTTCGGACCTCCTCAGCTCCATGATTCAGCAGATGCTCCACTAGACATCCAATCAGATTGTGTGTTCATGTAAACTTTAGACAGTGGAGCTCCACTTGACAGCAAATCAGATTGCAGCTTTATGTTACATGGTTAGATAGCAGAGAAAGCTGGATGGTCAATGAGATTGTCACAAGACTTTGTGGGTACTTGCTCATTGTAAATTCCCTAATTCTGTGTAGAACATATGTATGTTTTTATGTTTGGGCTCAGAAAAATACGAGAAAACAGACTCTTTTGTGTTGAGAAGCATATGGGAGAACAGGACAAAAAATGAACAGTTAAGTGCTTTGTCAATGTTTAAAATTCACAATTTTAGACGGATATCATTCTTAGTAATGCTAAATACCTGCATATATTTCTCATTTATTCTTTTAAAATATAGCTTCAATTAATTTCATTTCCTTTTTCAATATAATTTAATTTCATCCATCCATCCATCCAGTTTCCAACCCACTGAATCCAAACACAGGGTCACGGGGGACTGCTGGAGCCAATCCCAGCCAACACAGGGCACAAGGCAGGAACCAATCCCGTGCAGGGTGCCAACCCACCGCAGGATAATTTAATTTCTTGACATTTAAATCTTTACTCTTTTTTTTGTAAACTGGTGCATTGCAAACTGGGCATCAAACAATAATGAGTACTAGTAGTAGTAATTTTGTCAAAGGTCAATATGATATTTAATCATACTTGTGCATTTTATTTTCAGATGTACGATATTGTCATCAACAACGGACAAACACCAACTATGACCGAGTGCACAAAATGCTGCAGTCTTTATCACTGTCTATTGCGTCCTCTGGACAACTATACTCCAAGAAACCTTTCACGGGCACACCTACATTTTGAGGAGCACATTAAAAAAGCAGTATTAACCACAAGTAAGAAGTTATTTTACCATAATTTAGAAAATATGTCAGCTTCTGTGTATAGTGGTACTGACTATTGTTTTCTTTTTCCAGCTTTTCAAATATGTTTATGCAGTTTGGATTGCAGACAAGTATCTCACTATGGTTGCTACTTGTGCACAAAGACAACATCAATGTTATGTTTTAAAAGAAGTGTGACAAGTTTCAGGTCAGTGTAATACCACTGTATCAATTATCATGTAACTGTTTTGTGAGCAGGTGTTTCTGGAAGTTGTATTACTAAAAATTTTATGAAATTAAAAACAAAATATATGAGACATTCATAATTCCACTGAGTAATCTTTTCATTGAACAAACTGTAAACGGGAGGTGTTTTTTGAAGATAGAAAGATGGACAAGTTTTTATTCATAAAAAGTATAAAATGCCCATCTTATCTCTGCAAACAAGTGTTATTCTAAGGCCTAACATAAGACAGAAGCAGAACTGAACTGTATAATGGGTATAAATTTGCATTAATACAGATTTATTACATGTTTTATTATCCTTCTTTCAGGAAATTCCAGTTATCTTAAGCCTTACAGAAGCCTGTCAGTGGTTAATAGATAATGCTGAAGAACTGAAAGGCACCATGCAGGAGCTGTTGTTTGTGAATATGGATTCAGAGAGAGCTCAGGAAGTAATTAAAAAGTGGGAGAATGGTGAAGACACAAGATACCTTTTTTAAATTTTATTTTAAACATAAGCGGGACGTGAACAAGTTCCTGTCTGAACTGCCGTGTAAAACAAGACTGTGTCTTCATGCGTAAGACCTAAGCAGAGGTGACAACAAAAGGAGTCCGAGTAGAGGTGAGTTACCTGCACTCTGGTGGTTCAATGACTGCGGCCCACTCCATAAGCCTGTTTTCATGTGTTTCTTTATTTTCTCTCTCTTACTCTTCTTTGTTGTAAATATGCATATACTGTTTGAGTTGCTTTTTTCAGATATTTCAGGACACCTAATTTTACTTACAGATAGTGTGGTGGTATTGTTAGGATGTTCTCCTTTTGTAAAATATTACATTGTTTTGTTCAGAATGTTGTTTCTTGGTTTTGTGTGTTTATAATGTAGAAATAAATGTTTGTGAAATAGTTCACTGTAAGCTGTTGTCTTGTTATGGACTTTACACTAAAAATAAATAACATAGGAGTCTGTTTTTACCCCTAAACACTGCCCCAAAGAATATTGTTTTTCTGATAAAGCAGTTAGGATCTGCTTCTTTTGTTACACACTAATTTTTGTTATGTTTCAATAGCATTACAGATACTGTATCTTGACCCTTTTAGAGTTATTTATTCCAATTAATTTCAGACTTGAATATTTTCACATAAACTAGCTAGTTATCACTCTCGTTATAGCCGAATATTTGTAAAGGTAAGCTTGAAAAATAAACATTTATTCAACCTGAACATGTTTTAGTAAAAAGCAATGACTACATTAAAATGAAACTGAAGTGCGCCACATTTCCAGACATATAATACTTTATGCTTTATAGTGGGGTAGTGCTTAAAAATGGCACACTATGGTGTAGCGGGTCCACAGCTCAAGTCAAAAAGGGCATTTTTTAAATAAATAGTCGCCGCACTTGCGGCTTAGACAGGGGGCGTGGTAGTGTGGCCGGGGTGGTTCCCAGGTGAATTCGTAATGCGGACGGTCCTCGCTTAAATGCACAGGTGAGGAGTCGTCCGCATCCGTAATTGTTGCCGGGAGCTGCTGATTGCCACACCTGATCCACGTCCCTGGATAATATAACAGAAGCGCGAGGCGGATGGGGATGTAAGAAAGAGGGAAAAAAAAGACGGGAGGTTAACGGAGAAGAAGGAAGCAGGACAGACAAAGCCGGTGAGAGGGAATGAGTGAGCGCAGGTGAGCAGAACCATAGCCAGGGATCGGAAAGGCCACTAGACTAGTACAGTTAAGAAGGTCAGCTGCATGTAGGGTGACTCCCCTGGCACATAGCCTGGATGGGAGAAGAAGGGAAGTCACCAGTAAAAGAAGGTACTGGGCTTTGTTTTAAAAGACTGCTTCCAGCTATTGTTTTAACCTCGGTTTTTAAAGGTTTTTTTTCTATTGTGTTTTTAACCTCCATGAGTTCACTTGTTTTTATTGGATTATTTATTTGAATATTTATGAGGCACTGCACTATTTATTTGGACACTTTGTCTTTGATTTTTGTTGTTTTAAATAAAAGCACTTTTGCACATTTTGCACCATCCCCTTGCTTCATTGTCGTACCTCACTGTCCAGCTCATCAGTGACATTACCGACTGTGTTGGGTTCAGAGCTCCCAGAAGCAAGACAGGAGCATGGAGCAGAACCCGCATCGTCACACACACTCCAAGATTTCAATTATTCTTCCACACTTTCAAGTTTTACAGCTAAATACCCTTCTTAATGCTAAACATCTCTGTTTACTCTGGCTTGGGACCAGTACTAGCTGGGCTGGTTTTCTCCTTGGTGGTTCGGTTTTGAAGGAAAAGGATCAGAGTGTGGAAGAGGTGCTAGACTAAGATGGATGGAAAGGGATCATCAGATACATAGACCCCACTAGAAGTGGGAAGAGATGAAAAAGAAGAATAAGATTGTTGATGAACAGATAGTCATCAGCTACCAACCAATGACAACATATTTTTTTCTGAAATAGCTAGTAAGTTATAGCATTAAACTTCACAGAACATTGCTCCAGAGTATGCACAAGAATTTAAATTAATTAAGAGCTATCACCCATCAAAGACTGAGTTATATCATTTGCGATAACACCCTATGAATATACATGCATACATTGTCAAAGTGTTCATTCTAAATCAGGGTCACAAAAGACACAGCCTATCCTTTCAGCATTGAACATAATACGGGAAGGAAACCCTGAACAGGGAGTCAAGCCCATCAGAGGGCCCACTCCAGCACATACCAACACTCACACAGGGGTCAATGTGGAATAGCTGATTTACTTAATCTGCAGAAAATGTGAGAGGAAAACCAAAGTACATCATACACCAGCACATGGGAAACATACAAACTTTACACAGATAATAAACCAGCATAGGAATCAAACCCAGATTACTCTGTATGTCAAGTGGCAGATTGTCTGCTGATCATATTACTTTTAAAAAGGAGGAAAATTACTTGAAAACTACCATTTCACTTGGCAGTACACCTTGATGTTCTATTATAGAAAATACTCAAGATATTCCCCTCTGGGATTATTACAGTGTATGAAAAAACAAAAAAGATGAATGACCTTGTGACTCTCAACTGATTTGACATTTGGAAGCTGAATTCTGCTTACCAAAGGGCACGTCAAGACTTGGTATAACAGCCCCTACCATGATAGGTTAGTTATGAAAAATGACAAATTGCTATAAACTTTTAAATGAAAGAACAACATTCATTACATTAGAAAATCTGTCTGAATGAATTCGAGTGAGTGTGGCAGTCTTATGTTTCAAATTCCCACACTGAACAGCACTTTCAAAATTAATTGGATTAGGCAACTTCCATATAGTCCAATTTCTCAGTGGAATTTTGACCCCAATTTTATCTCTAAAACTGGTACACTTAGATTTTTATTACTTGGCATATATAATAACAACAAGACTTTCATAAGTGCTTACCTTTTGATTTCTTGGTCACTAATGTTTAGATAAGATTTCTCTTTGAAGTTTTTTTTCATCTAGAATAACTGATACCCTATACAAAATCTTGATCCATACTAGTTAACGTAAAAACGATATTTTATTAGTCATTCAACTTTTAAGCTCAAAGGCTATATAATTACTCTGATTTTTTACTAGTTTTTAAGATTCTGAAATATCCTAATCAGTTTTCCCCTTAACCCCTTTTAATATGATACAGTAAATAAACTCATCCTTTAGAAAAGAAAGATTACTGCCCTCTTCCAGTATAATTTAGAGATTATTTCTTATATAATGGCTAATTATTTTTTATATAATGGATAAGTGTTTCTTGCAAATATAAAATGAACACATGTTTGGTCTTTATCAAGGAAATATTACACACACACACACACACACACACACATAAGGTATATATATATTGTGACCCTTGCCCGGCCGGGATGTCCCTTTGATGGAAGGACCAGGGGAGACAGCATTTTGAGAGGCACTACATCTCCAGGGACGTTAGAGTGCAGCCATCCTGGGCAGCTGTGGCACCATGCATTCCCACCGGGCATGATGACAGTTGGATTTTGGTGCAGCCCTGTTGGGTTCCATTGGGACCACCAGGGGGAGCTGCAGAGACTTTTCTTGAACTTCCATCACTTCTCTGTGTGATTCCAGATAACAATAATGAACCACCTGGAATACTCCAGGAGCAGCATAAAAGGGGCCACCTCCCTCCATTTGGAGAGCTAGAGTCTGGAGGTGGAGGACAAAGCTTGCTGAGAGAGGAGTGGAGGCAGCAGAGAAAAAGACCACAATTTTCTCTACATTTATTTTAGGAATATACCTTTAATAATAATAATAATATTTTTTACAATTATAGCACATTTCACATGCTTAAAGTGCTTATTTAACCAGTTTTACTATGGTTTTATCTTAAATATTTTTTTCTGTTCTTTAGAAATGTAGTGCTTAAAGAAATCTTGTTTTACTTATATATACTTAATATCACCATCTAAATGTAAATTTAATGACAAAAGATCTATTTATTAAAGCTGCCAAGCAATAAATCTGTTAAAACCACGACACATGTTTTATCAGTCATTATTTACTTTGTTGTATTTATTTTTCATTGCTTTTTATGTTTTACTATCATTTTTTGATCATAGTTTTAATGAAATAAGTTTTAAAAATAATGGCATAGAGAACATATTTTTTCTGGATGTTAGCCTAATAACAGAGTAGAGAGAAGATTTATTTTGATAGCTACTTGTTATTTCATGGAGGGCCATTGATTGCAAATAAAACTTTTAATTTGACAGCAAATTTTCTCTTGAGATGTCAGTTATTTGCACAAAGATATGTGCATTTTGATCAGCGGAGCAGAGCTGTGGAGGTCCACAGCTAGACACTCTTGCAAAAATGACAAAAACCTAAAAAAAAACAGGTTTAATAACAAAACATTTAATAGCAATAATCCAGACTACTCTGTTACATTTCTCCTGCTTACCTTTCACTACTTTGGCACTTCTTCTTCCTTCTGACCACTGCCTCTAAACTCTCTAAGCAAAGGAGGCAAGGCCTTTTTATACTGTGCCCCAACTACCTTCTGAATACCCTGCTGTAAGCAAATCTGGGGTCCTGGATGACATCCTTACTGTCTGGTGTCACATGAGTACCCCAGAGATTCTTGCACATTAGGCTCACATCAAAGGTGTACTGGAGAGGACCAGATTGGTTGCACACTGCCTCCTAGTGGCTTACACTGATCAGCCACAACATTAAAACCACCTACCTAATATTGTGTAGGTTTCCCTTGTGCCACCAAAACAACTCTGAATTGTTGGACTCCACAGAACCTCTGAAGGTATTTTGTGGCATCTGGCACCAAGACATTAGCTGTAGATCCTGTAAGTTGCAAGGTGGGGCCTCTATGGATTGGACTTGTTTTTCCACCACATCCCACAGGGGTTCGATCAGATTGAAATCTTGAACTATTTGTTGTGTTCCTCCAACGACGCTTTAGCCATTTTTGCAATCTGGAAGGGTGCATTATCCTGGTGAAAAATTTCACTGCTATCAAGAAATACCGTTGCCATGAAGGGGTGTTTGTTGTCTGTAACAATCTGAAGGTAGATAGAACATGTCAAAGTGACATCCACATGAATTCCAGAACTAACTGTCCCAGCTGGCATGCCTTCTTCTCATATGGCACCCTGCTGCTATTTCTTCCCCAGGTGAATGACACACATACACCCGACCATCCACATGATCTGAAAGGAAACATGCTTCATCAGACCAGGCCACCAACTTCCATTGTTGCTGACATGACCATTGTAGGAACTTTCAGTGGTGGACAGGGGTCAGCATGGGCATTCTGACTGTCTACGGATAGGCAGTCCCATATGCAGTAAGTTGTGATGCACTGTGTGTTGTGACACATTTCTCTCATGGCCAGCATTAAGGTTTTCAACAATTTGTGGTACAGTAGCTCTTCTGTGTGACTAGGGTGCTCCGCCCCCTGCTCGCTTCGCTCGCCAACCCCTGGTGTTGGGAATGACAAAGAGCGTGATGTATGAATGAGATATAGAATAGTGTGAAGGTGTAGATGATGCAAATAGAAAGCAAACAATAAAGTGTGTGGCACAGTGTAAAGGTTTATTGGAAAATTTCTTTGTACACGCCGTTTAAGTGTAAAAGGTAATTCCAGCTCAGAACTTGTAAGGTCAATGAAGATGGTTATTGTTGTGATTAGAGTCAAGTTTGTCAGAGCTTAGAAAGAGTTGTGTCTCTCCAGGAAGTAATGGAATGACTTGGGTATTTATGTTTTCCACATTAATATTTTTTGGACATAATATAGTGCGTTGTGTTAAAAGGGGCATTTGGTCTAATGAGATTGCTGTTCCAAATCTGTCTGTAACTAAGTCGTCACAGATAAAGGCTTGAGGAATTGTAATAATATGTGGGTGAAGTCCATCTGTATTGGTGAGTGTACCATCTCTCAGTTGTAATAAGCAATTGTTATGATCTGGTTCTGGACATCGTATCTTTTTTACTAACTGTATCTTTTGAAAGCAATGCCAATTGTCTGCGTATTTTAAGGTGCACTGAACAATAGCTAAGTGCATGGCATCTGGAAGAATAGCTAATCACTGTCTAAAATCTCCTCCTCATAAAAGTACCTTTCCTCCAAATCGAATATTATTATTCATAAACGTTTGTAGAAGTTTATGAATGGTGTTGAGTAAGTGACTTCATGCCATTGTACATTCATCAATAAACAACATTTTTTCAAGACGGATGTCACGTGCAGTGCCACTGTTAATGTTCATAGTGGATACCGATTTGTAGGATCTAATGCAGTTGATAAAGATTTCACTTTCAGGTACATCGTCAGTTAGAAGCTTCTCTAGAAATTCAGGATATGAATGTAAAGGAGGCAGTCTAATCTGACCCTTTTGACAACAACGTGTAAATGTATTACTTGTATTGCCAGTTGTTTCTTCAGGGAAGTGAACTGAATGACAATGATTGCAAATGACATTCATTAATCCGAATGAATTTTCCTGGTGTATGTTTTGCTTGTGCCGTTTGAGAGGCGCGTTGTTGCATGTGTAGTATTTGGGACGTGTTGTTTTGCAGCTGTAATCGATTTGCCTGTGCTGTGTGAGAAGCCCGTTGTAGCCTTCGCTGCCGTTAACATGTTTTGCTTGTGGTGTTTGAGTGCCGCGTTGTTGCATGTCCATTATTTGTGACGCGCTATGTTTGATTTTTAATTGATTCGCCTCCGCTTTGCGCAAAGTCCGTTTCACTCTATGTCGTGCATTGTTTGTATCGTGCCTTGTCCGTTTTTGTATGTCGGTCAGTTGAGCTTTCTGCTTTTGGAGTCTTGCTTGCTTGTTTTCTGGCCGGTCATATGCGCGTTGCTTTGCTCCCTTTTTTGTATGTCTGAGACGCGAGCTCTTTCTTTTGAAATCGTGCTTGTTTCGATGCAGCACTTTGAGACGCACGCTGTATGCATCTACGTTCAATGTGTCTGTTCATTTGGGCACGTCTCTGTAACGGGGTTACTTGAGCTTTGCGTTTTTTGATCCGAGACATTTTTTCTCACGTATTTTCCGAAGCGCGTTGTATGCGCCGCCGTGTATTCTTTTGGTTTCATTCGTGTTCGTGTGTTTGGTCCCGTTATCCGATCCGAATCGTTTTGTACCCGTGACCGTGTATGCATGACTTGTTTGTTCCTCAGCGTGCGAAATATGTATAAGTATTAAGGAGGATCGCACTCACAGTTAATATGGAGCCTTTTCTCCAGTTGAACGGTTAATAGTGCTTTATTTTAATGAGATCCACCTATGCTGCCTAGTGTGAAGGTTTTGAGATGACGTATGTTTAATATGGACGTTTCCTTTAAATATGTGGCTTTGGGTGTCACTTCTTATTGATTTGGGGGGGGGGATTGTTGTTGCGCGAGCGTCTTCTTTCTTTTTGTGTTCCTGCGTCTTGTTTGAATCCCCCTCTTTGTGTGTGTCCCGTCCCTTGCTTGTAGGGTCTGTGGGGCGGTTTTGTGTTCTTTTTTTTGTCTTCCATGGGCTTGTTGAATCCCCCTCTTGGTGTGTGTCCCGTCCCGTCCCGTCCCGTGCCTGTAGGGTGTGGGGGGGTGTGGTCGTGCCTTGCTGTTGTGCGCTTGTCTGTTCTTTTTTTTTTGGTGTGTTTAGTTTGGTGTGCAATGTGTTTCGTGCTTTGCCCGCGTTTGACTACTTTTTTATGTGCCTTTTCCTTTTTTCGGTGCTTGTTGCGACTCATTTCTGTGACTCCTTTTTGTATGTGCTCACTCCTTTTTTCTGTGGTCTTGTCCGCCTCTCGCGGCCCCTCATCCGCCTTTGTCGCCCTCTTTTGTCCGCCTTTCTCCGACTCTCGCGGACTGTTTTTGCGCCTGCGCCTCTCGCGGACCCTCATCCGCCTGTCTCGCCCTCTTTTGTCCGCCTTTCTCCTCATCCGCCTCTCTCGCCCTCTTTTGTCCGCCTTTCTCGGCTCCTCAGCCGACTCTCGCGGACTCTTTTTGCGCCTGCGCAGTACGTCTTTTTGCAGCTACGGCCCATTGCCGGATGTGCCTGCGTCCATCATCCGGTTTAGCATTCTCGGTTAGTAATATGGATCAGACAGGCTAGGCTTCGCTCCACATGCACATCAATGAACCTTGGACGCCCATGACCCAATTCACCAGTTCACTGGTTGTCCTTCCTTAGACATCTTTTGGTAGGCATTAACCAGTGCTTACTGGGAACACCCCCCAAGAGCTGCCATTTTGGAGATGCTCTGATCCAGTCGTCTAGGCATTACAATTTGGCAACCATTCCATTTCCTGGAAGATCATCAACTAGTGGAGATTTCCAATGACCGCTGTCTTGTCCAGTCTAAGCTGCTCCAGCAAGTTCAGCCCAGGAGCAGAACACAAGATGCTGAAAGACATCTAAGAAAAACCAGAATTCCACCATGGAACCCACATGTATCTCTTGCCACTATTGATGTCAAAGTTTATGTATCTACCATTAGAAAGAAGATGCACGGTGATTGCATTTACTACACTTTTGGCACGCAGACTTATTCGGTTAAATTGGAAGAATCCTAACTCTCCTCTGATAAGTCAGTGGGAAACCGATGTTTTATAATATTTGAAATTGGAAAAAATCTAATTCTCAGTTAGAGGATCTGTACAAATTTTTTCCAAAACCTGGCAGGATCTAATCAATATTTTTTTAGAATAAGAGAAATAACTATTACCGCATTTAATTCCCTTCTCCATCTCTTATTTACATATATATTTATTTTTCCATTTCTTTTGTTTATTGTTGCCTTATTAAAAAGCTCTAAGCAATTCTCCTTTGGCTAAGCTCTCCTTCTCAGAGTTTTGGGGGGGCGGGTTGGTTGATTTGTCTTCAATTTTGTTTGGTTATAAATTGATCTATTTGTATGGAATAATTACAATAAAAATTAATAAAAAAAAAAAAAAAAAAGAAAGAAGATGCACAAATTAGATCTACTTGGGAGGTGTGCCAGGAGGAATTCTTTGCTGTCCAGAAAGAACATCAGAGCAAGACTAAAGATTGTCCATGAACGCCTGGGCAGATTTATAAGACTTGTGTACACACAAAAATGTCCCAAATGTGCTTATGCAACTTTCCACACTAAAGTCATTGTTTATGAAAGAAAACTTGATGCTAGGACATGTGTATATTTATGATAACTCTGACACATGTGTATGCAACATTTTGGAGAAAGTAGGAAATTATCAAATACTTGATCATGCAGGAAAATGCAGCCAAAAGCACTAAACCCCATTCTCTGAAGCAAAGGTTCAGTGGCCTGAACTCATTTATTGAATTATTTACTCTTTTGACAATACCATAAACAATTTTCACCTATTGAAACATAATTTGCAGATTTCATTGACTCTTTTTGCAAAACTAAAAACACATTTTCATGCAATAAAACACATTTTGCACTACATTGCACTTGTGATGCATAATGGTAACCCCAAGTGGCAAAAGGTAAACACAAATAAAGCACAGCTGTCATAAATGAAACACTATGACTCAAAATTGATAACACTTGTTTCAAATGATGTGACACAACCAATATAAGCAGTTCAGAGTACACACAGGTTGTTGAAGGTTCATATCAATAATGGACAGAAACAATCAGAGATGCAGAGGATGAGTGCATGTAAGAGGTGGAGTACAAGGAGGAAGAGGAGTGAGCAAGAAGGAGGAAGAGAGGACTTGAGGAAGAGCAAGACAAGGAGTAGTAATTTCTTATGAAATTCGAGATACTGTCATAGACCATGTTCTTCTCCATGGAATGACAATAAATGAACCAGGACAAAGAGTACAATGTAGTATTGGCAGATTTTCTGTGTCCACCATAATCCACAGATTCAGACAAGACAACAGGTACAGTATAACTGTTTTTTTGTCTTTGAAAGTTCACAGTACTACTGTATACAGATATTTCAGTAGACTGGGGGAAAGTCCATCACTGTTTATATTGTACTGCATGAATATTTTTGCAACTGCAATTTCACTTTTTGTAGAATTGCAAAACTGACACAGGAGGGTGGAAGGACAGCTATGTTCAATCAGCAGCAAGAGGCCATTATAGTTGACATGGTTTGTCAAAACAATACCATTACAGTTTTTCACAATTGCTAACACACAAAAATGACATGCATAGCACAATTATTCAAACTGACACATAGAGAGCAAAACCTCTTCTCAAGTCTCTAAAACTCTAAACACATTTCCTGCTTTACACACATTTTGCAATTCAAAATGGCACTTTCTAAATGCACTGAACACGGTTCTCTGCATAAGACACAACAATCTGACATAAAGTCACATGTTTGCCATTACAACACACTGCCATTCAAAAGGACAGAACATGAGCTAATTGGCCAATATATGTGCTACCTGGCCAAACACCTCAATGGTTAATTGTTACCACTTCAATCAGGAAGTAAGCACTATAAAAAGACCACAGGTGAGCACCTTTTTTTCAAGAACAATGGAAGACATTGCAGAGAGAGGAAGAGGAAGAGGGACGGTGAGGATGAGAGGGGGAGGAAGAGTGAGAGGTAGGGGTAGAGCTGGTATAGGAGGTCATGGGCGAAGAAGACAGCAACTGTCAAATGAAATCAGAGCAACCTTAGTTGATCATGTCATCAACCATGGGCTGACAATGCAAGAGGCTGGACGTAGAGTGCAGCCCAACTTCAGCCATTTTACTGTCGCCTCTGTCATCCGGACATTTAGATTGGAGCACAGGTATGCAACCAAAATGTCTTTCACACTGTGTAGTACACCCCATGTCACAGTGTATCAGTTGGGTGACACCTGTGTACTTCATGAATGGCTAATGTCATACACTAACTGTACAAGTTTCCTGTCCAATTTACTCTACTGTGGGGGAATCTTTAGGCTGCATTGTCCAAGCCCTATATTTTTGTTTTTTGTTTTTGTAAAGGACTGAGAGACGCAACCATGGTGGAGGAAGGGGCGAAATGTTCACAGGGGTACAGGAAGCTGCCATTGTAAACTTGGTCTTGGAGAATAATGAAATCAGATTAAGAGGAATTCAAAGCAACATCATCCAAGACAACACCATATTCACCAACATTCAACGAGTCAGTCTGTCCACATTGGCTCGCATTCTCAAGTGAAACCAAATCAGCCTGAAACAATTGTATAAGGTGCCTTTTGAGAGAAACTCTCAAAGAAACAAAGAGCTCAGACGAGTATATGTGGATGTAAGTACAATATTGACTGCAGCACATTACGCGCAACATTGTTTCCCAGTGTACTGGATAACACCATATTGACTGATTTTAGTTCATTGTTTTCAGGGAGTACTGGAAATGGATGCTCATGCAATCCCACATGAGTTCATCTTCATAGATGAGGCTGGTTTCAACCTAGCAAAGACCAGAAGAAGGGGAAGAAACGCCATTAGCCACAGAGCCATTATAGATGTTCCTGGCCAACGTGGTGGGAACATCACAATGTGCGCTGCCATCTCCAATATGCATGGTGTCCTCCACCGTCATGCCAACCTTGGACCATGCAACACAGGCCATATTCTAACATTTCTGGACAGACTCCATAACATTCTCATTCCACCAGAGCGTATGAATGATGCAGACCATGCAAGAACCCGGTATGTTGTAGTATGGGACAACGTGAGCTTTCATCATGCAGCCCCAATCCAAAATTGGTTTGCTGACCACCCACTGTTTCTCATGCAATACCTCCCACCATTCTCACCATTTCTGAACCCCATAGAAGAGTTCTTTTCGGCATGGCGGTGGAAGGTATACGACCGGCAGCCCTATGTGCGCATGCCTCTTGTGCAGGCTATGGAAGAGGCATGTGATGAAATTGATGTGGGTGCGATTCAGGGATGGATAAGGCACTCAAGGCGCTTCTTCCCTCGATGTCTGGCAAGGGAAGATATTGCCTGTGATGTGGACGAGGCATTGTGGCCAGACCCAGCTGAGAGGCAAGATGCTGCCTAATTATTTTTCTTGCCTCTTTTTTTTCTATATATTTCTTCTGCATGTTTTCTTTTTCAGTTTACTGTTTTTTCTGAGCATATTTTTGTTCGCTCCAATGTAAATATATCTGCTGTGCATATGTTGCACTGACTTGTTTGGTGAAAAATAAAAAAATAAATGCATGTGTGTGTATCTGCAAATATTTCGGTGCATGTGAACACTCTAATTTTCTACAATTTGGACTATTTTAGTATTATGGCAGAGCATACTAAAGATGAGAGTGCTTTTCATTTTGCCCAACAGTGTGTAGTTGGTTAGACAAAAATCTGGTGATATAACTGACATGTGTGCCATTTAGTGCAGTAGTTTGATTATGATCATTATATATGTAGTTTTGGTTGCAGTGTTTCATTTTGCAGGATATGTGAGGTGTTCTGCTCTTTGGGTGAGCTGTTTTGTGAATTGTGCTAAATTATTTGCAACAATGAGCCTTGTTGTCAAAATTGTGCTTTAGCAATTGTAAAAAACTGTAAACCGTGAAAAATACAACGAGTTACTGAAGACAACACAAACTTTGAAGGAATCAGCAGTGTCAGCCTTTCCACCTTTGACCGTGTCCTCCAACATAACAGGGTGAAGCAAGTGTACAGGGTACCCTTTGAGAGCAACTCAGAAAGGGTCAAAGAGCTGCGATTTCAGTATGTGCAAATAAGTGTACATTCAATCACATTTACAGTAATCCAGATTGTTTACAGTATAATTTTACTGTATTCATACTACTGTCAAGATCAATGACATCACAGTATGTACAATGTATATAAATCAAGAGTGCATATAGTGTACTAGTCTTTCTGTAGCACTTACAAAACTACACCTATTTCTACATATAGAGAATGTTTGAATTGGATTCCATGGACAGACCCCATGAATACATTTTTGTGGATGAAGCAGGGTTCAGTCTCACAAAGAGGAAAAGGAGAGGCCAGAAAATAATTGGCCAGTGGGCCATTGTTGAAGTCCCTGGCCAGTGTGGTGGCAGTGTAACACTATGTGCTATCATAAGTAACTGTGGTGTTCAATACCATCATGTCACACTGGGGTCATATATATTACCCAGCGTCTTCTTACATTTCTTGGTGGTCTTCGAGATGTCTTTGGACTTGAACAGCAGGATCATGAGCTGAATGAGGGTCCTACCTATGTTATAGTTTGGGAAAATTTCAGTTTTCACCATACTGAACAGATAAGAGAATGGTATAACATCAACGAGTAATTTATCAATGTGTACCTGCCACCCTACTCCCCTTTCCTCAACCTGATAGAAGTGTTTTTATCTACAAGGCAGTGGAAGGTATATGACAGACAACCCTACAGCAGGGTAAATCTCCTACAGGCCATGGAATTGGCCTGTGGTGACATAGGTGTGGAGTTGTGTCAAGGGAGAGTTCTTCTCTCATTGCCTGGTGAGGGAGAATATAGCATGTGACATTGATGAAGTGCTGTGGCCTGACCCAGCCCAAAGACGTGATGAAGCCCAATGACCAATCATTTGTTTACAGTCCTTTGATTTTGCACCATTTACAGCACATTATAGGCTGTGGACTGTGGTGTACTTCTCATTTACAGTATGGAAAATTCTGTCTTTTGTAGTACTTTATTTTGCTTTATGTACAGTAAATCCTGAATCCACTGAGTTATGAAATTTCTTTTCTTTGTTTTTGTTTTTTTTAAGAGATTTACTTTATTGTAAATAAACATTTCTCCTGGAGCTATATGCCCTGAATATAGTGTTTTCAATTTTTGCTGTAGTGTGTAATAATTGCTCAGTAGTGTTTATGTACAGACCAGCTTAATGCATGATCTGAAAGCAGTGTTTGCTTTTGAGCAAAGATAATATAGTTTTGAGAAGATTGTTTGAGTTTGCAAAATGAGTCAAAGGTTTTGTGAGTGTAGCTTGAAGTTTTGGGTTTGTACTTAGTGTTTTGAGGAAATGTGTTTTAGCAATTCAGAAAAACTGTAAAAAGTTTTATTGTACAAAATACCTTACAAAAGGTTTCTTTGTAGTCAAAACACAATTCCCTTTTCTTTCTCTTATTCTTTTTTCTTTTCCTCCACTCCTCCCAGGTGAGGTTTGTTCATCCTCCACATCCGACTCCAGCTGACCTGGATGAAGTTGAGCAGCTTCTTTTATCTTGGTTCTGGTAGTACTTTTGGTGCTAGGACATAGCCTGATAGAAGTAAACACCCTGGAGCATGTACATATTTCTATATAATGTTTTTGTGTTCATGTTATATTTGCAATTATTGTACTGTATATGCCTCGCAGTTAGGAGACCCGGGTTTACTTCCCGGGTCCTCCCTGTGTAGAGTTTGCATGTTCTCCCTGTGTCTGCGTGGGTTTCATCTGGGTACTCCGGTTTCCTCCCACAATCCAAAGACATGCACTTTAGGTGCATTGGCGATTCTAATTTGTCCCTAGTGTGTGCTTGGTGTGTGTGTCTGTATGTGCCCTGTGGTGGGATGGCACCCTGCCCGGGGTTTGTTTCCTGCCTTGCACCCTGTGTTGGCTGGGATTGGCTCCAGCAGACCCCCGTGACCCTGTAGTTAGGATATAGCGGGTTGGATAATGAATGGATGGATGTACTGTATAGTGCCCTTGGTTATTAAAGTGTAAGTGAGTGAATTACATTTTTTCTACAATTATTTAAGCACAATCATGATAGCAGGTCTCGTTTTTCAAAATGCTACACAATTCACACAACCACATGCAAGAGTAGCAGAACACCTGAGATTGTTGGCAAAATAAAACACTTCATTCAAAATCATGCATTATTTCATAAAAACTCACTTTGTTTCAACCAGTTAAGCACTGCAATGATCAATGTAAAACACTTTTAACATTTCTACTTTTCTAATGATAAAGTTTGGGCTTGATTTTTTTTTTTTAGAAATATTGTTAGGGCTAAATATATCGATATATTGAAAGCAACACACAAAGCCATAGTGCATTCTGATTAATATCTATTTCTCTCTACAATCAATCATCCATACAGGTGCACTTTGCACTGAAAATGAGGACAGAATATATTCTACACAAAACAAACACTGTATAGTATGTAAATATATACAAATATACTATGTAAACACAACAAAAAATGTGTAGAGAAAAAAAAAGACATCTAAGCATCATCTCTTTATCTTGCTGAATCTGACCAGAGAACCTCATCTACATCATGGGCTATTTTCTTTCCTGGAAGACAACAAGGGAAACATCTTCCTGCATTGTGAATCCATCTTTGCACATATCCAGCATCAATTTGGTCACAAGCTTCCTCCATGGCTTGAATGGGTGGTATTCTGGTATAGGGCCGGAGATCGTAAACCTTCCACCTCCACGCCAAAAAAAAACTCCTCAATGGGATTCAGGAATGAAGAGTATGGTCGGAGGTATTGCACTAAAAATTGTGGATGCTGATGAATCCATGTTTGGACCACAGGATATCAGTGGAAAGACGCATTGTCCCAGATGACAATATATTAATTCTGCTCTGCCTCCATTTAGCCTTCTGCTATAACAATGTTGTGTATTTTATCCAAAATTTGAGTATGTGAGCTGAATTGTAAGCACCCAGGTTGGCATGGCAGTGGAGGATTCCATTCTGTGTGATGGTAGCACACATCGTGATGTTACCACTACACTGGCCTGGGATGTTCACAATAGGTCAGATGCCAATGGTGTTTCTCCCTCTCCTTCTTACATTTGTAAGGTTGAACCCTACTTCATCCATGAATATAAATTCATATGGTACTGCATCAGCAATCATTTGCATTATTCTCTAAATTAACTCAAAATTGTTCAGTTGAGTACATCCCTACTATAAACATACATGTTACTGTAAAAGATTCTGTGTTTGTGGTGCATAGTACTGAAGTGTCCAGTATTTACAATATCTCCACATATTTATGCCACAGGTCTTTTACTGTCTCAGAATTCCTTTTACATGGCACTCTATATAACTATTTCACCTGTAAGTGATGTTTTTTATGGATTCTCCCCAGGGTTGATAATGAGACCTGATGAATTTTGTTGAAAACTGTGTTGTCTTTGAGGACATATGCTTGAATTTCTCTGAGGCGTATAACGTTATTGGCAAAAACCACATTTATTTTTGCTTGCTCTTTTTCTATTGAGAATATAGGGCTCCTTCCTTCTTGATGTACTCGACCCTCAATCCTATGGAGACCAATTAATATATATGCCAGTTGCCACAAAGTACTGATGTAGTACATGTAGTTGGCATTGTAGAGAAAAGTTGTTTTTCACCTCTGCTCCTGTTGA
Source organism: Erpetoichthys calabaricus (assembly GCF_900747795.2). Taxonomy (NCBI): domain Eukaryota; kingdom Metazoa; phylum Chordata; class Cladistia; order Polypteriformes; family Polypteridae; genus Erpetoichthys; species Erpetoichthys calabaricus. The sequence goes on from NC_041407.2 coordinate 44,296,681, forward strand.
AACATCCGAATTATTGATGCAACAGTATATCTGCTGAGATTAGGGCTAACTCTCTGTCCAGCCTCTCTCAGTGTCAAACCATGGTTTACCACATGGTCAATTAGTGTTGCTCTATAATCTCATTTGATAAATTTGGTCCTTCTTTGTCCACATTCTCCTTCAGGTCGATTTCCACCTCTCCCTCTGCCTACACCTCTTCCTCCACAGGCTCGCCTTCTCATTCTCACTCTTCCTCTTCCTCTCACTACAATGTTTACTTCAATTTTAGTTAAAGACAGGTAAACTCACCTTTTGCCTTTTTATAGTGATTGCTGAGTTTTCAATAAAGAACCTACTTGTTCATCACACCTGATGGTCATGTTCAATCAGTTGGTTCATGAATGTGATATTTTGGAGGGTTGTGCCTTGAAATGGCAAAGAAGTGACATCATATCAGGTTTATGTGTCTAATTGTGTTTACTGTTTTCCAAAATATTATAAGTAGTGTTTTGCAAAAAGTGTGAGGTTGAGAATGTGCTTATGGGTCATTACACATCGAACAAACCAGCACCCACTCAGTTCATACTGAAAAAATTCTGGAAAAATTACCAGGTGTACACATGTAAGTTAGCATATACCCTGTAAAATTTTTTGATGTAAAATCAGTACTTTCCAAGATACAGACAATTTACCAAGGGAAGGGGCGGGTCAATTTTATGCAGATTAATTTTATCATCAAATTTCAGAAGTCCATAGCTCAAGAACTAAACCATCGAACAGGCTCAGACTTTGCACTCTGGTACATTAATTGGTAGAGTATGTGACACAATTAAAATATTTAGTCCAGATGACCCTGCAAGATGGGGTGGCACGGTGGCGCAGTGGGTAGTGCTGCTGCCTCGCAGTTACGAGACCCAGGTTCACTTCCCGGGTCCTCCCTGTGTGGCGTTTGCATGTTCTCCCCATGTCTGCGTGGGTTTCCTCTGGGTATTCCGGTTTCCTCCCACTGTCCAAAGACATGCAGGTTAGGTGCATTGGTGATCCTAAATTGTGCTTGGTGTGTGTGTGCGCGCACCCTGCGGTGGGCTGGCACCCTGCCCAGGGTTTGTTTCCTGCCTTGCGCCCTGTGTTGGCTGGGATTGGCTCCAGCAGACCCCCGTGACCGTGTAGTTAGGATATAGCAGGTTGGATGATGGATGGATGGACCCTACAAGATCAAAGCAGCCCCTTGAAATTAATTAGAGTTTTCAGCCTAGCATTGTTTAGGCCAACAAAAGTACATATTTGTAACCAACACAGACTTCTGATTTTTTTTTCCTTATTCAGATAATTTAACTTAATTTAATTTATCAAAAATTTTAAATATTTAAATTTATTAAAAATTTAATAAACAGAAAAGTAACTGTACAGTGTTTGAACAGCAGACATCTCAAATCCGAAAAATCATTTTAGATTTCAGTTTCAGAGAACCCTAACAGCATGTGGGAATGTGCAGATAATTTTTAAAAATATTTTTAATTTATTCTGCATTGTCCATTATTTTTCAAAATACAAACCTTACTTTTCTTGTACAAATCTTTCATGTTTATTTTCCATCCTAAACATAGGCTGCATGTGTCATGTGTCAGTAACAGTAATCATTGAGTTTTCAATCAGTAAGTAATCAGAAATTTCAAACTTTTTTTCATATCAAATGACGATGTCCTATCTCATGTTGCTGAATAGAGAATGTGATTCTCCATTGCCAAAAGAGTACCTGGTACTCGAGAATACCACTGTTACATTCCTACAGAAGATGGCAAACTCAAAGTCAGCCAGGTGTCTGGTGAAGACAGTCAACTGACTGTCCAAATATTCACCACTTAAGCAGCAGCTGAGATCCTGCCCTCTCATGATCACACTCCTGATGGATCAGATATGTCCCTCACATTAGACCAGTGTCCTATTTGAGGGTATGTTGGCTGCATGTATGATGAAAAATATTGGATTGGTGTGATTCATGACAAGAGTAAAGCAGAATCAGAAACCCTGATATGTTTCATGCATCCAAAATATCCTGCACAGTTTTTCCATTGGCCATCTAGAGACAATATTTGTTGGGTGCCATTACAGTGTGTCATTGTACTGCTTACTGTACCTACAACGGTCAGTGGGAGGCAGTACAACATCTTGATCTCAAAGGCAAAGGTGCCCTACACTCTACACTTTGAATGAAACAGAAATGACATGGATCACATTCCAGCTGCTGCAATACCAAAATGTTAACATTTTATTGCAGCGTTACAGGTTATCACTTAATTTTTGTGTACTGCTTTTTTTAGTATTAGAATAATGACGTCATTATAGAACAATTATATCCTTATATTCTACTCAGTTTAAAGAAGGCATGGCTCCAGCAGACCCCCGTGACCCTGTGTTCGGATTCAGCGGATTGGAAAATGAATGGGATGGATGAAACAATCAAATGTATTTTTTGATGCCTTACAGATACCACAGCTAGTTGCTCTCAGTGCAGAGGAACTGGATAAACCTCTGACACTCTCAGATTACGAAACACAGAATGAGATGTTACTATCCTTGTGCAAGCACGTACAATAGGTTCAGTTACGCTTGTCGGTGAATGGTGAATGGTAGACTTGGAGAAGTTTGTAGAATATTGGGACACATCATCAGTAGTGTTCCTCTGGCTTATGGGGTGTTTCAGCCTTTCACACTATGCACCCTCACCAGAAGCGGCCAGCTATAGGGTGATCAGCCCTAAGCTTGCGTCCCATTCCCAATTAGTCATGAGAGTCGCTTTGGTGTCAAATGACTGACATCTCATGAACCTATGTATGGCAGCCTAAGTTTGTTACTTGGGGGCCCAGCAGAGGGCATTCCTCTTCATCCAAAGCCACTGGCTACTTCTCTCCGCTGCCTCTGATGCAGCTTTGATGGCTGCGCGCTGGCTCTGGCCCCTAATTCCCAGGTCTCTCATCAGTTTCATGGTAGATGTTGCCACAAACCCTCTGCATCCAACTTCCGCTGGGCGAACTTCCATGGTCCAGCCGCGATGTTGCGCTTCAGCAGATAACTCAGCATAGCGCAGATATTTCCGCTTGTATGCCTCATCCACGGAATCCTCCCAGGGTATGGTGAGCTCGATAATGTAACCCTTCCTTAAGGAAGTGGACCAGAGCACCATGTCAGGTCTCAAGGTAGTAGTGGCAATCTCCAGTGGAAACACCAACTGTTGGCCAATATCTACCAGCAGTTTCCAGTCACGTGCTGTGCACAGCTGGCCTTTCTCTGATGGTGTGGTGTTGCTCCTGGTAACTGTAGCACCTGACAAAGGCAGTCATCCATGGGTGATTAGATATTGGTGGTGACAGGGCATTGATGAAAGATCGTTTTTCCTCCATTGTGGACGCAAGGCTCTTTAGGAACTGTTTGTGGCGCCAAGTGTATCGCCCTTGGGTGAGACTGGTCTTACACCCTGTGAGTATATGCCGGAGGGAGGCTGGCCTGGAGCAAAGGGCACACCCTGGATCTTCACCAATCCACTGATGGAGATTGGTTGGTGTTGGCAGCATGGCATAAGTGGCTCTGATGGTAAAGCTCAGACTCCTCGCCTCCATGGCCCACACATCGTTCCAGCTAATCTTCCTCCTTTCAACACTGTCCCACCATGTCCACTGCCCCTGTTTGCCAAGGGAGACTGCCTTCACCCACCTTGCAGCCTCCTCCTGACGACATACTTCCTCCACCGCCATCCTCCAATCTGCTTGAGCAGTGGCTTTATTCCAGGCTGGGTGGCTAGTTGTAAGGCCAAGGCCTCCTCTTCCATGCTGAAAATTCACCACGATGTCAGCATATCTGAGAGCTGATATTGCCTTCTTCACCACTGCTGCTGGTCTCCATTTTCTTCCAGTAGCCAAGGTTGATGCGTTGCTCCTCAACACTTTGTCCTGAGAATCATTCAAAGTCATCTGCAGTATTGTTTTAGTGCACTTGTACTCCTCTGTGAAGCTGGTGAGGGGCAGCTTGAGGACAACGTCTCCGTAGAGGCCTATGGTGGTAAGGCTCCGCGGAACCCCAAGCCACTTTATAATGTAGGCTGTGACTCCTCTTTCCAGCTTCTCTACTATTGAGATGGGAACCTCATAAACTGAAAGGGGCTACAATGCTCGGGGTAGGAGACCAAACTGGAAGCCCAGGTCTTTAATTTCCCAGGTAGCTGGGTGCTGTCGATGGACCGTAGGCCAGCCTTAATGTCCTTGCGCAGTTGTTTCACCTGGTCTCTGTCTTTCAGACTTGCATCGTAACACCTTCCAAGGCTCTTTACAGGCTGTTCCGATACTGTGGGGATTGGCTCACCTCCAATGAAGAACCTCTGGTCAGAAAGCACTCCCTTCACCACTGAGATGCTGCGTGACTTAGATGGTTTTACCTTCATCCGGGCTAAACTGATATTCTCCTCCAGTTTTCTGAGCAATCTCCTGGCGCATGGGACAGTGGTAGTTAAGGTGGTAATGTCATCCATGTAGGCTCTGAGGAGAGGGAGGCGCAGACAAGATCCAACTTGTTGCCCCCCTACGACCCATTTTGAGGCTCGAATGATGATCTCCATTGCCATGGTAAACACCAAGGGAGAGTGTGCATCCAGCCATGATGCCTACCTCCAAGCACTGCCATGAAGTTGTAAATTCCGGAGTTGAAAAGCAGAACTGCAAGTCCTGAAAGTAGGCTTTAACCAAAGTTGTGATGGTGTCTGAGATGTTGAAGAAGCTGAACACAGACCAAACGAGCTCATGGGGCACAGAGCCAAAGGCATTAGCGAGGTCCAAAAAGATTACATGTAGGTCCCTTTTCTCCAGCTTTGCCATTTGGATCTGGTGCCAGATCATGCTAGCATGTTCTAGACACCCAGAGAAGCCCAATATCCCCGCCTTCTGTACAGATGTGTCAATGTATTCATTTTTGTGCAGATACTCAGCCATCCTCCGTGCAATGACACTGAAGAAGACTTTACCCTCCACATTAAGCAGGGAGATTGGACGGAACTGGTTGATATTCATTGCATTCTTTTCCTTTGGGATCAAGACCCCACCTGCCCTACGCCACACTTTGGGTATGGTTCTCTTCTGCCATACTGTTCTCATGAGCCTCCAAAGAAACCTACAAACATCTGGTGCATTCTTATACACTTTGTACGGGACTCCATTTGTCCCAGGGGCTGATGCTGTTCTTGCCCGATGGACTGTCCTCTGCACCTCTTTCCATGTTGGAGGGCCAATCTCAATTGATGTACTGGGGGGTCAATTGGTGGAATGTCTGAAGGGATGGCCAGGTGTTCATGGCGCCTTGATTCAGAGTGTGTTGTTCTCAAGTGCTCCTCCAGGTCGTTCTTTGTTGTTTTTAGAACTCCACTTTTTTCCTTGGTGAAGAGAGCCTTTAGGAATTTGTATGGATCTTTGTAGAACTGACTTCTTGTTTGTTCTTTCTTCCTTCTTCGTTTCCGTAGATTCTCTGCTCTATGGAGGGATGCCAGATGGATTTTAATGTCAGCTTGGAGAGTGCTTATGCTCTCCTTTTCCACTCCAGAGGCCTTCTTCCAAAGTTTCTTAAGTCGTCTCCTTTCTTGAATGAGACATTTAATTTCCTGTTGCCTCCTGGAAACTGGTGGGGTTGGGGTCTGCTTAGTGCCTTTTGGTTCTTGTATTCCGAAGCGTTCTGCCCCGTACTGATAAATAATGTCTCCCATTCTCTCCAACTTCTTATCCACTGTGCCTCGAAGTTGCTCGAGGCTCAAGATCAGATTAGAATTCACTGTCTGCCACAGCTTTTTCTCCCCAGCACCGGGCCACTTCACACGCAGTCTGTGCCCTGGAAGTTTCCTCTTGACTGCAGGTCTGGGAGTTTGGGTGGAATCCACCACTGATGTTTGTTTCATTGTTAATTCTGTGCTTGAGTTTACATCCTCCATAACAGCGGTGTTGATGCACTGCAAGCTATGGTTTGCATCCAGCTGCTGCGCTTCACTCGTCTGATTTGACACTTTTCGCAGAAAGTGATCAATGCGAGGCCCCTGTCTCTCTTCCTTCAAACACTTTTTCTTTCCCTGGTGAATCCTCAACCCCCGGTGAAATGTTATTTTACTCCATCCACAGGTACATATCTGCAGTTTGTGGTCTGCTGTTGTGGCTGTAGGTGTGCTGATTACTGTAGTGTTCCCTTGTACTGTGCTATCTTTACTCATAGTCGTTTCCGGTCCAGTCGTTACCATATTGTCAGCTGATGAGATTTCTTCCAACCCCACTCTCGCAGACTCTGGGGGTATTCTCCTTCTTTGACTTTTCGTAGCTTTGGTGGGTGTCTCCAACGTGCTGAAAAAGCATGGAAGACTACAGTCGTGGGCAGCTAACCCAAGGCCAGTCCCTATTGCGTCTGTTCCCTCCTGCTAGCACATACAATAGGTTCAGTTATGCTTGACGGTGAATGGTGAATGGTGGACATGGAGAAGTTTGTAGAAAATTGGGACGCATCATCAGTAGTGTAGTGTTACTAGAAGCTATAAACTCACTTCAAAGTGGGAAAACAGCAGGTCCTGATGGCTACTCTGCTAAATTTTATAAAAAAATTCAATTACGTTAGCTTCTTTATTATTAGCAACCAGATGCAATAAAATTCTACCTCAAACTTTTCAACAAGCATTAATTGCCATTTTTCCTAAGCAAAATAAGGACTTACTACAATGTGTATCATACAGACCAATCTCACTTCTGAATAACAATGTTAAGATACTCTCCAAAGTTCTAGCTAGAACGATTGAGAAAGTACTTCCTTTGGTAATATCCATCCATCCATTTTCCAACCCGCTGAATCCGAACACAGGGTCACGGGGGTCTGCTGGAGCCAATCCCAGCCAACACAGGGCACAAGGCAGGGAACCAATCCTGGGCAGGGTGCCAACCCACCGCAGGACACACACAAACACACCCACACACCAAGCACACACTAGGGCCAATTTAGAATCGCCAATCCACCTAACCTGCATGTCTTTGGACTGTGGGAGGAAACCGGAGTGCCCGGAGGAAACCCACGCAGACACGAGGAGAACATGCAAACTCCACGCAGGGAGGACCCGGGAAGCGAACCCGGGTCCCCAGGTCTCCCAACTGCGAGGCAGCAGCGCTACCCACTGCGCCACCGTGCCGCCCCCTTGGTAATATCACAAGACCAAATTGGATTTATTAAAGACAGACACTTAGCTTCTAATCTTTGACACCTGTTTAGTGTAATACTGTATATTCACCCATAAAGTCTAACACCCCGGAGATCTATTTATCTTTGGATGCACAAAAAGTATTTGATATGGTTGAATGGGACTACCTATTCACCATATTGCACAAATTTGGGTTTGGCCCAAACCTATATGCATGGATCAAACTACTATATGCCAGTCCAGAAGCTTCAGCTTGTATTAACAACATTACTTCAGACTACTTCAAACTAGAATGTGCTAATAGACAAGGATGTCCCCTGTCACTACTGCTTTTTGCAATAGACATTGAACCATTGGACACCTTCCCATTTATCTTCACAGATAAGTTTAAATACCTATGGGTAAACATCACAAATAAATATTAAACTCTTTTCCAACAAAATTTTGCTGTCTGCTTGGAATAATTTAAACAAGACATGAATAGATGGTCTACTCTCCATCTCACTTTAGCAGGGAGAATTAACACTGTCAAGATGAAAATCCATCCTAAGCTTCTTTTTATATTCCCAAGCATCCCCATACACATTAATAAATCATTTTTTAAGAAATTAGATTCAATCATAACCTAATTTATTTGGAATTCAAAACCTACAACAATCTAAAGCAGAAGGTGGCTTGGCTCTATGCAACTTTTAGCTTTATTATTGAGCGGCAAATATACAAGCTATAAAAACTGGAAATTGACACAAATAGACGAACACACACAAGCTTGGTCCACAATAGAAATAAAATTCTGCAGTACTTCTTTATATTCCTTGCTTTGTACCCCAGTAAATACAAGTCATCATCAATATACTAACAACTCAATTGTCCTTCATTCATTCAGAATATGGAACCAATGTAGCTTTTTTCTGTAGCACCTCTATACAATAACCTCTCAAACTTACACAGTTTTTATTGTTTGGAAAATGTATGGGATTAAATAATTTAGAGATTTGTAAATAGATAATGTCTTTGCATTCTACGAACAATTACATTCCAAATTTTGCTTCCCATCAACAGTTTTTCCACTCCATTTCCAAATTAGGAACTTTGCTAAATGAAATCTGCCCAATTTTCCTCACCTCCCACCTATTTCCACTCAAGAAGAAGTACTGATCAGTCTTGAAGACTCAGACAGAATTTCTATAATATATAAAAACATTTTAAAGTCCCTTCCTGTCAGAGATCCCAGAGTACAGTGAGAAAAGAATGTCTTACTCAACATTTCAGAAAAGGAGTGGAAGGTAGCCATTCACAGAATTCACTCTAGCTCCATATGTGCAAAACATACAATTATTCAACATAAAATCTTTAATCAAGCACAATCTTGATTAAAATTGTCCAAAATGTTTTCAAGGCAAGATCCATTCTGCTAACGTTGCAATCGAACCCCAGCTTTACTAGGCTACATGTTTCAGGCATGTACCAAATTAACATCATTCTGGACCAAAATCCTTCAATGCCTGTCAGAGAGCCTTGGTGTCTCTATCACTCCAAATCCACTAACAGCTGTGTTTGGTGTACTCCCAGATGGGCTTAAAATGAAGAAGGACAAAGAAACTGTAATTGTCTTAACTTCACTACTAGCATATAAACTTATCTTGCTCTCTGGAAGAATCCTAGCCCACCTCTTTTAAATGAGTGCGTAACTGATGTTATATACTATATGAAACTGGAAGCAACAAATTCTCACTTAGAGGATCTGTTCAAAACATTTTCAGATCCTTGCAGGATCTAATCAATAATTTTATAATGATGTTAGAATAAGCAACGGCCCTCCTTTTCCTTTTGGGTGGTGGTTGAATTGAATCTAGTCTTGTTTGACTTGATTGTACGGAGTGCTATTTGCTTTTCATAAAAAAAAAATTATTATAACTAGTGCTGTATTTAATGATAAAGCAAGTGGCTGTTGTTTTGGTGATTTTTTTTTTCATTAATCTTATCTCCAAGTTAGTGATGAAGAACTTGATTATTATCATGACTGACAAATGGTAAATTTAATCCATGTTTAGAATGGAAAATAGAAATGAAAGATTCACACAAGGAAAGTAAGACATGGCAAGGCGAAAGATGCAAAATATTTCTTTCTATTTTTGAAAGTATCATCTGTACCAAACATTTTAATTTTGTTACTTACTATACCTATACCCGTATGCAAAATTTGATCCAGATTTTTGGTTTAGTTCTTGAGATATGGTCTTTTGGAATTGATGAAAAAATAAAGCTGTGTCCCGTCCCAAAATTGGCTGGGTCTCAGAAAATATTGATCTTACATCAAAACAATTTTGCAGGGTGTCGCCTGAATAACATGGGCACACCTGGTATTTTTTTCAGAATATTTTGAGACCGAAGGATTTCTGGAAAAGCAATTGATTCAACATGGAATGACCCTTACAGTTTTGCAGATCTGAGATGAGGTCTTGCTCCTTGAGTATTTGTGTTTTAATTTTAATATTTATGTGTAAGCAATCGTAAAAAACTGTAAGAATGTAAATAAATATGGGCCCTAAAATAGCACATTTTAGTTAGAGAAGATTCAGAAAATAGAATGGTTTTGAAGAAGAGTTAGTGAAAACTCTGTTTCAAAATTGGCTGAGAACAAAAAAACTGTTCTCTGACTTTTTTTTAGAAAGGTGATAAGTTATTTTGTAAATACTGGTCATAAGTCCACTGTAAAAATGTCAATAATCAGGTCTTAATGTCATCAGGGAAACGCTCATCATTTTTCATTTCTAAAAAAAAGGACAAGTCCATTTATGACACTGTGTGATGTTTGAACTTGCATGACTGTAAAATCAATTCAATTTTCTAGTTTAAGTAGTCAAGTTAAAAAAATATATAAAAATACTGAACTTGTACATGTCACTAGATGTAAATTGGCATCCCGCTTGAAATGTCACAAATGCTTATCCACACTCACTCTGTAATCCTCAATTCGTTGACTGTTTTGAATGCTATGTTTTTCATGGTTCCTATTTCCACAAAACAAATTTATTCTGTTCCTAAAGTTATGTCTTATAACTAGAAAAGAAGGAGATAACATGTTAGTTTATCAAATTCAACTAACGTTCAAGATGTGGCTTCATAAATGGATCATGCAGCTTAATACTCAACACTGTGAAGTGTTCCATTCACGTTTTACCTACCATACAGTATTCTCTGGCTCTGACTAGAGAGTAAAGAAACAGGCTGATTTTGATTTGCATAAAGTTTTGTGAAACTGCTCCTAAAACTAGGGTTGCAAGTGAAACCACACTTGTGAAACACCAAGCGAACTAAAAAGAATTTTTGGAAGTTTTACATTTTTGGGGTGGGTGGAAAATAAGGACTATTGCTCCCTCAACCCTCTTCCACTGTTAACTAGCAATGACCCTTTCCATTTTCTAGATTCCTGCAGATGAGCTTGATGGTATGCAAGCTCTACATATTGTGAAGCTTTGAGTTTCTTTTCTGTCTCTAATTCATCCTTAAGACAGCAATCTCTGAAACTGAGTTTGGAGTTTACCCAAGTCACCCTTCCCCCAATCTCTATTTAAATACTAAATGACAGGCAGACATATGCAGAATTAAGTCATGTAAATGCTTCCAGACAGGACTAAACACCTTTGCTTTGCCAATGACACAAATTATGTTGCAAGGGGAAGCACAATTTGTTTGGCAAATGTTTATTAAGAATCAAAACATAGAATTTCAGTGCAAATACAGTCTGACACACTGTGACCTTTTCACTTTCAAATTAATTTGGGCATTTGAACTTTTCAAGGGTTTGCAATTTGAAATTCTCACTTCAATATCTGATGAGAAAGGAAATGCTTTGCAGTAACAAAGAACAGTGTAGGGAAATGTTACTCAAAGGTTTTATTAAGCACAGGGATATAATCTAAAGAAATTATCATCTGCTAATTACTCTAAAAGTTGTTCTACTTCTAGCCAAGATTGTGACAGGCTGCCTAACTGACAAGGGGTTGCTTTGAGTATAAAGGACACAAGTCTAACACATGACATGGGACTGTCATGCCATGAAGTTTACTTCAAAAGAGGAATCCACACAGGTAATGGGAAAGCCCCTCATAGTTCAATTGTGGTTAAAAAGTTGTCAGATGTAATTTTCCAGTAGTTAATAAAATGTTAACCAAAAAGTAACTCAATGGTCACTAATGTGATGAAGATATCATAGGAAATGTCCAAAGGCCAGGAGAAACCCTCCATACTAGTAGATGGAAAAGGCAGGTTCCCATATTAAACATGTTATGCCCTGCTGCAAATTATGATGGGTAGGTAAGGAGCACACACTGATACAGCGCATTGCCGCACCCACCACGTGAGAAACCAACTCAAGATCCCATATTAGGACCCAAGTGCAGCCATGCAACAAGTGAAACCTCAGCACCACACTAGTTCAGATGGAATGGAACCAGTGTGAGGTTTTTTATGGTGGCTGGAGTGCCAATTCTGCCACCAATCAGTATACTCCAGCAGCAGCATACTGATACAAAAAACAATATTAAATTAAAGAGTAATAAAAATGTAGGCAAAAACAGACAATAACTTTGAATAATGCTAACATTTACTCCCCCGGGTAGAATTAAAGAGTCGCATAGTTTGGGGGAGGAAAGATCTCCTCAGTCTGTCAAGTGGAGCAGGAAAGTGACAGCAGTCTGTCGCTGAAGCTGCTCCTCTGTCTTGAGATGACACTGTTTAGTGGATGCAGTGGATTGTCAATGACTGACAGGAGCCTGCTCAGCGCCCATCGCTCTGCCACAGATGTCAAACTGTCCAGCTCCATGCCTACAATAGAGCCTGCTTTCCTCACCAGTCTGTCCAGGCGTGAGGCATCCTTCTTCTTAATGCTACCTCCCCAGCACACCACCGCGTAGAAGAGGGCAATCGCCACAACCGTCTGATAGAACATCTGCAGCATCTTATTGCAGATGTTGAAGGACGCCAGTCTTCTAAGGAAGTATAGCCGGTTCTGTCCTCTCTTGCACAGAGAATCGGTATTGGCAGTCCAGTCCAATTTATCATCCAGCTGCACTCCCAGGTATTTATAGGTCTGTACCCTCTGCACACAGTCACCTCTGATGATCACAGGGTCCAGGAGGGGCCTGGGCCTCCTAAAATCCACCACCAGCTCCTTGGTTTTGCTGGTGTTCAGGTGTAGGTGGTTTGAGTCACACCATTTAACAAAGTCCTTGATGAGGTTCCTATACTCCTCCTCCTGCCCACTCCTGATGCAGCCCACAATAGCAGTGTCGTCAGCGAACTTTTGCACGTGGCAGGACTCCGAGTTGTATTGGAAGTCCGATGTGTATAGGCTGAACTGGACCGGAGAAAGTACAGTCCCCTGCGGCGCTCCTGTGTTGCTGACCACAATGTCAGACCTGCGTTCCCGAGACACACATACTGAGGTCTGTTTGTAAGATAGTTCACGATCCATGCCACTAGATATGAATCTACTCCCATCTCTGTCAGCTTGCCCCTAAGGAGCAGAGGTTGGATGGTGCTGAAGGCGCTAGAGAAGTCTAGAAACATAATTCTTACAGCACCACTGCCTCTGTCCAAGTGGGAGAGGGATCGGTGTAGCATATAGATGATGGCATCCTCCGCTCCCACCTTCTCCTGGTATGCGAACTGCAGAGGGTCGAGGGCGTGGCCTATCTGTGGCCTCAGGTGGTAAAGCAGCAGCCACTTCATGGTCTTCATCACATGTGACATCAGAGCGACAGGCCTGAAGTTGTTCAGCTCACTAGGACGTGATATCTTTAGGACTGGGGTGATACAAGATGTTTTCCAAAGCCTCGGGACTCTCCCCTGTTCCAGGCTCAGGCTGAAGATGTGCTGTAGAAGACTCCCCAGCTCCAGCGCACAGACCTTCAGCAGTCATGGCGATACTCCATCTGGACCCACTGCTTTGCTGGCACGAAGTCTCCTCAGCTCTCTGCTCACCTGTGCTGCTGTAATTGTGGGTGGGGATGTCTCACCTATGCTGGTATCAGCAGAAGGATGGGTGGAGGGTGTAGTACTCCGAGGTGAGAGCGAGTTAGGGTGGTCAAACCTGTTAAAGAACATTCCCTATAACTGATTAATGAGATCGTCCAGGCTTTAATCCCTGAGCTGATTTCTCTGCCTGACAGTGCCAATTGATAAAGGAAGTAAGCATGAGCGTGGGCTCAATTTACAAGAATATAATGCTTTCAAGAAACTTCTAAGAGAAAAATAATGTGTCTGGGAATTAGGGTGGAGATTGTGGGTAATTGCATGAATCACTTTAAATGAGAGGCAAGGAATAGACCTTGTAGTAGTCGTGCCAGGAACTAAAGTTTGGGTTATCTTCTGTTTTATTGGATGTTTTCTTCTCCCTTTGATTATCCCCTTGTACATTTTATTTAATAAAAATATCAGTTTTGATGAAGAACTTGCCTTTAGCAGTCTTTGCTTAGGGTTAGTATGGTACACAGAGCTATCCCTTCCCCCTGAAGCCTTTTATATCACAAAGTGATTTTGTATATTTAAAAAATATGGCCAAGCAGCATGATTAAAATCTGACAGCTGTGCAGGCCAAGGGTAACCATTTAAAGACTTTTTTTTAAAATCTCATGTTTTTTTTAACATTGTAACATCTGATGTTGTATGTCATGTTGGAGTTCTGAAACTCTTAAATGACTGCCTACAGCAAAATCTTGTCAAAGGGGAGAAGATGTTAAAAATGTATTAATTAGCAGTTTAAGTAAATGTGAAACACTTTCAGGTATACACAGTTAGAGGCCCCAGATTTCTCACAGGTAAAAAAAAATGTTGGTTTAAATATTATAGCATGGGAACTTTGTCTGTTGTATCCCTCTAGTGTATGTAAGCGAGGTGAGGAGGCCTTTAGAGTCGTGATTTAAAATGCAGTAGCATCTTTTCTCACAGCTTCTGGTTCCAGCTATGAACTGAAAATAAGGCTACGGAAGTTCTTCAATATTGACAGGTCAGTCTCTGTTGCTCCATGTACAGACCCTAATAAATCTATTTAATATTCATTTTAAATATATTATTACTTCAGGCATTACTGGAAAACCTCAGTGGAATTCAAGGTTCCATATCTCCATATACAATTATGTTAATTGTTGTTTGTTTTACTGCATTGCTACACTTTGCTTTTTTATTTATTGCTAAAAACCATTTGAATGATACTATGTTACTAATTAACTTTAAGATAATCTTTATTATAAAAATATGTATATAAAGTAAAGCTTTACTGAGATGATAGTCTGTCAAACATCCTTTCCCTTTTAAAGATTAAAAAAGAACACTTGTATTGACATAGAGAGCTACACCTCCTCTTTTGTGCTTCCCACAGAACCCAGGTAGCTCCACGTTAGCATCTGGGATGGTGGTAGTTAGCCACGTTTCACAAAAACACAACAAACTGCATTCTCTGTAGGTCCTGACATTTTTCACCAGCACAGCCAGTTCGTTGATCTTATTTGATATTGAGTTCACATTTCCCAGGATTTTGTAGAGTGAAATTCACATAAATTAGAAAAGAAAAATTAAGTGCACATCTCATGACTTTCGGAGCTCTTTTAAAGGTATGCCAAGAGAATCATTACTACAAAAGTGATCAAAATGTGCTAAGTAAGTTTTGACCCTTTGCTCTTCAATGATGTTATACTGATGTCTTGTAAGAGTCCATTGCAGTGTCTCTCTCCAACTGTAAATTGGAACTCCTCATGGCATACTGCAGTACTGCTACCCTTAGCAGACAGTAAGGTTTATACTGTAGTGGATGTCAGTCCATCAGATAAATGGTTCTGTTGCATCACCCACGGTGTTCCGCCTTTTCTAGTCCAGGCATCTCCCTGAATAAGCAGAAGACAGGTCAATAGAGTCTTCTTCTTCTTCTTTCAGCTGCTCCAGTTAGGGGCTACCACAGCGGATCATCTTCTTCCATATCTTTCTGTCCTCTGCATCTTGTTCTGTTACACCCATCACCTGCATGTCCTCTCTCACCACATCCATAAACCTTTGCTTAGGCCTTCCTCTTTTCCTCTTCCCTCGCAGCTCTATCCTTAGCATCCTTCTCCCAATATACTCAGCATCTCTCCTCTGCAGATGTCCAAACCAACGCAATCTCGCCTCTCTGATTTTGTCTCCCAACCGTCCAACTTGAGCTGACCCTCTAATGTACTCATTTCTAATCCTATCCCTCCTTGTCACACCCAGTGCAAATCATAGCATCTTTAACTCTGTTACCTCCAGCTCTGTCTCCTGCTTTCTGGTCAGTGCCACCGTCTCCAACCCATATAACATAGCTGGTGTCACTACTGTCCTGTAGACCTTCCCTGTCACTCTTGCTGATACCTGTCTGTCACAAATTACTCCTGACACTCTTCTCAACCCATTCCACCCTGCCTGCACTCTCTTTTTCACCTCTCTTCCACAATCCCCATTACTCTGTACTGTTGATCCCAAGTATTTAAACTCATCCACCTTCACCAACTCTACTCCCTGCATCCTCACAATTCCATTGACCTCCCTCTCATTTACACACATGTATTCAGTCTTATTCCTACTGAACTTCATTCCTCTCCTCTCTAGAGCATATCTCCACCTCTCCAGGGTCTCCTCAACCTGCTTCCTACTATCGCTACAGATCACAATGTCATCAGCAAACATCATAGTCCATGGGGACTCCTGTCTAATCTCATCTGTCAACCTATCCATCACCATTGCAAATAAGAAAGGGCTCAGAGCCGATCCCTGATGTAATCCCACCTCCACCTTGAATGCATCCGCCACTCCTACCGCAGACTTCACCACAGTCACACTTCCCTCGTACATATCCTGTACAACTCTTATGTACTTCTCTGCCACTCCCAACTTCCTCATACAATACCACAGCTCCTCTCGAGGCACCCTGTCATATGCTTTCTCCAGGTCCACAAAGACGCAATGCAACTCCTTCTGGCATTCTCTAAACTTCTCCATCAACATCATCAGAGCAAACATTATATCTGTGGTGCTCTTTCTTGGCAGGAAACCATAGTGCTGCTCACTAATCATCACCTCACTTCTTAACCTAGCTTCCACTACTCTTTCCCATAACTTCATGCTGTGGCTCATCAATTTTATTCCCCTGTAGTTACTGCAGTCCTGCACATCCCTCTTATTCTTAAATATCGGCACCAGTACACTTCTTCTCCACTCCTCAGGCATCCTCTCACTTTCCAAGATTCCATTAAACAATCTGGTTAAAAACTCCACTGCCATCTCTTCTAAACACCTCCATGCTTCCATAGGTATGTCATCTGGACCAATGGCCTTTCCATTTTTCATCCTCTTCATAGCTGTCCTTATTTCCTCTTTGTTAATCCGTTGTACTTCCTGATTCGCTTTGTCCACATCATCCAACCTCTTCTCTCTCTCATTCTCTTCATTCATCATCCTCTCAAAGTACTCTTTCCGTCTGCTCAACACACTGTCCTTGCTTGTGAGTACGTTTCCATCTTTATCCTTTATCACCCTAACCTGCTGCACATCTTTCCCAGCTTGGTCCCTCTGTCTAGCCAGTCGGTACAGTCCTTTTCTCCCACCTTAGTGTCCAACCTCTCATACAACTCATCATACGCATTTTCTTTAGCCTTCCACCTCTCTCTTCACCTTGCGCCTTATCTCCTTGTACTCTTGTCTACTTTCTGCATCTCTATGACTATCTCACTTCTTCTTTGCCATCCTCTTCCTCTGTATACTCACCTGTATTTCCTCATTCCACCACCAGGTTTTCTTTTCCTTCCTTCCTCTTTCCAGATGTCACACCAAGCTGTCACCCTTACTACATTTATTATTATTATTACATCTGCTGTAGTTTCCCAGCTGTCTGGTAACTCTTAACTGCCACCCAGTGCCTGTCTCACCTCCTCCCTAAACTCAACCTTGCAGTCTTCCTTTTTCAACTTCCACCATTTGATCCTTGGCTCTGTCCTCACTCTCTTCCTCTTCTTGATCACTAACGTCATCCTACAGACCACCATCCTATGCTGCTTAACTACATTTTCCCCTGCCACCACTTTGCAGTCTTCAATCTCCTTCAGATCAACTCTTCTGCATAGGATATAATGTACCTGTGTGCATGTTCCTCCCTCTTCTTAAAATAGGTATTCACCACAGCCATGTCCATCCTTTGGCAAAATCCACTATCCTCTGACCTTCTTCATTCCTCTCCTTGACACCATCATCTCCTCATCTCCATTGTTCCCTTCACCTACATGCCCATTGAAATCCACTCCAATCACCACTTTCTGTCCCTTGGGTACACTGTTCATCACTTCATCCAACTTACTCCAAAAATCTTCTTTCTCACCCATTGCACACCCAACTTGTGGTGCATATGCACTAACAACATTCATCACCACACCTCCAATTTCCAGCTTCATAATCATTACTCTGCCTGACACTCTTTTCACCTCCGAAACACTCTTGACATACGGTTCCTTCAGAATAACTCATACCCCATTTCTCCTCCCATCCACACCATGATAGAACAATTTGAATCCACCTCCGATCCACGTGGCCTTACTCCCCTTCCATTTAGTCTCTTGCACGCACAATATATCAACCTTCCTTCTCTCCATCATATCTCCTAACTCTCTCCCCTTGCCAGTCATACTGCTAACATTCAAAGCTCCTACCCTCAGTTCCACTGTTTTTACTTTCCTCCTCTCCTCCTGCCTCCGGAAACGTCTCCTCCCTCTTCTTCTCCTTATTCTTCAGCCAACAGTAGCCCAATTTCCACCAGCACCCTGTTGGCTAACAGTGCTGGTGGTGGTCGTTGTTAACCCGGGGCTCGACTGATCCAGTGTGGAAATTTGTATTGTTGTCCGCATATTGATTTGGCAAAATTTTACATCAGATGCCCTTCCTGACTTAACCCTCCTCATTTATCTGGGCTTGGGACCGGCACGAAAAGACACACTAGTCTGTGCATCCCCTGTGGCTGGGTTACAGGTCAATAGAGTCTATCAGATTTAAACTTTTTGTTTTGCTTCTGTGCACTGAATGATATTTATAGACACATGCACTTTAATAATAAATACCACAAGCGTCTTCTGTTCTAGGGAAGGTGGAAGATCAAAGGAGAAGAATACAGTAACTCACAGTATTTATCAATCTTTCTTTTCTGACTAGCTCAGGTGGAGAACTCTCTTTCACACAAAAATAGCTACATGAGTTAAATCAACCACCAATTTCTCTCTGAGGGACCAATATCTATATTAACTTATAAACAAACTCATATATTATGAATGAAATTGTGAGATTATTTCTTTGGCTGCTCTTTTTACAAATTAAAAGTGGTTTAGAGTGTCACATAAAAAATCCTCAAGTTGCAGGAGAATTAGCATGGCTCTTGCTGGCTGGATTCAGTGCAATAACCTAAAGACAGCTTCATATATGGGCTACCTAGGTACAGACAGGACATTTCCACTTGATAGAATCTGCCTCTTTGGACCAAGAATGAGTAGGAAGAATGAGCACTATGTGACTAAAGTATGACCCTGTCTAAAACTAAAAAATGTCAATATCACAAGTAAATAATTTCATTTTTTAATTTCAATAAAATCATTTTCTATAAATAATCTATTTGTTTTCCATTTAAATATTTTAGTTATGATTTGTGTTTGTTTGTGGGAGCAGGGCTGCTACAAGGGCAAGGCTGAATTTGATGGTTGCCTAGGAAACAACATTTTTATACACTCTTAAACAAATAAAGACAATAAGGAAGTTTCTTGAACTGGTTTACCCAGATTATCAGTTTCAGGTCATGTGTACTAACCGATGAACAATGGGTGCATTCATTAAATTACAATGCAATTAATTAAAAACAAATCAGCAAGTCAGCAGATGTCTGTTCATTTCTTAAAGCTTTTATTAACAAACACTTGTAAGATTACTAACAAATTATGTATTATTACATCTTACCTGAAGAAGGGGCCTGAGTTGCCTCGAAAGCTTGCATATTATAATCTTTTTAGTTAGCCAATAAAAGGTGTCATTTTGCTTGGCTTTTCTCTACATTCATAATGGCTAACACGGTACAACACCCTAGTACTAACAAATTATGTAAAAGCTGTTTTTCTTTACACAAAGAACGATAGATACTTGGAATAAGCTACCAAGTAGTGTGGTAGACAGTAAGACGTTGGGGACTTCAAAACTCGACTTGATGTTTTTTTGGAAGAAATAAGTGGATAGGACTGGCGAGTTTTGTTGGGCTGAATGGCCTGTTCTCATCTAGAGTGTTCTAATTAGAGTATTACCTACAGCTAAATAACACTGTGAATTAGATATGTGCTGTTCAGTTTTCTGTTGTGTTTTTCTTTTTCTTGTTTATTGCCATTCAGTAAATATGAGGTCTGTACTTTGTAGGATACATTTGTAGCTACATTTATGTTTTTTATTTATTTTTTACTAGCTGAAATACCCAGGAGGAAAATAAAGTGTGTTTTTTTTGTTAATTGTTTGAGAAAAATATAATTAAAAAACCCCACAACTTTAAAAATAAAAATAAATTAACAAACAATGAAGGCTCACTAATGTGCTTGTCTTACAGTCTTGTATGTATGTTATCATCCAGCTGATGCTCGTAACCGGCCAACTGTATTTAATTTCAAAAGCAACAGGGGCGCGGTGGGGCTCAAACATAAAGAATGCTGGCTGTCACCTCCAGTTCGCCCGCTGATGGTCGTTCCGAGTGTTAACTGGATGATAACATGCATAAAAGATCGCAAGATCACCCCCCACCCTACCTAGAAGGGGGTAGGTTAGGGTTGATTTCGCCCTACAGTATTTTTAGTTGACCAATGAGAAACATGTGTACCAAGTTTCATGAAAATCACTCCAGCCATTCGGAAGTGATGCTGGAACATATATACAGTACATACATATATACATACATACACACATTAACTTTTATATATATAGATTTCTGCCCAGTGGAATTAATGTAAATGCACAGAAATGAGGTCATTCTCTTTACATCATATTTGATAACCATGAAGCTACATATAACTGATTAATAAGTTAACAGACCACAGTATAGCAGTTTATAAACTAGCAGCACTGGCACAGTATTGTCAGATAAGTAAGAAAGTTTTCCGTAATGTTTATTTGAAAATTAAATTGAATCAAAGTGAAATCTGTAACACAGTCATTGGCATTAACATTAATTACCATTATAGCAGCTGTGGACCACGAGGGGGCACACTAGCCACCCCAACTCTGACACAGACAGATGTGGGACACAACTGCAAACACGCGCTTTTATTTTTTTCAGTGCCTTGTGAAAAAACGGCTTCCCCTGTTTCCCATATGTACAGCTCAGTTGTA
Organism: Erpetoichthys calabaricus; assembly: GCF_900747795.2. Taxonomy (NCBI): domain Eukaryota; kingdom Metazoa; phylum Chordata; class Cladistia; order Polypteriformes; family Polypteridae; genus Erpetoichthys; species Erpetoichthys calabaricus. The sequence continues at coordinate 44,317,274 of NC_041407.2, forward strand.
GCACAGCACAACACACAAAGCATACTTCTCTTCTTTTTCTCTTTTCCTTCTCTTTTTTCCTCCACTCCTCCTGGCAAGCTTTGTCTTCTCCCACCCAACTCTGGCTCCTGGAGAAGTGACTGCTGGCTCCTTTTATAAGACACTTGGAAGTGCTCCAGGTGCTTGTTGACCTTCCTGCAAGTTCGTGCAAATATCACCAAACTCTGTGAAATGCATTGAAGTCAATGGGAAAGGACTAACTGAATTTGATTTGACAACATTATAATAGTGCAATCATCTTTAAAGTGCCCAGTGCCCCTGATGGCTAAGGAAACGTCTGCCTACTATATTGGACTGATTATTGTGGTCAAAACAGTGACTTGATCTGTGCAGCAGCAGTGTCAACAACTGCAACACCATACATCTCTGAAATCAAAAAGAAAGAACACAGCCAGAAATGTGTGATCATGTATTTCATCAAAACAAATCTTAGTCAAAAGTCAGAAAAAATATGTAGGTCTTTTAAAGGCAGAAAATTCAAAGTGGTGTGTCATGTTTTTTGAAGTCACGCTGAAGGCTCCCCGGTTTGCACTTTTTCTTCTACCAAAACGATAGAAACATCATGTAAATAGTAATAAATCTTTTGTTATTATTATTTCATAGAGTCAAGGTGCAATGGTCAGGAACACAGCAGCACTAAATACTAGTGGCTTTAGAAGTGGCCATGAAAAGATTTGCAGACCTTTAAAGACCCTAACCACACTAACCTGTATATACTATAAAATTCCTTTGAAAATGGGGGATATATTCAAGGAAATGTTAAATAAATGAGATGTTTAATAGGTATTAAAATGGGTATCATTATCCTTTTTTATTGATTTTATTAAAAGCAAGTAACATTCCATACAATCAAATCAAGCTTAACAAAACTAAATTCAACCCCACCCAAGAGAAAGAAAGGATGGCCAACAGCCAGAGTAAAACTTAGAAAAGAGGGAAGAGAAGCCTTTTCTCCAATATAAATGCTTAACTTAAATGTTAGTGATTAGATCCTGACAGGTTTAAAAAAAATTTTTAACAGATCCTCTAGATTTTTTTTAATTTCAAAGAGTATATAACATCATTTAGCCACTGACTTAAAAGAGGTGGGGTAGGATTTCAAGTTGAATAATTTTATGCTTTGCAAATATGGAGCTACAGTAAATTTGAGTAAGAAATCCTTTTCCCACTGTATTCTGGGACCTTTGAAAGGAAGGGACTTTAAAATGTTTTTATATATTATAGAAATGCTGTATGAGTCTTCAGAACTGATCAATATTTCTTCTGGAGTAGAAATAGGTGGGAGGTGAGGAAAATTGGGCATATTCCATTTATCCATCCATCCATTGTCTCCCGCTTATCCGAGGTCGGGTCGCGGGGGCAGCAGCTTGAGCAGAGATGCCCAGACTTCCCTCTCCCCGGCCACTTCTTCTAGCTCTTCCGGGAGAATCCCAAGGCGTTCCCAGGCCAGTCGAGAGACATAGTCCCTCCAGCGTGTCCTGGGTCTTCCCCGGGGCCTCCTCCCGGTTGGACGTGCCCGGAACACCTCACCAGGGAGGCGTCCAGGAGGCATCCTGATCAGATGCCCGAGCCACCTCATCTGACTCCTCTCGATGCGGAGGAGCAGCGGCTCTACTCTGAGCCCCTCCCGGATGACTGAGCTTCTCACCCTATCTTTAAGGGAAAGCCCAGACACCCTGCGGAGGAAACTCATTTCAGCCGCTTGTATTCGCGATCTCGTTCTTTCGGTCACTACCCATAGCTCATGACCATAGGTGAGGGTAGGAACATAGATCGACTGGTAAATTGAGAGCTTCGCCTTGCGGCTCAGCTCCTTTTTCACCACGACAGACCGATGCAATGCCCGCATTACTGCGGATGCCGCACCGATCCGCCTGTCGATCTCACGCTCCATTCTTCCCTCACTCGTGAACAAGACCCCGAGATACTTGAACTCCTCCACTTGGGGCAGAATCTCGCTACCAACCCTGAGAGGGCACTCCACCCTTTTCCGGCTGAGGACCATGGTCTCGGATTTGGAGGTGCTGATTCTCATCCCAGCCGCTTCACACTCGGCTGCAAACCGATCCAGAGAGAGCTGAAGATCACGGCCTGATGAAGCAAACAGGACAACATCATCTGCAAAAAGCAGTGACCCAATCCTGAGCCCACCAAACCGGACCCCCTCAACACCCTGGCTGCGCCTAGAAATTCTGTCCATAAAAGTTATGAACAGAATCGGTGACAAAGGGCAGCCCTGGCGGAGTCCAACTCTCACTGGAAACGGGTTCGACTTACTGCCGGCAATGCGGACCAAGCTCTGGCACCGATCGTACAGGGACTGAACAGCCCTTATCAGGGGGGCCGGTACCCCATACTCTCGGAGTACCCCCCACAGGATTCCCCGAGGGACACGGTCGAATGCCTTTTCTAAGTCCACAAAACACATGTAGACTGGTTGGGCAAACTCCCATGCACCCTCCAGGACCCTGCTAAGGGTATAGAGCTGGTCCACTGTTCCGCGACCAGGACGAAAACCACACTGTTCCTCCTGAATCCGAGGCTCGACTATCCGACGGACCCTCCTCTCCAGGACCCCTGAATAGACTTTTCCAGGGAGGCTGAGGAGTGTGATCCCTCTGTAGTTGGAACACACCCTTCGATCCCCCTTCTTAAAGAGGGGGACCACCACCCCGGTCTGCCAATCCAGAGGCACTGTCCCTGATGTCCATGCGATGTTGCAGAGGCGTGTCAGCCAAGACAGTCCTACAACATCCAGAGCCTTGAGGAACTCCGGGCGTATCTCATCCACCCCCGGGGCCCTGCCACCAAGGAGTTTTTTGACCACCTCGGTGACCTCAGTCCCAGAGATGGGGGAGCCCACCTCTGAGTCCCCAGGCTCTGCTTCCTCATTGGAAGGCATGTTAATGGGATTGAGGAGGTCTTCGAAGTATTCCCCCCACCGACCCACAACGTCCCGAGTCGAGGTCAGCAGCGCACCATCCCCACCATATACAGTGTTGACACTGCACTGCTTCCCCTTCCTGAGACGCCGGATGGTGGACCAGAATCTCCTCGAAGCCGTCCGAAAGTCATTCTCCATGGCCTCCCCAAACTCCTCCCACGCCCGAGTTTTTGCCTCAGCAACCACCAAAGCCGCATTCCGCTTGGCCTGCCGGTACCTATCAGCTGCCTCCGGGGTCCCACAGGACAAAAGGGTCCTGTAGGACTCCTTCTTCAGCTTGACGGCATCCTTCACCGCCGGTGTCCACCAGCGGGTTCGGGGATTGCCGCCACGACAGGCACCGACCACCTTACGGCCACAGCTCCGGTCAGCTGCCTCAACAATAGAGGCACGGAACATGGCCCATTCGGACTCAATGTCCCCCACCTCCCTCGGGATGTGGTCGAAGTTCTGCCGGAGGTGGGAGTTGAAGCTACTTCTGACAGGGGGCTCTGCCAGACGTTCCCAGCAGACCCTCACAACACGTTTGGGCCTACCACGCCTGACCGGCATCCTCCCCCACCATCGAAGCCAACTCACCACCAGGTGGTGATCAGTTGACAGCTCCGCCCCTCTCTTCACCCGAGTGTCCAAGACATGTGGCCGCAAGTCCGACGACACGACCACAAAGTCGATCATCGAACTGAGGCCTAGGGTGTCCTGGTGCCAAGTGCACATATGAACACCCCTATGCTTGAACATGGTGTTCGTTATGGACAATCCGTGACGAGCACAGAAGTCCAATAACAAAACACCGCTCGGGTTCAGATTGGGGGGGCCATTCCTCCCAATCACGCCCTTCCAGGTCTCACTGTCATTGCCCACGTGAGCATTGAAGTCTCCCAGCAGAACGAGGGAGTCCCCAGAAGGTATGCCCTCTAGCACCCCCTCCAGGGACTCCAAAAAGGGTGGGTACTCCGAACTGCTGTTCGGTGCATACGCACAAACAACAGTTAGGACCCGTCCCCCCACCCGAAGGCGAAGGGAGGCTACCCTCTCGTCCACCGGGGTAAACCCCAATGTACAGGCTCCAAGTTGGGGGGCAATAAGTATACCCACACCTGCTCGGCGCCTCTCACCGGGGACAACTCCAGAGTGGTAGAGAGTCCAGCCCCTCTCAAGGAGATTGGTTCCAGAGTCCAAGCTGTGCGTCGAGGTGAGTCCGACTATATCTAGCCGGAACCTCTCAACTTCGCGCACTAGCTCAGGCTCCTTCCCCTTCAGAGAGGTGACATTCCACGTCCCAAGAGCCAGTTTCTGTAGCCGAGGATCGGACCGCCAAGGTCCCCGCCTTCGGCCACCACCCAACTCACACTGCACCCGACCTCCTTGGCCCCTCCCATAGGTGGTGAGCCCATGGGAAGGGGGACCCACGTTGCCTCTTCGGGCTGTGCCCGGCCGAGCCCCATGGGTGCAGGCCCGGCCACCAGGCGCTCGCCATCGAACCCACCTCCAGGCCTGGCTCCAGAGTGGGGCCCCGGTGACCCGCGTCCGGGCAAGGGAAAACGCCGTCCAAAATTGTTTTTCTTCATAGGAGGTTTGGTTAACCGCTCTTTGTCTCATCCCTCACCTAGGACCAGTTTGCCTTGGGTGGCCCTACCAGGGGCATAAAGCCCCGGACAACAGAGCTCCTAGGATCATTGGGACACGCAAACCCCTCCACCACGATAAGGTGACGGTTAAAGGAGGGCTATTCCATTTAGCAAAGCTTCTAATTTGAAAGAATAGGAAAATTATGTTGATGGAAAGTTAAATTTGAAGTGTAATTGTTCATAACGTGCAAACCAATCTTTAAGTGTTTTAATCCCATACGTTTTCCAAACTGTGTAAGTTTGAGAGGGTGGAAACAGGTGATACTGCAGGATTTAATTTCTATTACGGACTATGCTTGTGTGTGTTCATCTATTTGTGTCAATGTCCAAGTATTTATAGCTTGTATATTTGCCACCCAGTAATAAAATTGGAAGTTACGTATTGTTATGACACCTTCTGCTTTAGGTCATTGAAGGGTCACCCTTTGGATGCATGGATGTTTCGAATTCCAAATAAATGAGGTTATAATTAAATCTAATTTATTAAAAAATTATTTGTTAATGTATATGGGATGCTTTGGAATAGAAAAAGAAGCTTGGGAAGGACATTCATCTTGACAGTGCTGATTCTCCCTGCTAAAGTGAGATGGAGGATAGACCGTCTATGCAAGTCTTGTTAATGTTTTTCATGCAGACAGCAAAATTTTGTTGAAAAAGAGGTGTATATTTACTTGTGATATTTACCCCTAGGTATTTAAACTGATCTGTGATGATAAATGGGTGGTGTCCAATCTGATGTTTTGTGCTAGAGAGTTTGCTGGAAAAAGTACACTTTTATTCAGATTAATTTAGAGTCCAGATATCTTTTGAAATTCTGCTAGTTGTGTTAGGACTACAGGCACAGAATTTTGTGGGTTTGATATATATATATATATATATATATATATATATAGTACCATATTATCTGCATTTAGTGATATTTTCTGTTCAAGTCCTTCTCTGATAATCTCCTTTATCTCGGATGCATATCAAAAGTGAACAGCCAATGGTTCAATGGCAATTGCAAACAGAAGTGGTGAAAGGGGACATCCTTGTCTAGTACCACGTTCTAGTTTGAAGTAGTTTGAAATAATGTTGTTAACACAGACTCAAGCTTCTGGACTGGCATACAGAATTTTGAGCCATGCACATACTGTATGTTTGGGCCAAACCCAAATTTGTGCAATGTGGTGAATAGGTAGTCCCATTCAACTATATCAAATGTTTTTTTCTGCATCCAAAGATAATAAGATCTTCAGGGTGTTAGACTTTATGGGTGAATATATTACATTAAATAGGAGTTGAAAATTGGAAGCTTGTAGCAGGGCCACATAGGTATTGTTGTTTATTGTGTCTCAATGAAAATTATTATTTGTTAGAGGTACGGCTTGGTATTGATAGGTATTCTCAGAAATTCATCCAGGCCACAGGTCCTGGTAGTGTGGCTGCCGGCTGGGTAAGGGGTCGGCCGTCACAAGCTAAGTGTGTGCTTTTAATAAATCTGGTTTGGTCTTGTGATAATACTGAAGGAAGTACTTTCTCAATCCTTCTAGGTCAGCGTTTCCCGATTCATTTTACCCTTGCACCCCCTGTGACGGATGAGGCCGATTTCGCACCCCCTTGGTTTGAGAAGAAGTTTGAAAAAATATGAGGTTAACGCAGAAAAACAGATCACCAATTGAAGCTTTATGAATATGGTGAAGAAAAATTTATGCAATGATGACTAAATTTAACTTACATTCCTACTAAAGATATTTCTGTCGAATAAATAAAACTTACTTATATTTAAAATTTAAATAGAACTTGAACAGATACGATATTTCATAATACCCACGCAGCACTAAGTGTGCGTAAGAGCGGAAGTCATCTGTTTTAACAAGCAGCGTATTGCACTAATATGAAATGGCCTGCCCATTTAATTATTTAGGAATGGATAGATAAATTAAGATTTTGTAAAATAATGTTTTTCATTTTTCTTCCTCGATGGATTCTGGCACCCCCAGAAACAGTTACACCCCTGAGGTGTGAGCACCCCCAATTGGGAAGCGCTGTTCTAGGTATAACTTTGGAGAGTATCTTAACATCGTTATTCAGAAGTGAGATTGGTCTATGTGATGCACATTGTAATGAGTCCTTATTTTTGTTAGGAAACATGGTAATTAATGCTTGATGAAAACATTGAGGTAGAATTTTATTCTCTCTGGCTTCTATAAATGTTGCTAATAATAGGGGAGCTAACTTAATTGAAAATGTTTTATAAAGTTCAGCAGGGCAGCCATCAGGGTCTGCTGCTTTCCCACTCTGAAGTGAGTTTATAGTGCCTAGTAATTCTGAGAGTATCAGAGGTTTACCCAGTTTCTCTGCACTGAGAGAATCTAGCTGTGGTATCTGTGATGTATCAAAAAACATATTAGATTGTGTCTTGTGTTCTTTAAAATGAGTTGAATATAAGGAAAATCATTGTTCTATAAGGGTATCATTATTCTAATACTAAAGAAATGCTGTGCACAAGAAATTAAGTGGCAACCTGTAACCTGGTAATGCTAACGCTAACAAGATTATACATTCTTAAAAAAAAATATTAAGGAACAGAATAAGAAAAGCTACCAGTAAGGAAATGTAGAAACACCAAGTACACTCTGAAAAATACTAGTTCTTTATTGGCATTATATGGTTCTTTATTGGTTTTTGTGGTCCCTTGTAGAACTATTGCTTGACAAAGCACCATCTTTATTCTGGAAAGGGTTCTTTGCATATAAAGTTGGTTCTTTGTGCTTTGAAAAACTTCCTAATATGTAGAAAAACTGAAATCTTAATGTATGGTTGGATGCAGGACCCTAAAAGTTTAAGAAAACCTGGACTTAGCCTGTGTTATTGTATGCAGCATCTCTCAATGAAGTTAAAATCAGAAACCAACTGGTATTTCACAAATCTGTTACCCTCTATTCATGGTTATTTACTGTATGGAGCCTGTTACTGATCTAAATTAATAAAGGTTCTTTCTAGAAGCTTCATGTGGATGGGTCTTTTGTGAACCAAAATTTGCTCTGAAGAATCACTCTGTGACCTTTATTTTTAAGAGTGTAGGAGTGTAGGAACAATAAAAGAGAAAAAGTAATACATAATGTGTGTTTATTGAGAGATTCAGTTATTATCTGATGCTTTTATTCTTGGACCTTATATTACAGTGGTTTACAAATGTTTGAAAATGAATAAGTGGGTGTGTCAAAAAAAGCCAAGCTAGAAAAACTGAAGAGAGATGATTGATTGATTTCTTACTGATTAAGAAATCTGAATAGCAGAAGTTTAGGAGGGGAGTGTAAACAATTATTAGCCTGAAGAATATAAAGAATAAGCAAACTGATATCAGTTGATATAGTTTACATGAATCCTTGCTAAAACACCCAGATTGGAGTACATTTCAGAAATATCCAAACTCTATGAGGGAGCTATGCAGAAGAAACAGACAATGTCAAATACTGAAGAGGCAAGATAGGACAAAGCCACTGCAGATCTTTCATCTGTATCCATAGGATCTGATCCATAGTATTCCAGAGTTTGAGCAGGAAGCTCCTCAAAGTGTAAAATTTTACCGAGGAGCCCTGACAAACATTTTAAATGGTGGAATTTTCTCAAATCAAAATGGATGCTGAAAAAATGACTAGCAAGTCTCTTAGCAAATAGGAACTTTTCAGAAGTACAAAATGTAGCCTTTATAAAATTTTCTCCAATAATAATTTAGGTAAGAATGTTATTTGCATCTGATAAATGCCAAATAGCCTACAGACAAATAATAAAAGAAAGCAGTGTATATTCAAGAAGAAAGTGTCAAAGTGTCATGTCCCTAATTTAACTGGAAGCTGTGGCCAGAACATGCGCAAAACTTTGGTGATGATAGTAGATGCCAGGTTGAACTCTGGAAATCAACAACTTTGAGGCCACGATTTAACTGGCCAAACATTATACTGGATTCACTTTAAATAGGTTTACTGTCAAATTGTGGAGAGGCAGCATTTGCTCTTATATGTTTGATATCTGCCTGATGATAAATGATAAAGTTGGATTGACTGGAAACATCATTATGGTTGGCTCAGGCTCATCCTCATGACTGTTCTTAAATAGGCTAAATTCCTATAATAAGTAAAAACCATTATAGTATGATTTAAACCCTCTGGCTAATTAATCAATTCTCCAAGTACCAGTTTTAAGTTTTCAATTCAAATTATTCTACATAAAGACAAAAAGAAAAATTTTTTTTTAAAAAATAGTGCAAAAGTATAGAGAGAAGGTGTTTTCATGGACATATGAGATACAACTGCTCATACTATACAGCACACGTTATGGAGTGGTGGTTCTGAGGCTAAGGATTTGTGCTGGTATCTGGAAAGTTGCCGATTCAAATCCCATTAATGCTAGAATGGATGCTACTTATTTGGGCCCTTGAGCAAAACCCTTAACCTAAAAACTGCTCCATGATTGCTGTGCTCTGGCCTCCAAAGTTCAGGGGAAAAGACAGTTTCCCCTCAGGGATTAATGGGAAAAGTGTATCAAATCAACAAAAAAATCTATTTGTACCCCTAATGTGTATCATTATGTTTCTAATAATCCATAATATACAAAGTGTTTTCTCTTCTAATTCAGAATTGAGCTTTTCAATTAGAAAAATTTACAGATGCATGCAATTTAATAGTTATTGGGTGTTTTTAAGTGGGAGAAGATAATGCATATTTAGATGGCCATATGTGTATGTTACTACTTGGTTCAGTGCCCAAATGGACGAGGCTGCATTTATGAATGGAAAGTAATATTTTTGTGGTGTGAACACTATAGAACCTGCAGTAAACAATACCTTAAATTATATTCTTTTTACAACCATAAAGTTCTCAAACATGAGAAAAGTAAATTTCCTCCATCAGTCCAAGCATTTATGATATACTGTATCTGTGCAACCTTCTCTGTAACTTGCCTGAACAATGGGATATTATTTTTATAATTTCTTTATAATGCTGTGGGATTTGTATAGAGAAGCTGCTTCTCATTTTTTAAAAGCTTTAATAAACTTTTCTCAATTCTGCAAGTGTTGCCACAATAGCACTAACATTGTTTGTTACTCTCCCATGGTAATGGGCAAAACCAACTTGTTTTACAAAAGTATGAACTGGCCAGTTTGGATTTTGCTTTATTTGAAACTATTACTAGATATTCACTAGAAATTGTATACAACCCCCAGACCCAAAAAGCAGCACTGAAAGTCTAAAAACTATGCTAATAAACTGTCCTCAGACTGTACACAATTTGTACATTTAGTATGAGATTAATCCTGGAAAGAAATATTATATTTTCTGTTTACGGAGTGGATTGGCTGAACCTTGAAGGGTCATGGTGTCTGCTAACATTCATTCCAACCTTTTTCTTAACTTAAAGTTAGTTTTGTTAATTAAACTCCTCATTTTGTCAGACAGCTGCCTCTATCTATCTGTCTGTCTGATGACTCAGACATTAATACTATGACTGTTACTTTCAGGATATCGGGGTTTGTTCCTGCCTTGCACCCTGTGCTGTCTGGGATTAACTCCAGCAGACCCCTGTGACCCTGGGTTAGGATATAGCGGGTTGGAAAATGACTGACTGACTGACATTTTCAACTCTAAGAATGAATGATATATCAATACACAATTTCCAAAGTGAATGTACTCTCTGAAGTGATGAACCTGCTTGGTATTCTCTACCATCCTTTAAATTTCTTGTTATGAAGACAAATAATAAGTTGTTACTTAATTCCCATTTTGTGTGAGCATGAAAGAAAATGATTGAGCAAATATAGCAGACCTGAATTAATGTTTTTTCTCTTACTATTGAAGTTGAAATATTTTCTAAATATAATTCTGATGTCGAACATACTGCTATCATAAACTGTCACTATATATTATGTTACTTACAAAAAAAGCATGTCAGATTAAAAATGAAAGTTATTTAAAACCCAAGCAGAGCTACAAAGTACTTTGAGATATTAATGCAAGACACTGAATATTCAAATTAATCAAAAAATGGACTTCCTTTACAAAACTGTTAATATCACTTGTTTCTAAGCCATTCTCACTTTTCTCTGTCTCTTTCCATTACTTTTTTTATATAAATAATGCAAAGGCACCTTTGAGTCATAAAATGAACTTGTTAGTACCAATTGCTGATACTATGCTCAATTTTCAATTTTTTGTTCTTCCATCAACTTCAAATTGTAACCCTGGCAAAATGTCATGATACTGAGGTATCAATTTTGGCAGAAATATATGCCTTTGAATAGAATGAGTGAGTCTGCTTTGCCATGGATTGTTAGCACATTCTGTGCTGGCTGCTACTTGCATCAAAGCTGACAATACAGACTACGTAGATTAAAAATCAATAGACGAATTAAATAAAACATTTGCTAATTACTCAGCAGGCTCCTATCAATTATGGAGAATCCAGTACATCCATTAAACAGTGTCATCTCCAGACAGAGGAGCAGTTTCAGCGACAGACTGCTGTCACTGTCCTGCTCCACTGACAGACTAAGATCATTCCTCCCCCAAACTATGCGACTCTTCAATTCCACCAGAGGGGGTAAACGTTGAACATTATTCAAGTTATTGTCTGTTTTTTACCTGCATTTTTTATTACTCTTTAATTTAATATTTTTTGCTGCTGGAGTATGTGAATTTCCCCCTGGGATTAATAAAGTATCTATCTATCTATCTATCTATCTATCTATCTATCTATCTATCTATCTATCTATCTATCTATCTATCTATCTATCTATCTATCTATCTATCTATCTATCTATCTATCTATCTATCTATCTAATTAGTAATTTTGCCTGTATATGAAATCTTATATATTCTAATTCTCTTAGGCACCTTGTAATTCTACCACTTTTCACATCATATCTTGTAAATGCTTCATTAAGCACTAATAACAGACAAAAATTAATATGTGCCAAATGTACATGTACATGTGCAATATGGGTTATTTTTGTTATATATTCATGAAATATGTATTCTAGGTAAAAAGATGAATATGAGAATAAAGGACAGAATGTTTGCTTTAATTTGAGGCCAATGTTTTACATCTAACATAAACAATATTAGAAAAGGTGACATTTGTTCTGTTTATTCCAGCTGAGAAGTATTGGGACAAATGAATCTCAAGCAAAATATAGCTGATTAAAGTTAATTTGTTTGTACACCCTTTACACACAATCACTGCCTTAAGTGTACAATCTATTGGCATCCTCAGAGTCTTGATAACTTCACTTGTCATGCTCCATGAAGTCCTTATGCAGCCACTTATAGTTTGTGCTTGTTTGGCGACTTTTCAAATGTATTTCCATTTCAATAGGTGAAATAAATTCTCTATTGGGTTTAAATCAGGAAACTGATTTGGCCTGTCTGTAAATTTCCACGTTTCCTTTTTGATTAACTCCTAGGTTAAGTAGGCAGTATGTTATGTTATTTCGGGTCTTTGCCTCGCTGCATTGTGAATCTCTGTCCAATGAGCTTGAAGGTTTGGACTTAAGAGGAGAATATATTTCTGTATACTTCAGGATTCGTCTTGCTGCTCACATCATCCTTTATATCACCCCAAAAGTTCAGTATAGCCCAAACCATGACGCTGCCTCTTCCATGCTTCACAGATGAACTGGTGTACTTACGATCATTTGCAATCCATCTCTTTCTCCACACTTTCTCCTTCCCATCTATTTGGTAAAGGTTAATCTTACTTCATCTTTCCATAAACATTTGTTCCAGAACCCTTGTGGCTCATCTTTGAAGTTCTTTGAAAATTCCATTATGGCCTTTCTGTGCTTGGTGTTGATAAGAGCTTTGCATCTTGTAGTGCAGCTTCTGTATTTCTCCTCTTCAATTTTAGAATGCTCAGTTGTTCACAAATGGTTCTGATTGGTATTTTCTTTTAATTAAATTTTCAGAATTGCTTGCTTTTCTATGATAGTCATTTCTCTTGCTTTCATCTTATTGTATACCCTTAATGTCAACACCAGACCCCAAATGCAAATTCCAATGACTACAACCAAGCCTACACACTCAGAAGTCTGTTGTTTTCATAATTAAGGTAACGTGGAACACCTGAGCAATTAAAACCACCTGTCATTCATTTGTCCCAACTCTGCTGCTCAGCTGAAACTGGGAGACTAAACACAACAAATGGCATTTTCTCTAATATTGTTTATATTAGATGTAAAACATTGCTCATAAATTAAAGCTGGCATTCTATACTTTATTCTCATATTCATCTTTTTACCTTAAATACATGTTTCATGAATATATAACAGAAATAACCTATATCACCTCATTGTCCCAGTACTTTTGCTTCTCGCTGTGGGTGATGTCTTCAAATGCTTAGTTTATTTGCATCTTGAGTAAGTAAATAGCGTGCTCCTGAACACTATTGTTCAGCAAGTAAATTAAGCATAGACTGATAATTTGTGGTGTTCTCTGTGTACAATTTGGTTAACATACCTACTTTGTACATTTTATTGGAATAAATAGGATGATGTGGTTAATAGTTCCATGTAATTGGTATGTATTATTCCAGTATATATAAAGAGAAAGTAGAACTGGACCTTTATTTTTAAAACTATATAGTTCATCTGTAGCTGTGTTGGTTAACAACAACAACAACATTTATTTATATAGCACATTTTCATACAAAAAGTAGCTCAAAGTGCTTTACATAATGAAGAAAAGAAAAATAAAAGACAAAATAAGAAATTAAAATAAGACAACATTAATTAACATAGAAAGGAGTAAGGTCCGATGGCCAGGGTGGACAGAAAAAACAAAAAAAAAACTCCAGAAAGCTGGAGAAAAAAAATAAAATCTGTAGGGGTTCCAGGCCACGAGACTGCCCAGTCCCCTCTGGGCATTCTACCTAACATAAATGAAATAGTCCTCTTTGTAGTTAGGGTTCTCACGGAGTCACTTGAAGCTGATGGTCATACAGACTTCTGTCTTTTAATCCATCCATCATTTTTGGAACATCATGGTACTTAGAGTAGATGGTGGTGGCGCAAATCACCACCAAAAGGACACCGGAAAAGGAAACAGAAGAGAGAGTAGTGGTTAATACAGATTTTAGAGCCACCATGAATGGTTATTATAATGAATTGGATATACGGAGTATCAGGATTAAATTACAGTGAAGTTATGAGAAAGCCATGTTAAAGTAATGTGTTTTCGGCAGTTTTTTAAAGTGCTCCACTGTATTAGCCTGGCGAATTCCTACTGGCAGGCTATTCCAGATTTTAGGTGCATAACAGCAGAAGGCCACCTCACCACTTCTTTTAAGTTTTGCTCTTGGAATTCTAAGGAGACACTCAGTTGAGGATCTGAGGTTGCGATTTGGAATATAAGACGTCAGACATTCCAATATATAGGATGGGGCGAGATTATTTAAGGCTTTATAAACCATAAGCAAAATTTTAAAGTCAATCCTGAATGACATTGTCTTTAAATGAAAGACAATGAGAAAAAAAATATAAAAAATATATTATCCCCAGTTCTATATTGCTAATGTCAGTCATTCTCCAACCCACTATATCCTAACACAGGGTCACAGGGGTCTGCAGGAGCCAATCCCAGCCACCACAGGGCGCAAGGCAGGAACAAATTCCGGGCAGGGCGCCAGCCCACCGCAGGACACACACACACACACAAAGCACACACTAGGGACAATTTAGAATCACCAATGCACCTAACCTGCATGTCTTTGGACTGTGGGAGGAAACTGGAGTACCCGGAGGAAACCTACGCAGACACGGGGAGAACATGCAAACTCCAAGCAGGGAGGACCCAGAAAGCAAACCCAGGACATTGTTAATATGAAATGTAATATTGTGGTACTGTGCTATGTACAATTTTCAATGTGAAACAATATTAAAAGCTGCAACTCTCCACTTTTGTGTATTGTGTACATGTACTGCATTGATATACAAAAAAGTATTCAGACCCCTTCACTTTCTGCATACTTCAGATTGTTTTTGTTGTGTTTAAAAATGTATTTCATAATTGATACATATATAATTTTACCTATCATTCTACACTCAGTAAACTATAATGACTAACTGAAAACATGTTTTAATAAAGGTTTACAAATCCACCGTAAATGCCTGATTGATGAATTGCTACTGAAATGTTCATCCTTCTGAAAGGTTCTTCTATCTCAGAAGAGGACTTTTAAAACACTGTTAGAGTGACCATTGGGTTCTTGGTCATCTCCCTGACTAAGGCCTTTTTTGCCTAGTTGCTCAATTTGGCTGGATGGCAAACTGTAGGAAGAGTTTCCAAATTTAGAGATTCCAAATTTCTTCCATTTAATTAACAATTATTGTGGCTGCTGTGCTCCTGGGGAAACTCAGTGCTTTAGAAATGGATTCACACCCTTGCCCTGATCTTTGCTTTACCACAATGTTATCACCCAAAGTCTACAGAGAGTTCCTTGGATTTCATAACTTGTTTTTTGTCCTGACATGCAACGTGAAATTTGGACCTTATGTACAGAAGTACACATGTGCCTTTCTAAACTTTGTCCAATCAATTCAGTTTCCCTCAGGTGGACTCCAGTCAAGTTCTAGACATATCTTAAAGATAATTAAATTACACACAATGCACCTGACCACAATTTGGCATACCACAACAAAGAGTCAGAATACTAATATAAATGAGAGATTTACGTTTTTGATTTTTAATAAATTTGCAAACCTTTTTGAAAATTGTTTTCACATTGTCATTATGGGCTATTGAGTGTACATTGATGTTCAAAACTGGCACATTTATCCTTTGAAAATAAAATGTACAACACAATAAAGTGTGCAGAAAGTGAAAGGGTCTGAAAACTTTCTGAACCCACTGTAAAACTGTCTAAAGTATTATCTTAAACATAATAAATACTGTTCCAGCATGTTATAGCTATCTCAAAACTTGAGATACATAAACTGACTCTTGACACGTGGAATGTCACCTCTGTTGGGGGGATAGAGCTGGAGTTGGTGGGTAAGGAGGAGAGATACCAACTAGATATACAGTAATTAGGCACATGTCCATTCACTCGCTTGGTGCTGGAAATAAACCCATTGAAGGAAGCTGAACTCTCTATGAACTCTGGAGTTGGCCATGGGGTAATGTGTCGGGCAGGAGTGGGCTTCTTATTGAGTCCCTGCCTGGTCAATGTCATGTTGGAGTTTGTCCTGGAGAATGATAAGGTTCCCTCTATGCATCTGAAGGTCATGGAGGTGTGGACTCTCACTGCCATATGTGCCTAGGCACCAAATGTCGGGGGGTAAGATTCACCCAGAAATGCTGAAGGCTCTACACATTGTTGAACTGTCATGGTTGACATGCATGTTCAGTACTGCATGGTCATCGGGAGCTGTGCCTCTGGAGGGGCAGACCAGATGATGGTCCCCATTTTTCAAAACTGGAACGGTAGAGTGTGCTCCAACTATTGGGGACTCATTTTCCTCAGCCTCCCTGAGGAAGCTTATGCCAGGGTACTAAAAAGGAGTCTCTGCCCAGTCGTGGAGCTTTAGATCCTGGAGGAGCAATGTAGATTCCATTCAGGCCATGGAACAGTGGACCAGATCGTTACCCCCATGAGGATTACGGAGGGGGCATGGGAGTATGCCCAATTGAGCCACATGTGTTTGTGAACTTAGAAAAGGCATATGACAGTGTTCCTTGAGGGATGGTATGAGGGGTGCTGGGAGAGTATGGGTTTTCGGGGCCCCTTAATAAGGGTTATTCAGTCCCTATATAATCACATAGAGAGCTGTGTCTGCATTCTCGGAAAAACATAAGCACCATTTCCTGTTGTTGTGGGACTCCGCCAGGGCTGTGCTTTGACTCCTATCCCGTTTGTGGTTTTCATGGACAGGATATCAAAGTGCAGTCAGCAAGGGGAGGGGGTCCAGTTCAGTGACTTATGATGATGTAGTCCTTTTAACTTCATCGAGCTGCAAACTCCGGCACGCACTGGGATGATTTGCAACCAAATGTGAAGCAGCAGGTATGAGGATTAACACCTCCAAATCTGAGGTGTTGGTTCTCAGTAGGAAAAAGGAGGACTGTCCTTTCTGAGTGGGAGGTAAGATACAGCCTCAAGTGGAGGATCTTAAGTACATCAGGGTCTTGTTCATGAGTGAGGGGAAAAAGAATGGTGAGATTGACAGACGGATTCGGGCGGTGAGTACAGTTATGCGATCACTATACAGATCTGTAATGGGGAAGAAGGAGCTGAGTCAGAAGGTGAAGATCTCAATTTACCAGTCAATCTATGTTCGTGCCCTCACCTGTGGTCATAAATTTTGGGTAATGACCTTAAGAATGAGATTAAGGGTACAAGAGGCCAAAATGAGCTTTCTCTGCAGAGTGGCTGAGCT
Organism: Erpetoichthys calabaricus; assembly: GCF_900747795.2. NCBI lineage: Eukaryota > Metazoa > Chordata > Cladistia > Polypteriformes > Polypteridae > Erpetoichthys > Erpetoichthys calabaricus. The sequence goes on from NC_041407.2 coordinate 44,334,300, forward strand.
CTCCCTTAGAGACAGGGTGAGAAGCACCAGCATCCGGGAGAAACTTGGAGTAGAGAGGAGCCAATTGAGATGGTTCGGGCATTTGATAGGGATGCCTCCTGGACACCTCTCTATGGAGGTTTTGTGGGCACGACCAGCTGGGAAGAGACCCTGGGAAAGACCTAGGGCTTGCTTTGAGAATTATATTTCCCAGATGGCCTAGGAATGCCTTGGGATTCCACAATACGAGTTAACAAATGTGAATTCGGAAAAGGATGTTTGGACCTCACTGCTAAGACGGTTGCCTCTGTGGCCCTGCTTCAGATAAGCGGTGGAAAATGAATTAAATGAAAAATTAAATATTCTGCAACACTTTAGTTCCACTTCATAGCTCAGTGCATTAAATATAAATTATAAATATAATGTAGTAATAATACCAATAGGTTTCTTTAAGCATCCAGATGATAATGAATAATAGACACATTTAATTGTAGTTCTAGTTTTTAGTAGTCCTATGTCATTCAAGCATCTGATCCAGCTGCACAGGTAAATGTTGATGATTAATTCGGAATACAATAAAATTGTTTCACTGGGTCCATGACTGCCAATAACCCATCCAAAAGATCAGAAAGGATAACAAAATGACACTGACAACAAGAGCAAAAGAAACTGGGAAAACTGTGTCTACCATCATAATACAATGATTTCAGCCATTACATTGGCTCTAAAATGAGTATGTTATGCAATTAGTCTTTGTATGTGACTAATACCTGCTTGAAGATTATAATTCCAGTGTTCGAGTGTGTATATAGAATACTCAATTAACCTTACCTGAACAATTATAATTTGTGTCACTGTTAATGCTATTCAACCTCTTTGAGCTTGTTGGCTATGTGTCATTCTGCACATTTCCAGCTCCCATTTAAAGTGCAAAGGCACAGATCCTCCTTTATTTGAAAAAAATATGGTTCAATTCTAGAGTGCTTTCTGTTTCAGTCACACTCAAATTTACATGCAGGAAAATCATATGGAAGAAAACCTTATTAAATAAGGAATGCAATAGAATTCAGTGGGGTGTTTAGCTATCCACCACCAGTCACCACATCTTTACTAAAAGCAACCTGAACTTGTCTGTACAAACACAAAGTCTGAAAATAATGTTTTTATTGTATGTAAAAATTATGGTCTTTCAGGCACTAATCAGTCTCTCAGACTTTTTCAAGAGAAAATGCACTTGGTTTAAAGACCATCAATAAATCCTTCATCCTATATGTAAAAAAGGCCTCTCGCCTACTCTAACAGTTATACATTTATGTCAAGGAAATATTTCCATTGTCTCTCCCCTTTTCACTTTGTTTGCTCTCTTTCCTCCTATTTCCTCATTGCCACATCGCCTTCTCACTTTTATGTCAATCTGATGTCACCATCATGCAACGTCATGTTAAGTTCACTACTTGTTTTAGGCTCAGACTCCCACTATATTAGGGTTAGGGTTACAATTCACAATTAGGGTTGTGAATTTCCCCTTGGGATTAATAAAGTATCTATCTATCTATCTATCTATCTATCTATCTATCTATCTATCTATCTATCTATCTATCTATCTATCTATCTATCTATCTATCTATCTATCTATCTATCTATCTATCTATCTATCTATCTATCTATCTATCTATCTATCTATCTATATGCCTCTTATCTGTTGCATTAATCATTGATCAGCACATTGGTTAGTCTTGCTGATTTAGAGCTATAGGGGTATGTTTCAGAACATTTGACCAGTGTATTACTATCTGTTTGAGGTATACACATTCTCATCATGTCAAAATGAGTTTTCTCCAGGTAGTGTAGCATCCTCTCGCATTCATTACTGGCTCCTAGCTGACCTGGTGTGACTGAGTTTTGGAGGGTATGTGACCTACAAACGACAGACATTAATTCCTGCCATTTATATTTTGTTTCTAGGATAAAGGGTTCAAAGTACACATAGCTGGAGCAACAGAGAGGTAAGTTTCATTTCACCACTATTTCATTTTTTGTGTTTATTAAAATCAACACAATCCCTCTGATTTCTGAAGTTACTTAATAATAGTAATATATCCATTTTCTGAAGCCATCTGTATTTTCACTGAGCTTAGACATTAAACCTCATCCTAGGGTCGCTTCAGGCTATTCCCAGAAATACATCATGGATTCACAGTACTTCTACATGTGCCCCTGGACCTCAGGTATGAGTTCTTTCTAACAGTCCTTATTGCCCATGCACCTCTGTGCCTTCTATAAGCCTTGAAGTGTCACATGTTCCTTTTGACTGATGAGCAAGCAACTCCAAGAATTACTGGACAGTCTTTCCCCCTAGTGCCATGGGGATAAATGGCACATGTTTTACTCAGGTAAGACAGCACGCAATGCTTCTTGGAAGTATCCATCTACTTGCACTGGCATTATCTTAATATTTTCCTTGAAAAGACATCCATTTTTAGGTTCATAATCTTGTAAAGCCCTGGCTTTTTTCCAAGCACTGGCTAGCATGCAGTTTCTGTCCCACCAGGATTGCCTGCTACAGATTTGCACAGAGCCAGAAGCTATCCAACAAAATTGGTTAAGATATTTGTCCTAGATAGGGTACTGTACTTTTAAAACAGTGATTCTGAACAATTTGTTTATATTATGGAAAACAAAACTATACTATTTTTGAATTTGTTTTCTTTCTAATGTGGAAATTATTATAATACCATCTGTTTGTGAGAAAATGGGAGTAGATCACCAGTCAGAAAAAAAGGGCCTTTATTATAAAAGTATGGGCAAGGTTATATGGGGAATAAACACAACACACACAAATCAATAAATACACATTTGCCTTTCAATAGGAACAAAAAGACCAAACAGTCACCCTGGTTTGTAGAGTTCTGTAAGGGCCTTGAATACTTTAAAAGGTTTCTACCTTTCACCTCATAAACTTTAATTACAGAAACCTACAACATAATTACTGCTGAGACCAAAGTTATAACCATAACCAAATTGAGCAACTGTGTATCCTGGTAATGATATCCCTTATTCCTAATTACATATTGGAGTTCCTGTCTCCCATACTTATGAGATTTGTCATGTTTAAAAACACTTCATACTGCCAGGTATACATTATACATACTGTACATTTTAAATAAATTTCTTATTAAATGTTTAAAATATGACATATAAAGAAACAGCCATGAAGAGAAGTGCAGAGAATATACATATACATTGGTTGTAAACAGTGGTCATAACACCATTTTGTCATAGAGAAAGTCAACAATGCTCAGGGACAGTCTTAGGAAAGAAAAACGTTTGCCAGACATGCTCACGTATAATCCGGACAAAGATTCATCAAGAAATAATTGGCTTTCAGGCGGCAGTGTTACTTGAGCCTAAATCATGCTCATTCCTTGTCTTTTTTCAGTGCAAAAAAGCTTTCATAAGGTTTCACGGGCCATAGCATATAGTCTTAGGTGTATTTATGTATTTACATTTTGCATATATTATTTCCACATTCTGAAGATAAACAGTCTTAAATGATACATCCATTTGAAGGCTTAAAGTAGCCTTTACTGAAGTTTTAACAGCTGCAAGTTTTGATCTCATATACAAGATTTCAAAAGTTACCAAATTGGGTGTCAAGCAGATCTGACAACCCTAGCTGAGTAAAGCACACTCCACAATTATGTGCTATATATTCCAGTGAGACTGAGTTTCAGGGTAATAAATGATTCATATTAGAACACTTTGTAGATTTACCTATGTATATTCTCATTGAAAAATAAGCCAAGGCTGCCACAGACATGAAAAAGCAGATGGGAACAAGAAGTACAAGTTTGTTTTTGGAAGATCCATCATAGTCCTTGGATGATGCATTGTCTAAAAGAAAAAAAATATAAATAATTCATTATTTTCATTACATTAAAATAATATCAAATAATCAAAATGTAAAATATTTTTCAAATCTGGTGCATAGTTAAATGTACAAATACCTCTCAGAAGGCTGAAAAAAAAAGCAATATACTGTAAAAACTAAAAAACTGCAAGAAACTTTGACCAAAATTCACACAGTTTAACAAAGTATCAATAAATTATTATTTTTTCAGTACAGCGCACAAGATAATAATGTACAAATTAGAAAAGGGTTAGGGAAAGTGTTATTTTCCCACTTAGAACAGGCTATAAATGAGGATGAAGCATGTTCTTCTGAAGAGGAAGAAGTGAGGACTAATCAGGTGAACATACTGCATGTTTATGGTCTTTAATATTTTTGGCAGACTTCAAGGGTTTTTTATTTTTATTTTAGAATCTTAAACTTTTGTGCATCTTTGGGTTTATACATGTATACAGTGCAGAAACTATTCACAGCGCATCACTTTTTCCACATTTTGTTATGTTACAGCCTTATTCCAAAATGGATTAAATTCATTTTTTCCTCAGAATTCTACACACAACACCCCATAATGACAACATGAAAAAAGTTTACTTGAGGTTTTTGCAAATTTATTAAAAATAAAAAAACTGAGAAATCACATGTACATAAGTATTCATAGCCTTTGCTCAATGCTTTGTTGATGACCCTTTGGCAGCAATTACAGCTTCAAGTTTTTTTGAATATGATGCCACAAGCTTGGCACACCTATCCTTGGCCAGTTTCGCCCATCCCTCTTTGCAGCACCTCTCAAGCTCCATCAGGATGGATGGGAAGCATCGGTGCACAGCCATTTTAAGATCTCTCCAGAGATGTTTAATCGGATTCAAGTCTGGGCTCTGGCTGGGCCACTCAAGGACATTCACAGAGTTGTCCTGAAGCCACTCCTTTGATATCTTGGCTGTGTGCTTAGGGACATTGTCCTGCTGAAAGATGAACCGTCGCCCCAATCTGAGGTCAAGAGCGCTCTGGAGCAGGTTTTCATCCAGGACGTCTCTGTGCATTGCTGCAGTCATCTTTCCCTTTATCCTGACTAGTCTCCCAGTCCCTGCCGCTGAAAAACATCCCCACAGCATGATGCTGCCACCACCATGCTTCACTGTAGGGATGGTATTGGCCTGGTGATGAGCAGTGACTGGTTTCCTCCAAACGTGACGCCTGGCATTCACACCAAAGATTTCAATCTTTGTCTCATCAGACCAGAAAATTTTCTTTCTCATGGTCCGAGAGTCCTTCAGGTGCCTTTTGGCAAACTCCAGACGGGCTTCCATGTGCCTTTTACTAAGGAGTGGCTTCCGTCTGGCCACTCTACCATACAGGCCTGAGTGGCGGATTGCTGCAGAGATGGTTGTCCTTCTGGAAGGTTCTCCTCTCTCCACAGAGGACCTCTGGGACTCTGACAGAGTGACCATCGGGTTCTTGTTCACCTCCTTGACTAAAGCCCTTCTCCCCCGATCGCTCAGTTTAGATGGCCGGCCAGCTCTAGGAAGAGTCCTGATGGTTTCTAACTTCTTTCACTTACGGATGATGGAGGTCACTGTGCTCATTGGGACCTTCAAAGCAGCAGAAATTTTTCTGTAACCTTCCCCTGATTTGTGCCTCGAGACAATCCTGTCTCGGAGGTCTACAGACAATTCCTTTGACTTCATGCTTGGTTTGTGCTCTGACATGAACTGTCAACTGTGGGACCTTATATAGACAGGTGTGTGCCTTTCCAAATCATGTCCAATCAACTGAATTTACCACAGGTGGACTCCAATTAAGCTGCAGAAACATCTCAAGGATGATCAGGGGAAACAGGATGCACCTGAGCTCAATTTTGAGCTTCATGGCAAAGGCTGTGAATACTTATGTACATGTGCTTTCTCATTTTTTTTTATTTTTTAAAAAATTTGCAAAAATCTCAAGTAAACTTTTTTCACGTTGTCATTATGGGGTGTTGTGTGTAGAATTCTGAGGAAAAAAATGAATTTAATCCATTTCAGAATAAGGCTGAAACATAACAAAATGTGGAAAAAGTGATGCGCTGTGAATACTTTCCAGATGCACTGTATGTGGTCACAGTTTGTGAAGTTATTGATCAGGTTTTCAAAGAATACACTTAAGAATGTGTTTTGATTTCTTGGTCCAGGGTTGGACCCCAACATAAGCTCGACATTGGAATAAGAGTGTGAGGAAAATAAATGATTGTTATTTTAATAACTAGGGGGCTATGCTCCCTGCTCGCTTCAGTCGCCCACCCCTGGGTTTGCTTTACTGGATATACAATTTAAAGAGATTGTTATTTTCATGGAAATTGTTACATACGCATTATTTTCACTTTTACTTTAAGACTTTTGTAAAAACAATACTTTCCGGCCCTGGGCGTGGTTACATCTCTTTCTCGCAGGACTTATAACACTGCTTGCGTTGTGAAGGGGGTGCGGCTGAACGCACGCTAAGGAGATGCTGTCTGATCATCTGCTGTCTTTCTACTGCTGGCGAACTGCCTGTTCTGCTTGTCTCTCTGCCCGATCATTTCAAAGCCTTACAGAAGCTGTCCTTTTGCCACTTTGCGTCTCTGCCGCTCGCGTTGTGATGGGTGGGGGTATAGGGTGGCTGAACGCACGCTAAGGAGAAGCGGTCAGACCATCTGATGGCTTTTTGCTTCTGGCAAGCTGCATGTTTTGCTTGTCGCTTGTCATTGTTTTAAGATCTGGGAGCAAGTTAAAGTGTCTCTTGCAGGACTTCAAATTGTCTTTCAAGAAATTCACGTCGAGTCTCCCTCCCCAAGATTTTTTTTTTTATAATAGAGAGATGTGATCATAGTGATCAGGTAGCTTTTAGAATTGCATTCACTGAAACATTAGTAAGATGAAGCACTTAAAACTGGGGTATAGACAGAGTTAACAACATCTGTTAATCTGATGCTAGTTCTCTTCAGTTATTATCAAGAAATCTGAGCCGAGTCAAATATTTGCATAGAAATGAGGAAATCATGACAGAGTACCTCAAAAATTCTTCTGCCTGAGCTAAACTGTTTTCATTTTTAAAATTACTGAAAAGAAAAACTGAGTAGATCTATTTTCTCTTCCAAAAGAATATAACAGATTTACAGGTAACTAATGAAAAAATAAAAAATATCTGAGTCAGTGATTTTGAATTCAGGTATGTTTACACAGTTGTTGTTATTGAGATAATCAAATAACCCAGTTAAGTGTTTAAAAAAATGCTTAGCAGTCCCAGCTGCTCATTTTGTTTGCTGCCATAGGTCACAAAAATAAACATTGTGAATTAATTTTATTATCAGCCGACTAATTCATTCTCCTAATTACATGAAGTTATATTTCAATCCTACTGTTGTTGAAAACAGTTTACTTGCTATATAAAAATCTACCCTCTTAACTGTTTCCCATGGTACACAGTAGAAATGCATCAAAGATATATGTGGTTAAATAAAACACAAACTCCAAAAAACAAAAAAGGCCAATGGTATAATAGAGACAGAATTTCACATCTCCATCTAATCATGCCTACCCACACAGCAGCTTTAATTGAGACAGAATAAGAAAAGGTTTAAAAGAATAAATTAAAACATTATGAAAGAGTAAGGGGATATGAATTGTTTCAATTTTAAAACAACTTGCTAACTTATAAGACTTAAGTTCAAATAACTGAAACATACTTTTCAGTCTCTGATAACATTAGATTAGTTTTTCTTACCTGAAATGAAAGAAAATGTTCTGATAATTTTCTGTTCTAGAACACAGTTTTGAAGTATAAAAGTGAAAGAGGTATTCAGGTTTCTTTTGGTCATCAGAGTACTTTTCACTGAAAGTAATCCATTGTCCTTCTGTGTGTAGGATGTGTCTGTCAGGTTGGTCATATCCAGCCCATCTCCACTCAGCCATTGAATAGTGGAGTTGGGATAGCCCTCAGAGGAGAAGGAAAATGACACTGTCTCAGGTAAGACTTTTATTTGCATGACTGGTTCTGCATACAACGCTTCAGGAGCAGAAAGAACAAAATGAGAAAATTTATTATCTTACATAAATAAGTCATCACAAATCCAGAAATACTGTTAAAATAGAACTTTTATGAATGAAGGTTTCATTACCTGCAATCACCAAGAGGAAAGTTTTTTTTTGGCTTCCTATCGATGTGCTAACACAGCATGCATAGTCACCTCTGTCTGCAGCACTCACACTCTTCAGCATCAGAGACGCATTGCCCTTGATGATATTTGAAACATAAAGGCTTGTTCTACTTGTATATGCGTGGCTCTGAGTGTCTAGTTGATCTTGTCCATAGTAAAAACTGTGAACCACCTCTTCTCCTCTTTGCCATGTAATGATTATGTTCTTTATGTCAAGATCACCATTCACAGTGAAGCTGCACGCCATCACTACATCCTGGCCTAACTCTGCTACTTGCAGAGATTTGGGAATGGTGACAGTAAATTCACCTAAAGGAAAAAAGATAATTTGTGTGAAATCCAGCCAACTAAAAAAAAAGTATATTTCTTAGGTTCAAAATTAGAATTATGCAAGAAAGAACATAGACAACATAATTTTCCTGGTGGTTTACTTAATTAAATCAGCTTGTCAGCATTGAGCTCTACTAGGTGTTTTTTCATTATCATTCATGTTTAATAACTGTACTTGATGAGTTCAAGTTAAGAAACTGTTACCTACAAATACAGAACTTCATATGTTTTGACCCATAGTATTCATAACTACAATGTAATAATAAATAATTAGAATATCAGATAATTGGTATGCAGGTAATGAGCAGAGAGGTAAAATACACAATGATTACAGGGTGAGCCAAAATGAAGTACCACATCTGTCAAGGTCATTGTGCTTGATGGAGGCAACTCAGTGGGTTGGGGTGGGGGTCCTTTGATAGGCGATCCACTGTAGTTGTCAGTCAGCAACATGTCTTGGTCCGGTGCACACTGTGCTTTTGCTGTCAAAGCGCTCTTCAAAAACAGCAAATCCTTCATCACTACGCAAAGAGCCTTCTGAACATGCTTCAGCATTCCTCCTAATGGTGACATCCCAAATCGGAAAACATTTCTTCAGTGGGTGGCTAAATTTAGACAGGTAGAATATTGAACAGAAAATCTCCAGGCCATCCTTGGACAGTACGAACGCCTGAAAACATCCAAGCTATAAGGGCATCAATTTTGAAGTCTCCTAGATGTTCAGTGCACAAACATGCTTTTGCCTTAAGCATTAACAACATGTCTTAGAGGAGGATTTTGCATGAGCACCTTAATTTACATCCAAAGAAAATGATGGTAGTGCAGGAACTCAATGAGAGAGGCTGGGAGAGCCGTAGAGTTGTATGAAAACATTCTGCAAACAGTTCATCGAGATGACATCATCATGTGCAGCAACGAGGTACAATTCCATTTGATTGGTTGTGTAAATAAGCAAGACTTTTACTATTGGGCTGAAACCATCCCTTGTGAACTTCATCAGAGACCCCTGCACAGTGAGTGTGTTACAGTTTGGAGCGCTGTTGCAGAATTTGGCATTGTAGGCCCTTACTTTCTTGAGGAGGGGGGAAGCAACAGTCACAGTCATTTCAGAACGTTACATTGAAATGTTAGAGAACTTTTTTGCAGCCCCAACGGGAAAAAATTGATGTGGTGGATGCCTCCATGATGGAGCAGGATAGAGCAACAGCTCATACGGTGTGGAGATCCATGCAAGTTTTGCTGGAGATGTTTCTGGGGAGGTTGATCTCCATGCACGGCGATGTTGGGTGGCCTTCATGTTCGCCTGATCTCACTCCATGCGATTTCTTCTTGTTGGGCTATCTGAAATCGAAGGTATACACATGCCGACTTCAAAATATTGAAGCCCTCAAGGACCACTCACCACGAAACTGCTACTATTCCCCTTGAAATTGCCAAACAAGTCATGCGAGCATTCAGAAATCATCTCGAAGAGTGTATCGCTAATGATAGCCACCACAATGAAGACATCGTTTTTAAAACACAGTGAAAAAAATTCTACTTTGTATACCCTTTCTTGAGTTGCAATGAAATTTATTTTATCTTGTAGCATTTTTGTAGAAAAAACGTTTGAAATGTTGCAACATTGAGGATCCTAGGCATGAATGAAACACTCTAATTATGTCTGTGTGGAATATGCATGTTATCCTTTTGTTTTGTTGGTTTCCTTCCTCATTCCCACGTATGTGCTGCTTAGATTGCCTGGGGATTTTCATTGATCCCAGTAGTAGTGTACGAGTATGTGGGATGGTCCTGCAATGACACTCTGTTCAGTGAGGTTTTCTACTTTGTGCCCAATGCTATCAAAATAGGCTCAAGACTTTAACTTGAATTAAATCTGTTTGAGAATGACTAACTTATAAAAACAAAAAGAAGTAAACCATGCATTATGCTGCATTTTTAAATTACTTATTGTTGTCTACATTATAATAAAGCAAAATATAAAATGCTCATCATACAAAAGTGTTATTTTTAATTCTTATTAACGTGTTATCAATTGATTTTCTGAAGAGAGCGTGAGAAAACAATGCCCTAATTCAAAAAATGTGGATTTAAAGATGTGCTGTAGAACTACTTACAAGAAGTCGACTCCAGGATCCACAGAACAATCCAAATAGCCTGTCCAGTCTTCAGGTTTTTATACATTCCAGTTATCAATTGAAACACTTTTGATAATCTAATATTCAAATTGTGGAGATTCTTACACGTTGCAATTGCTAGAATGGAACAAACTGGTCACAGTCAATGTTTCTTTGATGCAGTGTCCAACTAACTGAAACAAAGCATACAGTACAGATTTAGTTACTATGGTAGGTAATTTAATTTCATTTTTAAAAAACATTTCTGTCTAAAATATATGCATGTGATACTAAGATTTACAATATTTGAAGAAAGTGCTTTATTTAGTAAATTTAATGATAAATCCTTAAAACTTTCTAATTAACCAGGTTTTATATAAAATTGGCTTACACCATAATGCTATTGTCTTTAAACTAAATGAGTATAATAGCGCATGACAGAGATTAATCATTATCAAAAGTGTAAAGTTCAGCATTTATTTTGAAATGGTTTGTGTGTGAATCATGAAGTGTTTCTTCAGATGGCTGTACATGCTTATATGTCTCTAATCTTGGTAGTTCTGTTCTGTGAGTTACACAAACAAAGTTTGATCTCTTTACAAATGTTGTGTCACCTATATTGTTGATTATAGATACTGCTCATTCTTTTTTAAATTTTAGGAAACCTTCTCATGATTCTGGAATATGGGAACAGAGGTGGGGAGTCTCAGCAACTCAGCAGATCCTTAAAAGCACATTCTATTTCAATGCTGTCAAATGAAGTTAAAAAAGGTCAAAGCAGTAGTAAAGTAAATCATAATAACTACTCTGGAAATATATGTGAAAAATGACACATTGGGTGTGTTTGCAGAGTCTGATAAAAATTAAATGGGACAGAAGCTAAAAGACAATAATGCCGACGGTTACACTAAAGATAAACAGATGACTCAGGCGCTCTTCATAAGCAGTGATGACTCAGATGCCAAGCTCTCATTGCGTAGCATGACACGCACAAGACCAAAGTCATTTATCATTGTAAGGTCAGAAATTGATTGCAATTCCATTAGTAACTGAGCCTGATACCGGTACAAGAGTTTCTTAAGTTTCAAGAGAAACATGCTATAAGGGTGCAATGCTAAAGCATGTCTGCAAATAACAGACCTTATTTTGAGAATATACTTATAGTAAAAGGTAATCATCCAGCGGTTTCTAGCACAGAGTTAATGTGTAATACCTTTATAAGGTTGAACCTGAAAGAGATAAACTCTATCCACCAGAATACAAAGGAAGCTGTGTTGTAAAAACATGTGGGGTAATAAAGAAAATCTAGGCAAGTGTGTCACTGAAGCCTAAAGGCAATCTCCAGTTCTGACAATCCTGTGTACACTATGAGCAAAAAGTGGGGTTGTCCAGCAAATGAAAATACTATCTATCAGCATCACTGAAATTTTTTAACCTCCTTAATGTTAACATTTTTTCTTGAAAAAACATGTTAAAAGTGTTGCATTTTATGGCTTGAAAAATTACATATTTATTAAATCTGATCTTTCTACTGTAAAACATGCAAAACCCTAAAAATACAACATAAGAAGTGCAGAAAGTATAATAATGGTATAAATAATAATAATGAATAATAATAATAATAAAAATAATGCTAATACCATATATACTGTGAACATGTGTTGCCTGTGTGGTATATCTTGAAGCACAGTGAAATACACAATCAAACGCCACTGTCAGAAGAGTAGTAGCATGATTCGTTGCAGATTTTCTTTCCAGACTGATCAGCTTTTGAACAGCACACTGTACATGTGCAATTGACACAAATGTCACTTTTCGGTTCATCAGGATCTTTTTTAATGTCACTGTTTGTTTCAATCAAACTGCCTGAAGACAGATTAATTTCGTCATCATTGCTCATATCACTGTCAAGAGCGTGCAACACATGGGCTGCTGAAAAACATTTTTTATGAGATACCATTATGAGGCTAGAAGAAGATGTGTCTGCACCATTGCCTGGGTAAAACTTTGGCCTGTCGCTTATGCAAGACATGCCTATTGCGTTTCCCGAGCAACGCTCTGCACTAACGCTGTTGGCATTTTTACAGATTGAGTAATCCTTGGGTCTAATGCTTATGCGAGACACATCTATACAGTTGCCCTAGTGATTCTCAGTACGAACGCTTTTAGCACTGTTTTTATAGTCCTAGAGATGGTTGGGTCTAACACTAAGGAGGTTATTGGTTTTTTTTCTTTGTCAGCAGCACTGGAACTAGTGACTAATAGAAATAAGAGAATTCTTAATAGATGCAGTGAACTCAGGAAGGCTGTTTAATATGGGGCATGAGAATTATTGTTCCACTTAAAGTATACCAAAGAGTACTTGCAGAATGATGATACCCAGGCAATCCTAGTGTTCTGAGGACAAAGGCCATTACTTACAATTGTATGGTGCCCTAGAATAGTCATATTCTATAACAGGTAAATAGTTGCCAGCCCTATCAATAGCTATCCCGATAACCACCACTTCATCCATGGGTCAAGTAAACAATAGCATTACAAACATGTAGATTTTGAAGGACCAACAAAGGGACACCTTTATGATTGTTGTTCATAGTTATTTGAAGTGACAAGAAGTGTTGAAAATGGACTGCAAAAATTAACATTCAAATGCAAGGAAACCTCTTTAGTTATTACAGGATACCTGAAATCCTTTTCAGTTTTAATGAACTAAAATTATCAGAAAAAGAATCTGCAATATTTCTGCAATTAAACCTTATCTGACACATTTGCTATGCTCTGTACTATTCAGCTATTGAAGAACAAGCTAACAGATTCATACTTATTCTTAAGCAAAAACTGTGTTTAAAGGCTCAACTGCTATTTATTTAAGTCTATACATGTTTTTGCTGACATTTAACAACTGTCTACACCTACAACAAAAGATTTTCTGGCAATCTTTTTATATATGGTCAATTACATGCCTTAAAGAGTTGTGTCTAAAACACACTAAGAATGCCCAAACCCTTTGCAGAGGTTCATGATCCAGACATGGCCACTTTGCCCACAGATATTCTGTAGCTCCTTGTTATTATAGGAGGAAAGGGAAATGAATGCCATGAACACTTGACTTCTGAAATTGAACCTCTCTCTTATAGATAGATAGATAGATAGATAGATAGATAGATAGATAGATAGATAGATAGATAGATAGATAGATAGATAGATAGATAGATAGATAGATAGATAGATAGATAGATAGATAGATAGATAGATAGATAGATAGATAGATAGATAGATAGATTATTAATCCCAGCGGGAAATTCACATACTCCAGCAGCAAAAAATATTAAAGAGTAATAAAAAATGCAGGTAAAAAACAGACAATAACTTGAATAATGTTCAACGTTTACCCCCTCTGGTGGAATTGAAGAGTCGCATAGTTTGGGGGAGGAATGATCTTCTCAGTCTGTCAGTGGAGCAGGACAGTGACAGCAGTCTGTCGCTGAAACTGCTCCTCTGTCTGGAGATGACACTGTTTAATGGATGTAGTGGATTCTCCATAATTGATAGGAGCCTGCTGAGTGTATACAGTGGATATTAAGGACTACAAAAAAATGAAACTATCACTTGGATAAACATTTGCCTTAGCCAAACCAGCTAAACTGTCAAAAGCCTGTTGAACCAAAGAAGGTATGATCATCTGAATTCCTTCAGTGTTGTCCACATACTAGATTTTCCCTAATGTTGCCACCTCCACTCCTAAAAAAGGGCACAACCACACCTCTACTGATACTTCTGAAACTGCTCCAGAAATCCACAACTCATCTGATGCTTCATCAACATGAACATTAACTCTGATCATATGACCAAGTCCCCAGGTTACCAGACTTACCTTATATGATAATAAGATAATTTTGTTGGTCTGTTGTGTAAAAAGGTAGCTAATTCAAGTAATAATAGGCCAGTAACTTTGACGTTCGTCACAGGTAAATTAAAGGAAGCAGTCATTAAGGAAAAGATCAATCAGTATATGCCGTCAGGGGGTCAGTGATGGGGCTGCACCCACATAGTAATGACATAGGACAAACTTTAAAAATCAATAGACATTGGCACTATATCTTTTTTTTTTTTTAATTTTATTTATTAATTTTATTGTAATCATTCCATACAAATAGATCAATTTATAACAAAAAAAATTGAAGACAAATCAAACCCCACCCAACATTGGCACTATATCTGATCGTGTTCAGCTCTGACGGGAGAGCATTCCCCACATAGGGAGAAAAGCACATGGCCGTGATATCTCTGGCAATCAGCAGCTACCCTCTAAAACACATGGAGCTCTGATCTCTCTCTCTCAAAAACGTCAAAACGTTACTCCTTAACAATCTGTAGATGACAATGTCTATTGAATAAACAGGTATTGCTAGGCAAGGTGCACTCCAACATGTGGCGAGACGTAGACCAACTCGAACAGAGGCTGGATAGTGAATGAGGAAGGCCCCACCCCCCTGCTCTCGGCCCAGAGTCACTCTGTTGGATTTGCATAAATATATTGGTACCGCAAGAGAACTATGGTACTTAGCATGATGAAAGAAGTCGAAAAATCAACCAGAAAGTTCAAGCAAATTATAGAAAACAACTAGATCTAAATCCATTAAGTAATTCTCTCATGAAAAGTGGACAGACATACAGACAGAACGCGCTTGGACCATGAAATTTTTAAAACCATTTCTTAGTGAGCATCTATGGGCCAAGGGTAACCTACATTCCAAATTTCAAGTCCCAGGTCCTCATGGTTCGGGAGATTTCATGATGAGTGAGTCAGTGGTGTTTTGCTTTTTTTAAAATATATAATTATCTGGATAAGAATGCAATCAATGAGTTTGCAGACAATACCAATACCAAACTAGGTAGAAAAGCAAATAACACAGAATCAGCTAAATTGTTACAGAGGGATTTGGATAGATCTGTGGCAAATTAAATTTAATGTAAGTAAAGGTAAATTATTACACAGAAATAGTAAAAATGTTAGATATTAATATACAATGGAAGTTTTGAAATGTACACATCAACATAGTGTACAGAAATGATTAAGAACGCTAATAGGATGTTATGTTATAGAGTGCAATGTGTGAAGTCAAGAGAGGTTCTGCTTAAGGTTGGTATATAAAACACTAGTAAAGCTGCATTGCAAATACTGTGTACAGTTTTGGACTCTTTATTACAAGAAAGATGTAGCAGTACTAGAGAACGTCCAGACAAGTGCAACTAAATTGAGATGAGAAATTGAAGGATCAGAATATTTTCAGTTTAAACAAACAGAGGTTTGACATGATTGGAGTGTTATGAATGGAACTAGTTTGTCCCAGCTGTTGCATTAAAGTCTTGAGAAAGAACATAGAGGCACAATTGGAATCTTGTTAAGGTCATATTTCACACAAAAAACAAACACATTAAATAAATGATCAAGTAGTGTGGCAGGTTTTCATCCAGGATATACACATATTTTGCTATATTCATTCTACCTTATACCCCCAGAAGCTTCCCAGAGCCTGCTGCAGAGAATCGTCTCCTCAGCAAGATGCTACCACCACCGTGGTTCGTGGTGAGATGGTGTTTTCGATAATGTGAAGTATCTAGCTTATGCCTATTTCCAGATGATTTCAGACTATCAAATGTACCTTCTGATACTCTAGCTAAGATGTCATGTGTGTCTATTAGCAGTGAGTTTCTCTTTGCAACTCTACCATAAAGCTGCGACAGCCACTGAAGCGTATAACTCCTTTTGAGTTCTCATAGACCTCTTGTTGGCCTCCCTCGTAAGTCTTCTTGCACAATCACTCAGTTTTTGTGGATGGCCTGCTTTCTGCCAGAGTTACAGTTGTGTCATTCTCTTTCTATTTCCAAATTGTTGATTTAACTGTACTGTATCCAAGTGATATTTAATTGAACTGAATTTTTTTGTTTCTGACTCATCTTATCACTAAGTTGCTTGCAGCGTTCTTTTGTCTTCATTGTGTAGGCCATTATACTGACTCACCACAAGCTGGCCCTTCTAGATATAGGAGCATTTATACTACAATATACTGAAACTCTTTGACTACAGCCAGATGCTCTCCATTGAACTAATTATGTGACTTCTAAAACAGATGAGATCAGCTCAACCAGTGGTAATTTAGGGTTGTCACATTAAAGGGGTGAATGCATGTGCGATCAGTTATTTTTTATCTGTAATTAATTTAGATTACTTTGCAAAGATCTCTTTTCACTTTGACAATAAAGAGTTTTCTTTATAATAATAATTCTTTGCATTTATATAGCGCTTTTCTCACTACTCAAAGCGCTCAGCAATTGCAGGTTAAGGGCCTTGCTGAAGGGCCCAACAGAGCAGAGTCCCTTTTGGCATTTACGGGATTCGAACCGGCAACCTTCCGATTGCCAGTACAGATCCCAAGCCTCAGAGCCACCACTCCATCCTCCACCTTCTTTCTGTTATCAATGTCAAAACATGCCAAATTATATCCACTGTGATTCAATTGTGCACAATGGTAAAATGTGAAAACATTCAAATAGATAATCGTATAAGCAATGTAACCTTTGCATCATTCTATATATACAAAAGAAACAGTCCCATTCCTTGCTCATCTTTGAGGTTTTAGTTCAAATTTTCCTCTAACAGAAAAAAGATTTCTGTGCACAAAATTAAGCAAAGAATGTTCTTTAAGACTATACATTTCACTACTGCACTTAAATTAATGAAAACAAATGCAATTATTCAATGCCCTCTAGATATGCCAAGACTAAAGCAAGGGCACGTTCACAAAACATCTCATTCTTTCATTCATTCATTCATTCATTTATATCTCAAACTCAAATAGCATCTATTGCAATGTAGGAACCATTCCTGAAACATTGATGTCCATGATGAGGGTGCATTGAGTGTTAGGCTTATTACTCACAAGCAGAGAAAGTGAGAGACACACAGAGAAAAAGAGAGAGAGAGAGAGAGAAAAGAAGAGAGAAGCTCAGGATAAGCAGTTGAAGGGTGCATTTTTTTCAGATTTCTGGGAGTTGCATCCCAGCACTACCTGAGGCAGCAGCTGGGACTGCACTGTGAGCTCAGTTTTTCAGCTACTTCCATGACTTTAACAAGAAGAGCTTGTGTAAACTGCAGTTTCGTTTCTAAATGTTGTTGATTTTTACATGTATACAATGCATATTGCCTCTCTTATTCTTACTTATGCTAATATAATGTGACGTGTCTTGCCACTGCATGGGCTGTAGGGAGTGGAAGCAGTGTTGGGGTGGAGTCTTGGGGAAGCACACTTTGTAAGGGCTCGGGGCACCTCCTTAGAGAGAGAGCTGAGAGACAGGGATCAGGGCTAATTAATGGTGCGTGGAGAAAAGGGGAGGAGGTGGTCGTCGTTGTAGTAGTTGTTAGAGCCAGAAAGATTACATCAGGTGGAGAAGGGAGTGAACAATTAAAGGGCAGGCAAGAAGTAGATAGGACAAAGGCAAATTATTTTTATTATTTTGGAGGTGTCCCCGTGACCCAGACAACAGGTGGCAGTAGGGCACCGTTTATATAGCGGCATATCGAATAAAAAGCCAGTCAGCATTTGGAAGATTCCCCAGGACAAGTGGCTCCTGAGTATGTTTAATTAGATAGATAGATAGATAGATAGATAGATAGATAGATAGATACTTTATTAATCCCAATGGGAAATTCACATTCTTCAGCAGCAGCATACTGATACAATAAATAATATTAAATTAAAGAATGATAATAATACAGGTGAAAAAAAACAGACAATAACTTTGTATAATGTTAAATGTTAACGTTTACCCCCCCTGGTGGAATTAAAGAGTCGCATAGTTTGGGGGAGGAACGATCTCCTCAGTCTGTCAGTGGAGCAGGACAGTGACAGCAGTCTGTCGCTGAAGCTGCTCTTCTGTCTGGAGATGACATTATTTAGTGGATGCAGTGGATTCTCCATAATTGATAGTTATAATAATAATAATAATCCACAAAAATTTCTAGACAAGTAGTCTGTATGGAAATGTAAGATAGTCATTTCTATATTATTAAGTGATTGCTCTTTTGTTTTTGTTTCATTTTATTTGCTCTGAGGTAAGTCAAGTAAACTATATTTTAGTTTCAAGTGCATGTTAAAAAAATGTGAATTTAACTTTATTTTAAATGCCTAAATGTATTAAGTTTCTTATATTTAACTAAATCTGTCGAATACTGTTTAAAATATTACTTTGTAAATATTACTGTTTTTCTCATAGCTAAAGCTTATTTAATGTATGTCTCTGTTACTGTTACAGTATACTGTGATGTATTGTTTTAGTGTAGTGTTACGATGCGACCGAGAGAGAGAGAACCGGCAGGTGACACTTTGCAGAGGCGCAGCGTGGGCTGGTGGAGGAACTTAAAAGGGGGGCGACAGTGCGATGAACAGCGAGTCAGGACAGGCCCACCAAAGAAAGAAGGTGGCCGGTATGGGCGTGAAGGCTTGTGGGAACAACGACCCCCTTTGAGGGGGAACAGCAACGCCTCCCATGGCCAACTGTGGGAGCTGATCTGGGACTATTATCAAAGGGACACTAAAATGGGATTTTAAGGCCCATTAAACAGTGGCTTGTGTCCGTGTGCCAGTCCAGTTCATCCGTCTCTATACCTGCTCATTACTGGGTCGTTGCCAGGGTGTTTTAGGTAGGTCATTTGACCTTTCCCAAACTGCCAACGGTACAAAAAATAACACCTAATAAGCGCTTAGTGTTCGTAAAATACCCTTCACGTTCAAATGAAGGAAAAAATACAAAATACGCACATTAAAACCACTGGACATCTATGCCTAAAAATGCGTAGCCGCCATGAATCAGCTACTTTACCTATAATGGTGCCTTTGGAGTTACCGGCACTTTTTCAAAATGGGGGGAAAGGAGCTAAAAAAAAGGTAAAGGATTGTTACAGAAAGAGCTACTCCGAGAATCAAGAAAACAAGCCGGGGCTTTCATTTTGACTTTTCGTGTTCTGTACTACTGTAACTAAAATGTTACCTAGTTAGCCATGTTACCTAATTACTTAAGTATAGTTGCTACAGTAGACGATTGCGAGTCCCCGAACAAAGCACTGAGCTACAAGTATAGCTGACAGCTATTAGCTGTTATTAGCTATTACCCCATGCCGCACCGCCAGTTCAGCCCCACCCCCAGGCCCTAGATCTTAATGAACCCCCAGATCTTAATGAACGCCCAGCACGTAACGCTTACAGATTCCAATCGATTTGGCAAATAATTGATAAAGTGCACATTTATAATCATTTTTATAATCAAAAGTGGAGACATTTTCATTTCAGCAAATATTCCACATAATCAAAACTAATTTTAACCCAAATTAGCTCAGAGCTCTGTAAATCTATATCTGACATATGAGAATTTATGTGCACAATATGGTTTTAGCAAATTACAATTTAATTACATTACCCAGAAGTCTCAATGTTTCGTTCCCTACTCCCTCACTCACACACACACATACATACATACATCTCCACCTCTCTGTTCAAGCTCGCGCACAAATAAGTTTGATAAAGCTGCTTTTAATTCACGTAGCCCCAGTGAAAAGACAAGGTTTAAAACGACTTTATACCAAGGCGGAAGCTTCCTGTAGGAGAGACGCGCACACACAGAATAAGTTCAGCACAGACACACACAAACGTCAGCGTGCGCCAGGTACTCTCAGAACCGAATACAATACCTGTTGTTTTTTGTTCCATATGATTAAACCCAAATACATACATATACACATACACACATAAGTCTATATACTCACAAATTTTTCTATCGCTTAATTTTTTTATTAGTGCTTTCCTCCTACTCACAAGGCTGTTTTGCTCAGCATATTGTTCTTGAATAGGGAGTAACATGAAGCACAATATTTGAATCGAGTTAACTCAACACTTCTCTTAGATTTTATATGAAGTGTGAGCAGAGTTAGCAAACAGACATGTCATAAATATGTGTCCTTTTAAAACTTCAGAACTGCATTCTGATATAAAATATGCAAATATCATTTATATGAGGCATATACCAGAATTCTGTTAATTTGACATACAGTCACGTTCGTGAGCTCCGCGACTATTTTAATCAGAACATGTTGATTAACTGAAGTAAAGCTAGCTTGATGTTCTAATCAAATTTTTTTGTTTAAATTAAATGTTAAATTATTCATCAAGTCGTCAATAAAATGGTGTATATAGATTTTGTTTAAACAAACGAGACACTCCGCTGTACTTGAGATCAGAAGGTTAAAGCGCAACTAGTGTCCTCCAAGAGTTCTCCGTCAACACCCAGGAAGGTTTCCCATTAACGAGATATCCCACTAAAATCAATTTGCCTTAGTAACCCACTTTGAAAGACTGAAGAACTAACGTTTACCTGTGGGTGGCTACCCTTTTGACATTCACATGGTGAGCAGTGAACACGACTAAAGTGCATTAGCTTTAGCTCATGGATGGTTTTGAAATACTGTACTGTATCTAAATAGGTGGAAACTGAGGAAAACAGTAAAGAAAATAAAATTCCTTCAATGCGTTGACACTGCTAGAGACATTATGCAACTCAATTACGTTTCGGAATGTTTTATAATATTTCTTATTGGCACATATACAAGATTACCCATATAATAAGTACGTACGAACGGTAAATGTAGCATTGAAATCTCGACCAGCCCCGCTTCAGAGCCCCACAATGCAATACTCCGCACCCCTACGCATTACTCACCAGAACGTGTCTTCCCATCTGTCGCTTAATCACTGCGAACGAATATATCACCTAAAAGGGTGGAGATTAAAAAAAAAAATTAAATACGTCACCGGATGCTTTTGTCCAAGAGAGATTTCCAAAATATGCAGTTTCAGCTTACTTCACAGAACAATTCAAGCAATGAGTGTAACGTTTACGCACTTAACTCCAGTCCTAACATCTTCGTTTTAAACTATAAGTAAAATCCATCCATTATCCAGCCCACTATATCCTAACTACAGGGTCACGGGGGTCTAAAATTAAAAGTAAAAACGATTCACACAAAAATAAAGAGAAAAGCAGGTGTTACTAAACATAAAGGTTTTTGTAAAAGATGTTTCTGTTTAAGGATTACATATTTTGTTACATTTCTTTAAGTTTCTGTTCATTTTCATAAAAAGAAAGCTTCAACATTTGCAATGAATTCACATTTAATAAGCCTGGAATAGCATATAGTTATTTATGTCTATCTTCTCTCGTTTATAACTTTTTAGTGTTATCCCTACATCAATAAAAATCAGAGGTATGTGTCTCCAGTGATCAGAGCAGAATAATTTAGAAAAACCATTCCAAATTCCCAGCCTAATACATATATTGACTATTGCTCTGCTGAAGATTCTCTTGACAAATTTTAAACTATTTTTTTATATAGTGCATTTTCTGGTGTTTCTTCCAGCAGATATCTCTTTTATGTTACTATTACCAGTATTTCTTTGTAGTTAATCAGTTTTCCTCATTTTTAAATTTGAACACATTTTAAAAACTATTGTTCATAGTGAGGAAGAACTGCTCTAGGCCTGTTTATTGACAACATCATAATATTTTATTGTTCTTTTCAATTTAACCAATGATTTTGACAGACAGCCTCAAAGCCCAGAAGCCAATTGTGTACTTACAGGACATGTGTCAGGCCATACAGTCAGAAAACTGAATATTGCTGTTCTGTTTGAAAGAAAATCTAAAAACTCTATTACAGAGACTACTGCATGTTCCTAACTGACTAGCATAAAATTGTCTGAGAAAGTTCTATTACATGTTAGCATGCACGGGTAAAAGATTATACCATTATAAGTAATGTATGAAACTTACATTCCATTCAAATTAAGCAAACACTGATGTGAATTTACCATAAAATTAACTTAATTTTGTCTCTTATGTTAGATTAAAAATAATACATATTCAATTCTTTTTTCGAAAAGTGTTGGAGATCATGGAAAACAAGGTAGAAGAAGCATGATAAAAATCGAGACCAGTTTTTCTTTACCTCTATTTGTTTTTTAATAAAAAGAGGCACTTAATATTTTTGAGTAACTCACAGTAAACCCAGAATAGCAGATATATTTACTTGTAGTGTGTCATTATCGATAAGATTTTCTGGAAATGATGTTCTCTAACTGCAAAAAGCAAGCCTTCATTTCATATATAGTATACACTGGAAATTAACCTGGGAGACTGTGCAGAATAAATATTTTTCAACCTGGCATTTCTCTGTCTATAACATCTCTTATATTGAGAAAAGTGTGCTCTATGTGTAAAGAAATCAAAGAAACAGTGATTTTGCATGTCAGTTATCAAGGAGACAACACTCCCTCAGACCAATCTTTTATTCCATCTTCAAAGCCCATCTAATCTAAATTTAGCATGGTAAGAGCCTTGTCACAAGGGACAGATTCTTTCTCCCAATCATAAAATAGTGGTTTCTTAATGATATTTTACTTGACTTCACGAGAGGTTTCTTGTACAATAATTGCTTGACAAAGAGCCATTTAAATCTGTTAAGAGTTCTTTGCATATGCAGTTGGTTCTTTGGGCTTTAGAAAGGTTCCTAAGATTTGGACAAAACAGAAATCTTTAATGTATAGTAGGCTCCCTAGCAAGATACTAACAGATCAAGAAAATATAGCCTGTGTTATTGTATGCAGCAATGGTCATCTTAAAATGAGGAACCCACTGGTATTTTATAAATCTGTTATCATCTATTCATATCATTGATTCATGTTTATTTGTGGAAACTGTTACAGATCTAAATAAATAGAGGTTCTTTCTGGAACCTTCATGTGGATGATTCCCTCATGGCATTGCCCTGAAGAACCACTTTGGTACCTTCATTTTTAAGAATGCAGCACCATCAGGGAAAACTAAAGAACCAGCCCAGTTCAGGACTCTCCTCCATTGTTCACAATTCAGAGGTGCTATTTTACTGTCCATCCATATTCTAAACCAGCTTATCCTGAGCAGAATGACCAATTTAACTTTGCTAATCCACTTAACCTGTATGTCTTTGGACTGTGAAAGGAAACTGGACCACCTGGATAAGATGTATGTGGACAGGCCATACAGACTCCACTCAGGTGGGACATAAAGCCAAGCCTCCATGTCATGAGGCAGCAGTGCTAGCACAGTCACACCATATTTTATTGTCATTGCCACGAATAGAAGCATTTTTTAACATTTATATTGTGCATTTTTGGGACTCTGAGAATAAAGTTTAATGAAACATAAAGGAATTTCACAAATTTGTCAATGTGTCTTTATTTGATATAACATGTGGTGGTAGTACAAGAAAATGGACAAATCAATAAAGAAAACAATACAGAGTCACACAAGGTAAGTTACAATTTTTGCTTTTTCATTTTATATGACTAACTTTCTCTCTTTTATAACTTTTTAGTGGGTTATCCCTACATCAGTACTTGTCTCCAATGATAAGAGCAGAAGAAATTAGAAACATCTGGGCCATTCCAAATTCCCTAATATATATATTGACTATTTCTCTGCTGAATACTCTCTTGACAGATTTTAAACCATTTTTCAGATAGTGCACAGTGTATTTTCTGGTGTTTCTTCCAACTGGTATATCTTTTATGATACTATTGGCAGTATTTTTGTATAGTTAATTAGTCTTTCTCATTCTTAAATTTGAACACATTTTTAAAAATCTTTTCTTAGTGAGATAGAACTGCTATAGGCCTGTTCTTTGATGACATGACAATATTTTGTTGTTCTCTTCAATTTACCAATATTTTGACAGAATGCCTTAAAGCTCAGCAGAAAATGGATGTAAGGTGATGAGAAAGGTATAAAAGTGAAAGGCATATTTCTCACATGAAAGTGGGAAAAGCTTTAGCAGAAGAAGAGGAAAAAATTTTGGCTTTAGCTTTCAGGCCCTGATACAGTTGTAACAAATAATAACCATTATAATCATCAACATCACTTTGCCTCATCACCTTAGTTTTCAGCAGTTCCTACAGGTTAAGACAAATACCACATTGCCAAACTGCACTCTACAAGGGTAGCCTGCAAGCATAAGAAAGACTCTGATTGGCAAACTATCTCTGCCACCCCCTCACCACCTAATAGCTAATGTGTGGCGAGTGTGCTGGTGCATAAATGGCTACTGTTTCATTATCTGGATGGAAGCTATACATTGGTGGTAGTTGAAGTGGATCCACACTGTACTTTGAGTAGGTTAGAAATGTGTTATATAAATGTAATTATTATTTTTATTAAAAGTGCTGTGCAAAATAATATTGTTTCTAGGATATTGGATGTGGCCAAAACTTTAGAACCAACAGTCATATTAATCATTGTTGTTTATTTTAATAAAAGTTATTACAGCATACATTTTGATAAAAGAAAATCAGGTACCAAAAAGTACTTTTAATTTTTCTGGTATTTTGGACTCAGCAGTTAGTTGATAACATTTTCATCTTTGCAAATAAAAGACATTATAGATATTAATCATAACTTTATTGTCAAAGATATTTACTTCTTTTTTAATTGTATTGATTTTATTTGAAGAAAAACAACATTCCATACAATCAAGTCAAACTTAACAAACCAGAATTCAGCTATTTATTCCAAGATGTCCACAGTATTAGCTGTAAGTATTCCTCTGAAGATGTACAAGCTGTGTTACACTCTTACAGATTTTCAGCCTTCCAATTATTGTGCAAGCTAAACAGATAAGATGCCTGTCCTACTATTTGCTCACATGTCTTGGCTGAACTCAAAACAATTGACCAGACTGTTCTCCTTCCACTTTATGCTTTGCACTCCCAGAATAAAACAAAAAACAAGTTATTGCTGAGATTGCATCCTCATGGGGTATGATAACTGTACCCTTGGCCTGGGTTCATAGCTGTACCCTTAAACAAGCCAATAGTATAGTTTGTGATATACCCTGAGGGTACAACCAAGCAAAGTGTGCCACTGCCACTCTAATCTGATACTTGAGTTTCCAATTAAATAGAATAGAATTTTGAATATGTAAATAGATCATTTATAACATCTATCTATCTATCTATCTATCTATCTATCTATCTATCTATCTATCTATCTATCTATCTATCTATCTATCTATCTATCTATCTATCTATCTATCTATCTATCTATCTATCTGTTTGTATATACTAAATTTACTTGTGTGAACTAGTTGTTTGATGCTGTTTTATGGAATTTGAGATATGTTAGATCTTCTCCATTCTCTGTACTGAAGAGATGTCCTGTTATAATTTTTATCTTTAAAACTGAACATGTTGCATATGTGTTATTTATTTATGGTGGCTGTCACCATCACAGTAAGTGCTTCCAACAGCTATTAATAACAAAAGTAGTACAAACAATACATCAAATAAATCTGAGAACTGGCTTTCATTACAAAAAATTAAAATTTGTTTAAACCAATAGAGAAATAAGAAAGTTCTAGCTGATTTTAACATGACCACTTAGTATGTCAAGGCACATGCATGTGTTTACAAGCGAATACAGACCGTTACAATTTGGTGGACTCAGTAGGAACTGCATTCAATGCAGTATCTATTAGTTAATGTCTATGAATAAAACTCTGAAGGTAAACATTGAAACACAAAAAGAACAATTGTGTGCAGAAAGTGTAATTATCCCTCTTATAGTACAGTAGTATTTTAAATTTTCTGTTGCACAGCTGTCTTCTCAATTTTTTTTCACTGGCTGCTTCTTCAAATAATTGATTCCAAAATATCATTGTGATATTTTTATACTATGCCAAAAGTGTGTCTTGATAGCCTGGGTCAACCTGTGTTTCATTTATTTTGAGGCAAAGTAGCTTCGGCACACATGCTGGTAATGTATGTGTTGGCTGGCTTGTTGGTAAGGTTACTGACTGAATCCTCAGTGTTTCATATTGCCTGTGCTTTTCATTATAGCAGCAATCCTGTCATGTTCCAGATAATAGCAGCTACCCGCTCAAGTGATTGTGTCCTGCACCTTTCCCGGATACCCAGAGCACAGAAAAGAGGCGCTATAATGCTGCATATGATCTTGCACTTTCAGATGTGAAACACAATTTTTGAATGCAGGTGGCGGGGTCACAAAATGTCAGGATGGATAGCTACTCTACCAGCCAATGACGTTCTGCAGCATCGTGGTTGCATATGTACAGTATGAGGCATATTAGTGGGTGTTTCAGGGAAGTGTTTAAGATGTGATCACGTACCCATATTTATGAGGTGATTGTGATTTATGTCAAAATTATCTAGAAATGTGCGTATGTCAGCTTTTATAAACACAAACCAGAAAATACAAACACATGACTCCAATTTCCAAATTCTTGTACTTCCTCCCAGTCAAGCTTAGGGCTGATTTCAAAATCCTCCTTTTAACATACAAAACCTTAAGTGGCCAAGGCCCTGCTTACTTATCTGAACTTACTGCTTACAAACCACAGTGCACATTAAGATTTCAAGATGCCAGCCTACTTATTATTCCAAGGATTAATAAAATAATAGTAGGAGGTCAAGATTTTAGTTTTAGGGTGCTGAAACTGTTGAATGATCTGCTTGCTAATATAAGAGATGTCCCTTCAGTATCAGCTTTTAAATCCAAGCTGAAAACTCACTACTTTATTCTAGCATACCCTGACTACAGCTGCTGATTAGCTGTGCACATTTCATCTGTTTGGTAGTCATTTATAAAAAAAAATATATATACACACACATATATATAGTAAGATGCTAGGGGTCGCTATCATCCCTGTAACCCCAACAGACTGATACACTGGACACAGATTAAAAGCAATAAGAAGTTGTTTTTAATTTCTTCTTTTAAATATTGCCCTTCAAGCACCACCACCACCTCTAAACAGGCAATACAACTATTTTAAGCACAATCAATAAACACAATTCTCTCCCCATACCACCCAGCAAGCTCTGACCTACTCCTCCCGACTCCGGCTCACTTGCTGGGTTCACAGCAGTCCTTTAAATAGTCCTTGACCCAGAAGTGCTTCTGTCCTTCTGTCCATGTGACACGTCAGCACTTCCGGGTCAGATGGAGAACTTGCATTTTCTTCAGCCCGGAAGTACTTTGTGGCTTCCATTCCCGTTACTTGGGAGTACTTCCAGGCTATACAGAACGTTAAAAAACCACAGGTCTTCCTGCAGCGACTCCTAGTGGCACCCACGGTACCCAGCATGGCTGTGAAGCCGAACACCAGATCCCATGATACCCTGAGGGAATCCGGGGCACCGATATGCTGCAGGAAAATTGCCATTTAGTGTCCTGGGGAGGCAGTGTCCCAAAGTAGCTGCCTTCCCCCATCCTTCTACCCTTTGGGAGTCCCGGCCAGGTTGAGCTGCTGGCCATCCACCACAATATACATAAATAATACAACATTAATAAACCATTAATAACCCTCCTTTCTTCTGTTTTCTTCTCTCAGAATTGACTGTACAGTATCTTGATTCTTGGTGCTGCTGTTCTCCTGCATACTGAAAAATGATCTCAGATAAAGGAACATTGGAATCATTGAATGGAAAGATTCTCTCATCAGATTGGACAAACCAGCACAGAGTCTATTATAAAATGCCCAGAAGTAGATAGGCATCTGGTTGGCTTAGTTCTCTAGGACTGTTCCTTTGTCTGAATTTGTCTTTGATTTTTTCATTTAAAATTGTCATCATTTCTATCAACAACAGAACAAAATTCATCAATTAATTAATGGACAGATATTTATGTTAATTGGTTTCTGCTTTGCTTTCTATGTGTGCTTTAACAATTCTGTATCTTTATATGTACTAATTATCCATCCATCCATCCATTTTCCAACCCGCTGAATCCGAACACAGGGTCACGGGGGTCTGCTGGAGCCAATCCCAGCCAGCACAGGGCACAAGGCAGGGAACCAATCCCGGGCAGGGTGCCAACCCACCGCAGGACACACACAAACACACCCACACACCAAGCACACACTAGGGACAATTGAGAATCGCCAATCCACCTAACCTGCATGTCTTTGGACTGTGGGAGGAAACCGGAGCGCCCGGAGGAAACCCACTCAGACACGGGGAGAACATGCAAACTCCACGCAGGGAGGACCTGGGAAGTGAACCCGGGTCCCCAGATCTCCCAACTGCGAGGCAGCAGCGCTACCCACTGCGCCACCGTGCCGCCCTGTACTAATTATATATTTAGTAATTATTATAATCTATACTTGTATTTTACCAGAGAATTCATTCATAATGCTCTGTGCCTGCACGCAGTGAAGAGTTATGTTGTTTTGTATTGTATGGATCTGGGTAAAAGCTTGGCAGAGCGGGTTGCCACTGAACCCAGGTGAGCAATGTGATTGTAGCAATGTTAGAAAGCAGATATGGGGGGAGAATCTCAAAGCTAAGATCTGAACTTGAAACGCTATTTACTGTACAGTGTCAGTTTAATGAAGTAAGGCAACTAAGACCCTGATACATCTGCAGCCCTACAGAAAGAGGTTCATCTGCTCAGATTTAATAGATAGGCCTCTGACCAGAAGTGCATTGTTCAACAACTCTGCTGTGCCACATGATAGCACAGCACTCAACATCCTGCTGCAATGTCTGAAAATGAAACACTCGAGAACCCTGCTACTGTGTCTTTATCATCTTCCACCTGACCACAGCAGAAACAAATACCAACCTGCTGTTTCAGAGAATTTGTGTGCCATTCCAGTAAGTTGGAAGTAGTTGCTGTGGACAGGAACTTCAAGAGGAGGGTTATGTAATAGTGTTGACTAGTTGCATCAGCTTAGAAACAAGTCACCAAAAGAATGACCTAGCATCCCATGGTCTAAAATATGCAGCTTCAGAGCTATCTTTATGGGAGCCTTTAAAAATGGCAAGCTTGCTAAAGTCACAAAAGAATTCCAACTGGTGAGTATTTCCTTTAGGGGTCACGAGCTCCCTAGTTGGAATAAGTTCTTTTGTAATTGTGGCATTTTAAGTAACCTGAAACTATATAGATATAATCCATCCATCCATCCATCCATCCTCTTCCGCTTATCCAAGATTGGGTCGCGGGGGCAGCAGCTTGAGCAGAGATGCCCAGACTTCCCTCTCCCTAGATATAATGTAAAAAGGTGATATCCCTCCCACAGTGATATGGTGGTAAGAAATCACATAAGAGAAAATAAGTTAGCTTTCTTTAATAAAAATTACGTGGCATAACAAACGAAGGAAGCCAAATGGCAAGATAATTACCAAAGTGGGATCTCGATGTATACAGTCTGTCATTTTTTGTCGCTGCGATGGAAGGGTTTTCAGGACGGATGATGTTATCACCCATCCATCCGTCGGTTTCAAGGTGTTTGGCTGCTGTCCAAGTCTTTTATACTGTTTTCTCCACATGCAGGCCTTTAATTAGGTTTCCAACAAGGCAAGGAAAGGCTTCAATTTCATCTCTAACATACAGAAATAGTACAATGTCCATTTTCGTAGTTGTCCTCTTCTCTCTTCAAATGCTTGCCTAGCAGGTCTAAATGCTGAGAGCCCCTGTGTGCTAACTTTGGCCTGGCCTGTAGGTTACCTGTGAGTGGATTTATAAAATAATTTTTGTACAGACCACAGTGACATTAAACTTATATTCTGATTACAGTCCACCCATTGTCACTGTATCTGTGACAAAAACAATACTTGAAGGTCTTATCCACAAAGCAAAAGGTACTCGATCCCCCTTCACAGTGTAGACAGTTCCTCAAGAAAGTTTGTGGAAATGTGGGGTGTAGTGCCACTATAGCTCCTGTTTTCATTCATCTAATATACCATCGTAAATAAATATTAACAATTATAAGTTACATTACACTTGGACGAACAGTTACATTTAACATGGTGTTACTAGGTAGTGATCACTGTATCCCACCGGTGGTGTAAGTGGAGATCTCCTGTTATGTCTTTTTATTACTTACATAGTCAGTGTTGTAACTGAATATCACTGGGCCCATGCAGTGGGTACCATAGCCTCAGATTACATTATAAATCTATATAGCACCATGGTGGACTTTACTATTCTTTGGCACTCATAACATTTCTAACTTCAGTATGTTGCTACATGTGCCCCACCCTTTGGTGTCTGATCCCTTTATATGAGTTACAATAGTTGTAACATAAATCAGATGCTATTCTACAGTAGACCTATTGCTTTGATTATTTATAATTGTTCTTAAACAGTATTATTGCATAATTGTACACTATCTTTTATCCTCCCCATCTTCACTATTGGATGTTCTATTCCCTTTCAGTTTACAAAATAACATCATTGGTGGTAAATTATACATATCCTCATACCCTTGAGCCCTCCTATAATAACTTTCAAGTATATTCCTAAACATTCTATATGCATGCTTTGTCCAACCCAGTGGTTTGTAAATAAAGTCTTTTGTTTGGTGGCTTTGCAGATCCTTCCGAACAAACATGTGGCTGGTACAGAAAATAGTCTTTGCCATTACTAGAACAGAAACTAAACAGTCTGATTGCCATTAGAGAACTAATGAGATACACACATGGTGACTGTCCTTTTAGCACAGGAACACTTCACTTGTCCTGCACCGTATACAGCAGTAAATCAAGGGAGCACTTTGCATTCAACAGCTGTCATCTCACTTCAGTGGCATTTCACAGTTTGTTTGTGTTAAAGTCCATAAAACTTTGTTTCTGCAGCAAATGTCTGCACAACCATATCATGGCATCAGATTTACTTAGCTGGACTTACAATCTTTGTTTGATTCCGTACTCCGTCCACTCTGGAAAAGTGAGTCATTTCTTCACCAGCTATTATCAGGTATGTGCAGCAGACCAAGAGTCATTAGTACAGTACAGTCACTTTAAATCTTTGTTCGTAGAACACCACCTTTTCTTCATTGATAAAGCTCCACCACTGAGTTGGAGAGGTCTGAACAACCACTAAATTGAGTGTCAAAACTAAAATGCTTACTATGCTAAATAAAGAAAGGTGAAGGGTAGAGCAAATACATAACATAAAACAATGCTTTATCAATCGTATGTATAATACGATATAGCACTATTAATGAAAATCCTAGACTCTCAGTTTCCAGTCTCATATCATACATCATAAATAACAGTTAAAGATAAATTAATATGGCAAATTATTACATTTAAACCAGGCTAATTAAAATGTTTCTTCAGTAGGATGATACACTAAACAAAATTAACACACTGCATCAGGTATATATCACAGATGGATGTCTTAAATTATAACAAGATGTTACATATTTGAACTTAAGTGTTCTCATTTTTGTCTAAAACAAAAATCTTACAACATCTATACCTTATAACAAACTGTAGCTTATCTTATCAAGAGACAAATCTCTTAAATGTCTTTAAGATATTACAACAGCACAGTTTATATAGACTAATGGTAAACTTTTGAATTATTCCCATATAATATA
The DNA here is from genome assembly GCF_900747795.2 of Erpetoichthys calabaricus. Lineage (NCBI taxonomy): Eukaryota > Metazoa > Chordata > Cladistia > Polypteriformes > Polypteridae > Erpetoichthys > Erpetoichthys calabaricus. The sequence goes on from NC_041407.2 coordinate 44,366,297, forward strand.
AATTTCCTAATGTATAATTGACTTAACAATTCATTCACCTATGTGCATTATCACTGAACACTAACCTTAATACATTGATGTAACAATAAATCTTCCTAAAATGAATCACTAACAGATACAAATGAATGCATTTATTCAGTTCTAATACATTTCATAATTACTGAAGTGATAATAATAATAATCATTTGACATACATCAAAATATGTAAACCCTCTATACTGTATTTTATATGAAGACTAGAGAAAGAAATTAGTCTAGTTTAATATAGCAGCATTTAGCTTTTTCACACTTTACAATTATTTTAATATTTAACCATTATACAGGATGTTATACCCTTACACTTGCACAACTAATCAGCATGCAAAGAAATAATTCTAATAATTGCTGTTCATTAATTTATGATTGATAAGCAAACATTCACCACCCCTTGGCCAGATTATATCTAATTTCTCTGCCCAAACTTGCTGTTAAACTATTTCTTGCAGCTTATATAGGAATAAGCTGTGTGTTTCATCCACTGGTCACAGGGTTTGCTGGATCTGGAGAAAAAGAACATCTATAGTTTTGAAGTTGCATATCTTTTATGCTTATAATACTTTTATTGAAATTCAATTTTTTTTTAAATTCCTAACTCTGAATGACCACATTACAAGCTGTCCTTCTGCCTTCAGTTAAACTTTTCTAAGTTCAATAGGTCATCTTTATTTAACACAACATGTGTTGCTAGGCTTCAAAGACATTCTAGGCTCACTGACTAAGTACAGGATGGATTACAAATACCAATTAAGTTATTCTTATGATCACTTTTGATTTTACTTGCTATAGTATTTTTAGATATTCACATGTACAGTATTACTAGTACAATTAAATTTGGATATGATCCCCTATTACTATGCTATTATGTTATTACGTGGGGTGTCCCCAATCTTTTTTAGGGTTTGATTCACATTATTGATTAGTCAGCTGACAAAGACGCACAGACTGTTAATAGACACAGACTTACAAATAATAACATATAAGAGCATCTGCCACCCCAGACTCTGAATAATAGTAATTAATCTTCTTTTATTTTTCTTTACTAGGTTTTACCCCACTTCATGTCCAAGTAGTTTACTTGGTTAAAGCAGAAGGTCTTTAAACAACATTCAGCACACTGGTGAAAGCAACTGTCCACAAACAAACAGCCTCCACTCTTTGCAGTCATTACTACACACTTAGCAATTGCTTCATTCTTTCAAATATCATATATTCTTAACAAAACATATTTTCATACTCATGTTCTCTTTTACAATTGCACTTCATTCACAGAGTAAAGTTCTTTTACAATTGTATTTCATTCACAGAGATCTCTATCACACGTGCTATAAACTCACTTGAGGTTGTGCTTTTAATTTTATTTATATAAGGTTTCACCGATCAATGCACTTAAACATGTCTTTCCCTTCATGCTTATTTACTTATCATGACCATCAAACAACTTATTTCTTTACCTTCATACTTATCATTATAATCAAACAACTTCTCAGGAAACAAGCTGGTATTACTTTCATCAAATTACGCGCGCTAGTCTCCAGATCATGGAAACTCTGTGGCAAACCGATTCAGCGACAATGAAGGAAAATTTCCATGGTGATCTGATTCAGCGACAACAAGGTGAAGCTGCCCATCGGGAAATCATGCGGCACAATTCCACAACAAGAAAGCATTTCCAGAAAAAGCAACACAATCACAAAGAATATCCTGACTCAACAAGGAAAATATACATGCTTGAACCTTTATTTTATCACTGGGCAAGTGTTCTAACCACTGCGCCACCATACTCTTTACCATAATAGTTCCTAAAATACACATCCTCCATTCACGCACATCAGGCACATTTTGCTTATCACAAGAACTTGTCTCCCTTCTCATTTATTACTATAAAAAGAGCATTTTTCCTTTAAACTTGATCAGGGTTTGAAAGGAAAAATGTTTTGTACGTTTATGACTAGTTTTAAAAAAAAGTGGAGACATTTTATTTACTTTATCCCGATTACAGTTAGGTCCATAAATATTTGGACAGAGACAACTTTTTTCTAATTTTGGTTCTGTACTTTACCACAATGAATATTAAATGAAACAACTCAGATGCAGTTGAAGTGCAGACTTTCAGCTTTAATTCAGTGGGGTGAACAAAACGATTGCATAAAAATGTGAGGCAACTAAAGCATTTTTTTAACACAATCCCTTCATTTCAGGAGCTCAAAAGTAATCGGACAAATTAAATAATTGGAAATAAAATGTTCATTTCTAATACTTGGTTGAAAACCCTTTGCTGGCAATGACAGCCTGAAATCTTGAACTCATGGACATCACCAGATGCTGGGTTTCCTCCTTTTTAATGCTCTGCCAGGCCTTTACTGCAGCAGCTTTCAGTTGCTGTTTGTTTGTGGGCCTTTCTGTCTGAAGTTTAGTCTTCAACAAGTGAAATGCATGCTCAATTGGGTTAAGATCAGGTGACTGACTTGGCCATTCAAGAATTTTCCACTTCTTTGCTTTAATAAACTCCTGGGTTGCTTTGGCTGTATGTTTTGGGTCATTGTCTATCTGTATCATGAAACGCCGCCCAATCAATGACTGCATTTAGCTGGATTTGAGCTAACAGTATGTCTCTGAACACCTCAGAATTAATTCTGCTGCTTTTGTCCTGTGTCACATCATCAATAAACACTAGTGTCCCAGTGCCACTGGCAGCCATGCACGCCCAAGCCATCACACTGTCTCCACCGTGTTTTACAGATGATGTTGTATGCTTTGGATAATGAGCTGTTCCACGCCTTCTCCATATTTTTTTTTTGCCATCATTCTGGTAGAGGTTGATCTTGGTTTCAACTGTCCAAAGAATGTTTTTCCAGAACTGTGCTGGCTTTTTTAGATGTTTTTTTTTAGCAAAGTCCAATCTAGCCTTTCTATTCTTGAGGCTTATGAGTGGCTTGCACCTTGCAGTGCACCCTCTGTATTTACTTTCATGCAGTCTTCTCTTTATGGTAGACTTGGATATCGATACGCCTAGCCCCTAGAGAGTGTCGTTCACTTGGTTGGCTGTTGTGAAGGCGTTTCTCTTCACCATGGAAATGATTCTGCGATCATCCACCACTGTTGTCTTCTGTGGACGTCCAGGTCTTTTTGCGTTGCTGAGTTCACCAGTGCTTGCTTTCTTTCTCAGGATGTACCAAACTGTAGATTTTGCCACTCGCAATATTGTAGCAATTTCTCAGATGGGTTTTTTCTGTTTTCGCAGCTTAAGGATGGCTTCTTTCACCTGCATGGAGAGCTCCTTTGACCGCATGTTGTCTGTTCACAGCAAAATCTTCCACATGCAAGCACCACACCTCAAATCAACTCCAGGCCTTTTATCTGCTTAATTGATAATGACATAACAATGGACTTGCTCACACCTGCCCATGAAATAGCCTTTGAGTCAATTGTCCAATTACTTTTGAGCCCCCGAAATGAAGGGATTGTGTTAAAAAATGCTTTAGTTGCCTCACATTTTTATGCAATCGTTTTGTTCACCCCACTGAATTAAAGCTGAAAGTCTGCACTTCAACTGCATCTGAGTTGTTTCATTTAAAATTTATTGTGGTAATGTACAGAACCAAAATTAGAAAAAAGTTGTCTCTGTCCAAATATTTATGGACCTAACTGTATATATCTATACATATTAATAAAAGGCAAAGCCCTCACTGACTCACTGACTGACTGACTGACTGACTGACTGACTGACTGACTCATCACTAATTCTCGAACTTCCCGTGTAGGTGGAAGGCTGAAATTTGGCAGGTTCATTCCTTACAGCTTACTTACAAAAGTTAGGCAGGTTTCATTTCGAAATTCTACGCGTAATGGTCATAACTGGAACATGTTTTTTGTCCATATACTCTAATGGAGGAGGCGGAGTCACGTATCGCGTCATCACGCCTCCTACGTAATCACGTGAACTAAAAACAAGGAAGAGATTTACAGCACGAGTCAAACGCGGGAATGAAGGTAAATGACGTTAATTTTTAAGTGTCTTTTAATACTGTGTAAGCATATATATTAACACGTGCAATTAAACGTGTGCATTTACGGGGTGATTTGTCAGGCTTAAAAGCTCGCCTTTTATCAAACGCGGGAACAAAGGTAAATGACGTTGTTCACTGTCTTTTAATACTGTGTACGCATACATATTAACACATGTGCAATTAAACGTGTGCATTTACGGGGTGATTTCTCAGGCTTAAAAGCTTGCCTTTTACTAAAAAGGTAAATGCAAAACTATTTTCAATCATTCTATGATCTGCTTCTCACAACTGAAGGCACCGTGGCTGATGTTACGTCACTTGATGGCCAACCATAAGCGTTACCTGGTAGGTAACCAGCCACTCACTTCACTCCCTAACGGGAATCGAACCTCTGAGGTTTTCTTTTGTTCTTAATTAAAATTTAAAAGCAATACTTCACCGCTGCTAAGCCCCTCTAGCGCTGACGTCCGTGGTTCGATTACCGTAAGCAAGTGCAGTGAGTGTGTACGCCTGATGAGCCAAGAATAAGGGGAAAGACGTGTCGCGTACTCTTTGCATTATTTGACAGTAAACTATTTTCAACCATTCTATGATCTGCTTCTCACAACTGAAGGCACCGTGGCTGATGTTACCTCAGTTGCTGGCCAACCATAAGCATTACCTGGTAGGTAACCAGCCACTCACTTCACTCCCTTACGGGAATCGAACCTCGGACGTCAGCGCTACAGGCAAAGCCCCTAAAATTGCGCCACGGCGTGTGGTTCGTTTATTTGACAACATGTAGATCGGGGTAATTACATTCCGCGCCACGGCGTGTGGTTCGTTTATTTGACAACATGTAGATCGGGGTAATTACATTCACGGCATTCGTAGTCTGATTCACAATCTGATTGTATGGGTGGTTACCTACCAGGTAACGCTTATAGTTGGCCACCAAGTCAGGTCGAAGTGATCACTCGAGTGAAGGCAGCTTCACAAAAAAATTGATCCTTAACAAACTGTTATTAGTATATTTTCCCTCAATCTAAAAAGGCTTTCTTTTCTTCTTAATAAAAATTTAAAAGCGGTACTTCGCCGGTGCGAAGCACGTGGACTTGACCGACTGACACATACAGACATATTCATGAGTGCAGGTACTTCGGAAAGAAAGCACCGTGTAAACCTAAAGTTTAAATTAAGTTCATAGACCTACAAAAGGTTGCCATTCATTTGAGGCAAGATTGCTTTTCTTCTGTACAAGTATACGTTGCATTCTCAAGAGTGTGCTTGCACGGCTTCGGATACAGATATATATATATATACAGTATATATATATATATATATATATATATATATATATATATATATATATATATATATATATATATATGTATGTATATCTATATATAAATATGTAAGCTTATAAGTACTGCCTTACTTCTCTTTAAGAAAGGAAGATGTAATGATACTTGATTTAAACGATTCCACGTCTTCCTGGGTTTGCTTAGCTTATTGTCAATATCTTTACACCTTTTTTTAAGACTTATTGACTGAAACGGGCTTTCACGAAAAAAGTTAGGGCTTTGCTACAGGATACACCCTCCACAAGTTAAGCAAGTAAAAATAAAATATATATTTCTGTTTTATTTAAACCTTTTAAGTTCGTATGCATAGCCCCATTTGGCTGTTTAATTTTTTTTTTCTTTCTTCAGTAATATTTAATCTCCTTAAAGAAAAAGAACATATCCATTTTACTTTTTTTGTATCTCTTTAGTAATATTTTAGTGTAAAAGGATAACCAGTATTTAAACCTTTTATGTTACTTTATAAATTTATTTTACACAAGGTTGAAAAATTAATAAGAAAGCTACATATTTTGGCAGCTGCTGCTTTAATTATCAATGAAATGAAAAAAGCTCTCCAAGAGAAAACGTCAATGAAGAAGAAACAGTTTGCACTATCTAAAAATGAGAAACCCTCATTTATAAAAGTTTGCTGCAGATGACTTAACTGAAAATAAATGAATAGTTCCTATGTGTATAATACATATTTATCTATTTTACTTATGCCTTTATTCCAGCAACTTGCAACATCTGAGGTACAATTTGTTACATTACTTTTGTTTTTTGCAGCACAGGCAGGTGAAGTGACTTCCTCAGGGTCACACAGTGGTGTCAGTACCAGGATTTGAACTGACAAGCTCCGGGTTTGCTGAAATATTACTGAAGAAAGAAAAAAAAACGAAACGGGCAAATAGGGCTATGCATACAAATGTCCGTCCATCCATTATCCAACCCGCTATATCCTAAATACAGGAGCCAATAAGTAGATATGTATATATATATATATATATATATATATATATATATATATATATATATATATATATATATATATGTGTGTGAATGTATGTATGTATGTCTATATTTATATCTATATATATATATATGTAGATATGTAAATTTGTATATGTATATATATATGTATATGTATATATATATGTATATGTAGATATGTGTATATGTAGATATGTATATATATATATGTATATATGTTTATGTATATATATAGTTACATAACCTCTTTAACACACTACTTCTCCTCTGCGAAGCGCGGGTATTTTGCTAGTATATATATATATATATATATATATATATATATATATATATATATAATATTTCTTTGTCATGTGAGAAGCTGTCTCATTTTAAATCCACACTTATCCAATTAAGTTAGAGCTCTTTACATTTTAGTGCTATTTGTGTACACTGTCTACAGTTTCTTTTTAAATATCGTAGGTTTGTAACTTAAGCAATACTTATAAGATGACTTCAATAATTTCATTAGTTTCTGTGTGTTTTCGATGTCTTTGCAATTATCAACACATGTCATGACACTTTATCAGTTTTTTTGGGAGGTTGCTGTCTTTAAGCTTTTGGGCAGCGTGACAGCAACAGCTGCAAAGCTCATAAACTGCTTTTTTAACATGTATTTTGGATTATATTGGGCTGCTATTATGCCATTAAAGATTTCTACAATTATTTTAGTGCGCACAATCAAGACTTTATGGATTTTATCGGCATTGACATTGTTTATCTTTAAGTAATTGACTACCAGACCCGCTGGATGTGTGTGACTCGTTAGACGACAAGGTAAATGGATGCCTGCATGCATCAACTCTTAATAATGCGCAGTTCTACATAGCTTTAACAAAATATTATTTCTAATTGGTAAACGGTGTAACTTATTTAATAACAGTGTTCCCCAACATGGCATTTACTTCTCTGGCAAGTTTTGGACATTCGTATGGAATTTGATTAATCTGTATTGTCCACCTGGGTGACGTTTCAATATTGTCTCTTTTATTTTATTTATTCCCACATTTTATAATCACATAAGAGAAAATAACTTAGCTTTCTTTAATGACGATTTACGTGGCATAACAAACGAAGGAAGCCAAATGGCAAAACAATTACCAAGGTGGAATCTCGATGTATACAGTCTGCCATTTTTCATCGCTGCGATGGAAGGGTTTTCAGGACGGATGACGTTATCACCCATCCGTCTGCTGGCTTTGAGGTGTTTGGCTGCTGTCCAAGTCTTTTATACTGTTTTCTCCACATGCAGGCCCTTACTTAGGTTCCAAACAAGGCAAGGAAAGGCTTCAATTTCATCTCTAACATACAGAAATAGTACAATGCCCATTTTTGTAGTTGTTCCCTTCTCTCTTCAAATGCTTGCCTAGCAGTTCTAAATGCTGAGAGCCCCTGTGTGCTAACTGTGGCCTAGTCTGTACATGTGAGTGGATTTATAAAATCATTTTTGTACAGAGCACAGTGACATTAAACTTATATTCTGATTACAGTGAGACAGTAGCAACCTAAAAAGATGGAAAGAGCGAACATCCATTAGTATTTCCCATTGGCATGGTGCTACAATATGTTTAAAGATGTAAGTATAGCAAAACTAAATATAAAGTAAATTTGGATAACATAAATTTGAAGCATAATTCGGTGTGACATTTTAATTATTAATTGTATTCCTTGCTCATAAGATACACTTTCTGTATGCACTGGGATATACCACCAATGATGTTCCTGGGGTTGTCAGGTGTTTTGAGCCTTTCAGCATCATACACCCTCTCCTAAGTGACTCAGCTGGGGTTGATCCCATCCTGGGTTGCATTGCAACAGGAACCTTCCATGGATTGTCTCTCTAGATCCACATCCACCTAATGACTTTCCCCACAGATTCTATCATTTTTTTTCATAGCCCTTCTCTTTGCATCCCCCATTATCCCTATTCAAGATAACAGCCTGCTAAGTCCAGACAGCCCACCTCAATCAGCTCACACACAGTATGATAACCACTAACCCAGCACTTCTCCACAACATCCTGGTGTGTGGCTTTCTTTTTTTGCCTTTTCCATGCATTCTTCCCAGGGCTCTGTGAGTTAGAGCATAATCAATTGTTTGTTAGTCTCTGAAAAGATGATTATGTCTGGTCAGTGGGTGTTGTTTGTGTGATGCAGTCTGTAAATTTTACTTGCTTGCCAACATCTTCTTTGATCTGCCATTCTGTGGCTGTGTTGAAGAGATCAGTCCTAGATTTCAGTTGTGTGTGTAGTTTTTTTCTGCCTTGATGCAGAATATGGTCTTCGAAAGTGGACGATTGTGTCTGTAGGTGTTGATTGAAATGGTTAAACTGGCAGTGACTATATTCAACACCTGGTTGTGGCACCAACAGTAATGGCCTTGTCTAAATTCTCTGCTCTTAGTATCGAGATTATTCAAAACTCGCTGATATTCTTAGAGTTCTCTTTTAATGATTCCAAAAACCCTCAGCATGCTGCTGCTAATTGGCAACTCTTCCCCTGCACCATATCGCCTTCAACAGTTTCCACAGGTACCATAGAGGTTGTGGGCAGTACTTATTGATGATGTAACGTCCACAACTGAGCCCCAGAGTAGAGGCTGAGTGGGCTGCTTTCACAACCTACTAGACCTCCTTCCAGTAGGGCTCATTGTGTTTAGATTCATCTGTTGGGGAGATGTGTGATCACTCAAACAGCATTGAAGCCACCAACTCCTTATCCCCCATTAATTGTTTTGTAAAACAAGAGATTAGCTATGATGGCAGCTTGATTTCTTGTTGTTTCTCATCTACAATGTCTGTGCAACTCAGCCTTGTGTAGAGTCATCAGCTCCTTCCTGAAGATACTCCGTAACTCAGCTAGCATCTGTTTTTCCTCTTTGCTATTGGCTATAAACTGCTTGGTGAGGGTTTGAAACTCGTGTCGTAACTGGTTTATGCTGGTGGCTCTGCTGTTCGTGGAGTAGACTGTTTGTGGACTGGTGTCCCCTTTCCCACTTTACCATAACCACTGTAATATACAGCTGACAATGATGGTTGTTATTGCTTAAAGCCGTCTATCTACCTCTCCCTCTGCTGTGCTTTCTATGACATCACACACATTCCTGTCAAACTGTTTCCATTCCTTCTGATGGCTAACTGGGGTTCTTTTGATCCACTGATGAAGTAGTTTTTGCCTGACATCAGTGCCGCCATTGAGCGACTGTGGTTCATGGAGGGACTGGGCCCTGAAGATCAGTCCTGGCCAGGCTCCTCCTGCATCTCACCACTATTGAGTCCTGTACACTGCACCACACTATCTCAAAACAAGAATTTCATCCCAAAAAATTTTGAAGCCTCTTGAAATACATTCTTTTTCAAGAACTAATTAACTGAGAAACTCCTGACATCTACTCCATTTAATCCCAACACTGTCATAAACAATTCTATCAAGTCACCAATAGATTTCCATTTACTTTAGCTTAAAAGTTTAAGCTTATTCAGCTTTTACCTATTAAGACCACAAAGACTAGGTATTAATCCTGTAACTATGCTCTGGACAATCTCTTGCACTATTATGGCCTTGTAATACAGACAGCAGAACTCACAATTGTGGCATAAACATCTTATTTTAAAAAAGTTTGACTTTTACTCCACTTATCCCAGCATCATATCAGTATTTCCATTTGTGTGTATGAATGAATCCATTAGGACTCTCAAGTCTTTCTCATACATAACACATTCTTTCCTGACTCCTTTTTTATAACTATATTTAAGAGATTTCCTTTGTATATATAAAGTATTACATTTATTTATATTAATATTCAATTACCGCATATCTGCCCGAATATTTTGTACAGATTTTGATGATTCCAGTGTATCTATTAATTGAGTAGCTTAGTGTCATCTGCAAATTTAACTTTTTGGCTAAATTGTATTTCCTTTTATTATATAGTTTAAAAAGAGAAGTGTCCCCTGCATTTGTGTCTGTCAGACCCTACTTTTCAATTTATCACATGCAAAAAAAGTTCTTTACCACCTAGTCCGTTGTTAAGGCAATCCTGCACACTCATGCATACCACCCTAGATGCCAGCCTCTTCTACACAGATGATTTACCTCTCATAATCTACACTGTCAAAAGCTTTATTGAAATAGTACTGTATGCTCCTCTAGGATAAAATTATTTTGCTGGTTCATTTTTGTCAGGTGATAAGTATTAAATCTTTCATCATTTTGTTTAATGATCTTTGTATGGTTAATTTATTTTAATATTCCATAGCAAAATGTTTTAATAAAGAACTCATTTATAATTGGCTGCATTCAATAAAGTGTTAAACAAATTTACACCATAGCTAATCTAAAATTCATTCAGCCTTTGCTGAAGATTATCGCAAAGTCAGGAGGGCCCTTAACCTGCAATTACATCATCCTGGGTATGACGTTAATCTGCATCCAGCCCTACAAGCAGGTCCTCCAACTTTCAGGGAAAACCTGGGGGTTGGTGGCAGGATTGGCAGTACAGCAACCATAAAAAAAACTTGCACTGTTCCAGTGTGGTGCTGAGGTATCACCCGCTGCACTCGGGTCCCAATCCAGGTGGTTTGGCAGGTGGTGGGTGTGGCAAAGTGCTATCAGCGCATACTCAGGCGTATTTGTTACATTATTGCACAGGTGCTGAGCGACAGTGAAAACAGCTCATTTAACAAAAGACACTGAATCACCTTGCTCAAGTTCATTTAGTAGCATCAGTGTAATGAAAGGCATACAATATCCTGTGTTCAGCAATTTGTGTGTGATGAGAAAAAGTCCAAGACTAAGTAATTTATATGAATATAACCTTAATCTGTTTGTTTCATGCAACCACACAAAAATGACTGAACAGATTTTCCCAAAATTTGAGTTGCCATTGGTTCAGCTAAAAATATAGACTAAATGATTTAACCCAAAAAAAATGTAGGGACTACAATTCTCATCAGGCCCAGGAGAGCACTAGGGTAGATGGGAGGTAGCAAAATCTTGTATTTTTAAAAAAATCTAACATTGTGCTACAGCTGCAAGCCACAATGACATACTGTAGAATGCAACACGATTTTTCAGTGAATGCCAAGTTGCTGTCCCAAATGACTGAAGATAATGTAAGTAACTTTTACTATTTCTTGACAAGTTCATTTTATGATGGATCAGTTATAGTTTTAGTCTTTCACATCAATACAGTGTAATGATTTGTAGCAATTTTAAATCAATGTTGAATGAATCAATTTTGAGTAATCTCTATAACTTTATCCAGTACCGGCACTTGATTACTCTCCTGTGATATAAGCAAGGTTTGTAAATCAAAATCCCCCCAGACCTCCCTCTACTGTAGATACTTCCTGTGATCAATGAATTCAATTATTCAACAAGCTAGCACATTTATTAATATGGGGTTAAACATCTATTCGTGAAACCCCACATAACCAGGTAATACAAAGAATCGAAGTTCATAGTCCCATCCCAGCATTAGAATTACAGCAATTATGGAATCTAATCATACACCAACAAAAAAAAAAAAATTGAAACACAGAAGTTGATAGAGATGTACTGTAAATGATGGGTTGGATAGCCAGCAATGATAATAGGGTCAACAATTAAAAAAAATGCTTTCTTACTTTAACACTTTATATAAATATACCCATGTAGGCTATGGCTAGTATTCAATATATCTTAATGATTACATTTCCAACTTGTAGGTTACCTGGAGTGGTAGAGGAGACAAGGGGGACATTTGAGTTGATTATTTTTATTAACATGCTTTAGGCTAAAAAAATGATGCAATAATTTCTGATACAATTGAAACAACCTTGACTTTGACCATTTGCATTTTGAAAAATAATTTATATTTTTAATACTATAAAGTAGAATTAAAACTGTGGCTAACACCAGTAAACCCACATTTACCTACTTTATACTAATATATTTTCATCCACCATTAGCTAAAAGACTACTATATACCAACAGAACTACAACTCACTTTCAAAGGGGGGGGGGGGGGGGGTCAAAATATTGTAGTTAGTTAATACAATTTAGTTTTGCAACATGACTAACAAGAAATAATTGCTTTTAGAATTCCAGTAAATGTCACACTGAAACTTTTCTTCTATCCTGAGAAAACTTACATTATCAATTTACATTTTTATTTGAAAGGAACAGTCATAGCTACCAACAGACATGGCTGCAGAGATTCACTTATTTACTATACCCACATATTCCATTTTAATACTAAATGCAGCAGAGCCTGTCCCAGTAGCACTGGGCAGAAGGATGGAACTGAACTCAGAACAAACACCAATCCACTTCATCCATACATAATACTTGGTTTATAGTCTTCAATGAAAGTGAAAAACATGTAGTTGGAGTGAGGAAGAAAAAAAAGAATAATCAGAGAAAAACCCTATACACATAAGGAAATCCTACAAACTCCATACTGACTTTAATCCCTGAAATCTGTTGTCATGTACCTGTAGGTCCCAGTGCTGCAGTTTCCACAAACATTAGGCAGGCATTCTGTTAATGCAGGAATTACTTAAAAAATACTACTGTGACATATAAACTCTTAGCATAAGCTAAGACAGTAGACATCACTGAAACAAGAACAGGATCCAGATTCCCTCAATAGTTGAACAACATGAAACTTCATTGAATTCAGCAGGTATTGTGTTGACATGGTGATTTCATTTATGTTCTTGTTACAGAAGCAGTAGTTCTTACTAAAATGCAGTTAGGCTATAATTTGCCAAACAATTGTGTGTTTCTTTGTAGCATTCAAATTTTAATCCGTACATTTCTTTTGGTAGTTAAAGCATCTGTTAGGTACTTGTATTCCTGTACATAATACTTGAAACAAATGATTGCAGAGCTTTTGAAAGTAAAATGAAGTAAAAGTAAATGAAACAAGATGTCTGCAGAAACAATGCTTGTAGAACTGATAGGACAGCATAAGCTATTGGAGTTGCATGACCCTATGTGTAGATATTTAATTTGGACTAACAGGATGGAAGGAGAAATACTTAACTTGTTTGGTAGGAACTAAAACGTCTGGCTTGTTTTGCAGCTTGGTAGAGCTTGAGAAAACTTGCAGTATTGTATCAAAACAACATTGCTTTGACGAGCAGTTAATGTTTTAATTTTCTAATCACTAAAGCAAGAATATCTCCAGTCTGGAAACAGTGTGCCTACATCTGCCTGATCCTCACAATCGCATCCAGATGGCACTCATGTTCACTGCCACAGCTGGGTGCCTCTGTTGTACACTTCTCCCTACACTACTACTGCTATCTTCCAACCAGAATGGAGCCTAAATAGGAGGCCATCAAGAAGTAGGTTTCTCATTGTACAGGTCTGTGATGTGACATCTAACAAAATGCATGCAGGTATCGCTATTTTCATGAAATATACACAAGTTTATGGAATAATACCCCAGCAAATGATGTACATTTTAAAGACTGATCATTCTCCTTAATACCACCATCCAAACCTTAAAAAGGGCTTCAACACCTTCAGCTTTGTCATAAATGAAAAGCCAATTTCTGTCTGAGCTATTTTTTTATTGGGCTTTTTGCCTTTTAGTAAAAATGTTAATTCTGTGGACTGGGCAAAATCTTAAAATGTGCATTTCTAGGCTGTTTAATCCTCACCTTTTTTGTCTTAAAATAAAGCATTCTTAAATAATAATTGCTTTTGTTTTCTTGTATAGCACAATTTCATACATATGGTGTAACTCAAAGTGTTTTACAAGATGACAAAAAATAAGAACAGAAAAATAAATTAGAAATAGAAAAATATAATAATGAAAAAATGATAACCCAAAAATAATAAATAAGAATAAATCAGTATGCATTACCATAACATAGATAAACAGGTAACAGAGAAAGCAGAGTCTTTATATAATGATTTGTTTTTATGACTCTAAAGACAAATCCGATGGTACGGTCAAATAACCAGGGAAATAAACAAAATCTGTAGGGGTTCCAAAGCCTAAATACCATCCAACTCCCACTGGCATTCTAGAGTCCCTGAATGTGTCACCATTAAGATGAAACCTGTGTAGAGCTCCCAAAATCTTCCTAGCATCTCAGGTGGCTGAAGCAGGTGGCAGTGGCACATAGCACCAACACAGAGTACCGGAAAAAAAGTACCTGCACTGGCCCAGCACATCTCAAATGGTAAAGTATTTCTGATTTTTGGTGCATGTTAACAGATTGCCTCTTCACCATTTCCTTTATGCTACACTCTCAGAATACAGAGCAAGATGATGTTAGGGGATCTAAGATTAAAATTAGGAACATGGGGGACAAATAGTCAAAAAATATAAGAAGGTGTTAGATTGGTTACAGCCGCATTTAAAAATCAACCCTGAAGGACACAAACAGCGAGTGCAATTGTAAGATGGGGACAGAATTTTAGCTTTGTTAATTAATAGTTTAACTTCAGCCACTGGCGCAGAGCTTGGCTTGGCAGCCTAGACCTCAGCTTTCAGGTCTCCAAGGAGAGAGTGGGCTCATCAGCTTCTGGGTTTCATCTCTCTAAACTTTCAGAGAGGGTGAGAGATTAATGCATGTTTTTGAAGAAAGGTGCAACCTCCGGTGATTGGATTATAGTCACTCCCTAACACAGATCCAGTGCCTGTCCATAGGCATTGTCACGCACAAGCGCTTGGGGAGCAGCTTAAGGACCCGATTTGCACCGAAACAAGTCATGCCAGGGGACAACGGCAGCGTAATAACATCTCTTTCTTTGTTTCTTCAGAAAAACCGAGACACCGCCGCCGTAAGACTGCCCGGACGACTTAAAGAGCTGTACACTTCTGGGTTCCTTTCTTCCCTCTGCTTCCCCATCGAAAACGTCAGACTCCCATACACCACCGCGATTTCCCCAGCATTCCACGTTCTTATTTCCGATCCTCCCCTATAAACTGTCCGTCTTCCTACCCTTCAATGTCTTTTGAGTTTTTGAAGATTTTGCTGTAGTATACGAGGCTAAAAACCCCAAACCTTTATGCGTGTCTCTTTCTCGTTATTACAGCATATTATTTTGTCCATCAAAGTTGCTACTCATTGAATTATAACTCATTGTTCAAACTTTAGAGTCCATTTGGCACCTCTGTCGCTTAGGAATATGCAGAGATGTTGGTTCAATTCTGATTTACAGTACATCTTTGTTATCAGATAAAATACAGGGCTGACCAAGAAAGTTACCAGCTGCATTGGGAATGCAGGTTGGAGTTGAAGCTGTATTTCTACATTCCTGTTAAATCTGCTATCTTAACAGGGCCTTGTGTGCCTCTTTAAAATTAGCAATATGGAAAATGTCCACTTTGACCTAAACATACCCCGCTTGGAAGTTGACAGGCCTGCTCCATTCGTCTTTTAATGACGATTTCAAATGCACGGTCTGCTGTCAAGTTCATGCTCTCAAAAGTCACTTTTCAGGCCATGCCGGCGTGGTGCACGCCAGTCTCCCGGTGGAGACGCGCCGCAGCTGTGCCTGGTTCGCTTCCAATGTGTTCCACCTTCACTCTGTGCATCAACTTGGGGATATTTGATTCCAATTCTTCAGTTCATCTTCTGCATTTTAAATGTCACTTTCGGGTCCTGCCATTGTCTTCATTCCACGATCTCAGGTGGTAGCCTTCATTTCATGCCTCTTTTCTTCACTTTACGTATCCCCTTCCTTATCTTCCCATCACTCTCTGAAGTATAAACCTTCATTTCAGGCCGTCACTTTCTTGCTCTTTAACCGGAATTTCATTCTTTAATTCGGCCACTCCATTTCTTCTTTTCTTTTTGCACTCTTTACTTTATTCTGAGACCACCGTTGGAAACGTGTCTCTTCCATCTATCTTATCCTCAATCTCACATGAAGTCAGTGTCATACGCCTTTCTCTTCTTCTTTCGCTCGAGTCACCTACCACTTCATCGTTTCCATTAGGTCCCCAAAGTGTCATGTTTTTGGAATAATGAGTAATCCTGACACATGGGAGCAGGCAGCCTTCCAGTCAACAACTGCTTTGCTATTCAGCTGAAAGATGCAGCGCAATACACTTAGCAGACAGTTCCTCAGATCAATACCCTGACAGGTGCAATGAAGGCCATTCCTCCCACTAGAGAGTAACACTGATTGAATTACTTGAACGATTCTAACCGTCAGCATCAGCTGCCAGGAGGCCAAAACATGTGCTGTGTCACTGTGCTTATTATACGTGAATCAATAACTAGTAAAGGAATAAAGACAAGAAGAAAAAAAGTAAGTAAATAAAAAAACAACAACTACGGGTAAATGTGTGTCTTTATTTCAGCATCCCCTTCGCAAACGCGATTCGTGGGCTGGGATTGCAAGCCAGCACTTCGGTCTTGCACCTCCGGCAGCCTACACAATGACAGGCGATTCCTACTGTACTCTTTGGCCGCTCACTCTTACGATAGAAGAGACATGCTCAGGCTGGCGCATGCCCACTGACTTTTTTGCGTAAGTTACGCAAGGACTCTTACGCAAACTCTTCGTGAATACCGAACAGTGTAGGAATTATCATAGGCAAAGGCTCTGTCGCTACCCAATCTGCGTGCTTGCCCGATTTGCATGCGTAGGCGTATTGAAAGCCTAGCATGCCGTAAAGTGTTCACGCATGCGTTAAACAGATTGGGCAATGTCGCTACCCGATCTGCGTGCCTACCAGATTTGCGCGCGCAGGTGTATTGAAAGCCTAGCATGCCGTAAAGTGTTCACGCATGCGTTAAACAGATTGGGCAGCACCGTAAAGTGAGCGATGACGTTTTCGTTCAATACGTATGCAATAACACACTCTGCATGCGCTTAATAATAAAAAAAATATATACTAAACATTTAGCTTTACGGCACGTATCGCTCTCAACTGCGCATGTCGATACACAACAGGCAGTACAGTATTTTCGTTTAAATGCTGTAGTAGTTGACCATAATGATAATATTATTAAATATTCATTGTACGTTCTGTTTTCAGGGCTGAATTAAGCGTGTCGTACTCCTCGTTATAAACGTTAATTGTTTATCACTGAGATCACTTCGTTTAGTTTACATAGCACTTCTTTTTTCAGTTCCCATTGTACAAAGAAGTATTTAACCATTGCATATGTTATTATAGTCTACATATAAAAAATAAATGACAGTTTTAAAAATAGATGTATTCAAGTACTTTATTGTCATTGAGTAACGCAACGAAATTACTCGTGTCAACTTCACGTTGCATTTAAATTCCAATGTGAAATAGTTCAGATATATAACAATGCAATAAATAAAGTATGAACTAAAAACTGAGTAATCATACAAAATATGTTCAAAATATTGGCAAGATGCCATATAAAATGTTAAAAGTAACCAGGATGGATTATTATTGCATAAATGCACAGCAGTACAGATTACACATTACCTACATTAATTGTACATGATCAATGAAAACGATTTCAGATTGAGGAGATATACGAGTTCAATAAGTTTATTGCAGTTGGAAAAAAGTTTTTTTTTGTCTATTTGTAGCATAAAGATTGATAATAATAATTCTTTGCATTTATATATCTGAAATGCCTGCCAGATGGGAGAAGCTCAAACAAGTTCTGTCCAAGATGAGTGTTCTCCTTGATGATGTTTTTAGCCCTTCTTACACTGGGAATCTTGTATCGATGATCAAGTGATGGCAGTTCAGTTCCATTGAACGTCTTGTGATGTTTTTATGATCCACTACTGGGTTTTTTTGGCAGGTTTGGTGCAGCTGTTGTACCAGGCTTTCATGCAGTTAGTCAAAATAAGTGTGTATATATGTAAAAATGAACTGTTGATGCACTTTTCATCCCTGGAAAAACTCTTTAAAAATAACTTTACATATTATTATTAATGAAATACACATGTCATAGGGCATCATGGTTTACAAAACTTTGTTACGGTGATACTAGTGGATTGCATAAACAGTCTTTTTCAAGAAAAAGAAATCTTCATTTCATGTCTAACCTACATAAAGCACAACCCCAGCACCATCTTCTGTCATACTATTGCTCGTCTTGTACTCAAATTTAAATGGCTTTTATTCACCCATATAGTGTCTTAAATGTGAGTTAATAACTAAATAATGAAAAAGGAAATACACTTTTCATGCAAATTTTATTGAATAAATGTTATGAGAACAACAAAAGTGAACAACGTGAGAACAATGCATCTAAAAAAAACATGTCAAATGTACAAAAAAAAAAAAAATGTAAAAAATCACCACATAGCTTTAACATATTTTACCCAGAGCACAGAAAATTTAAAGTTACATTTTTTGCTATTTTGATCATTAAAATTATTCCACAACTAACTTCTCTAACTTATTTTAATACTAATAAAGCCCAAACTGCTAAACTGCTTAACAAATATATATAACTTTGTGAAAACGAAAATATATATATACAATTAAAAAGTACACAACTGAAAAATTGAAAGGTCCTACTCCTTAAATATATCTGATGGTCAGATGGCCCTGTTGAAGAACACAAAAAGGTCTAGTTGGTCAGGATGATTGACAAAACAACGTCTCAGGGT
The DNA here is from genome assembly GCF_900747795.2 of Erpetoichthys calabaricus. NCBI lineage: Eukaryota > Metazoa > Chordata > Cladistia > Polypteriformes > Polypteridae > Erpetoichthys > Erpetoichthys calabaricus. Next base: position 44,385,260 of record NC_041407.2, read on the forward strand.
CACAAGGTCACAGCCTCCCCAGGCCCCTGTGGACATTCTCAGCAAGCATACTGTTGTAGTGTTAATCCAATTGCAGCTCCATTTCAAGAGGGTCTTCAGAAATCTTCTCTCTTCAGCACCACAGTCAGTTGCACAAGACTTGACCAGGGTGCATGGCAAAGGACATCACTGGACAAAAAAAAGAAAACAGCAAAAAAAAACAAAAAAAAAACCAATGGTTATTATCTGGTGTATGCAGTTCCATTCATAAACCAGAAGTAAATCATAAACTGATAGAAGTGGGAATTAAGCAGAGGTGAAGTTTAAAAATGGAGTTTTAAAAGTATTTTGAAAGGTTTTTCATTTATAGCCGGCATTCTATATTTTTGGTATACATGTGCAAGCTGCTTCACCAGTTCTTTCATAAGCAAATTAGTGGTTGTGGATTAAAGATTACACTGAGGAGTGATGGTGGAGAGACAGTACCAAATACAGGAAGGGACTAAATTGTTCAGAGCTTTTTATGTAATGAATAGTATAGTACTTTAAAATCAATTATGAAGGAGACAGCCATCCAGTTTATTAAAGCTAAGGTCAAGTAAATGAGCTTGGAATATGGAGAAAAACAAAATGTAAACAAAACAAGATACATTACCCCAGAATACTTGGCAATGACGCAGTAGATTCAGACCCAAGACTCAAATGAAGGATTCTGGAAGCACTGGGCAGTAGCATCATCTTCTATTCCAACAGATATCACAGCATTCCCTCCTTCTTTAATTGCTGCCCTATCTTTCAGTTAAATTCTTCCACTTCACTAAGGCAAGTAAAATATAAAAATAATAAACAAGAAATATTTAAACGCTTACTTCAAACATTCATAGACTTGACTTTTACCTGATACTGTATTCTGGGCCACCAAGAAATAAGTCTTCTGCCTCCTATCCTGATACACCCTGTAGAGCAGCCAGGGCATGGATGATGGACTATCCAAAATTAAGAAAGAACAGAATACAAAAGTTGCTTGCACGTAACTGAAATATGACCACATCACATTATAAGTGAAGGCATACACCAATTACCCAGTAACAAAGCATAATACCCCTAAGAATGTGTGCTTTATTTTGCAAATGAAACAGCCTGGTTTTGTTTCTATTGAAACTCATACGAGAAAAACAACAGTTACTGGGATTGCGAGGATTCACACACAGACTAAAATATTGTGGTCTAATGTTGGGGAGTTGCATAAGAAAAAACACATTTTAACATTCGTTAGTGGATACCAATTAACTTCTCTGTTTAAATGAAATGTAAAATTTAGACACCTGATCTGAGATACATCTAGGCAGTTCAGATTTTCATATTCCCAAAAAGAGAAAACCTACTAATCCATTAATCAAGTATAAATCAGTAAATAACAGGAAAATCCACCTGAGCAGTTTTTTAATAACACAATTTATTAAAAGTTTTGCATATTTTAAAATATTCATGCGCGTTCATTGAAATCACCAGCCTATTTAAAATGGTAAATTTTGTAATATTCCAATTATTAAACAAAACGTCAGATAATCCTAAATATATCTATATTATAATACAGTATATACTTTATTCTCAAAAACTGAAAAGCATTCAATAAACATTACATACAGTACCTTTAATCATAAAATTCACGGACACACGTCGTATTTCACTTCGCTCTCTGACCGTTAAATTGTTGCTAAATTCTTCCCGTAAAAGATATTCTTTCAAGTCGTTGTAAAATTGAAAAGTCTTCATTTTTTCAAGAAGTGAAAAATATTCTTCTGCCCGGAGAAAAATTCAATATGCTCCTATTCTTTACAGCGTTCTTCTTTCTCCTTCTCACTCGAATGGCGGAAGTTCTATTTGTTAATGCAGACCGAGAAATTAAAATCCCGAGGTAACTTTTTTTCTCGTGTGTCGTAAAACATTTGACATGCGCAGAACAAATCGGGCAGCGTCGTGAAATGAATTTTAATTAAGCAGAGAGCGCGTGTGCGAGACAAATCTGATGGGGACTCGTGTCCATCCATCCATCCATCCATTGTCTCCCGCTTATCCGAGGTCGGGTCGCGGGGGCAGCAGCTTGAGCAGAGATGCCCAGACTTCCCTCTCCCCGGCCACTTCTTCTAGCTCTTCCGGGAGAATCCCAAGGCGTTCCCAGGCCAGTCAAGAGACATAGTCCCTCCAGCGTGTCCTGGGTCTTCCCCGGGGCCTCCTCCCGGTTGGACGTGCCCGGAACACCTCACCAGGGAGGCGTCCAGGAGGCATCCTGATCAGATGCCCGAGCCACCTCATCTGACGCCTCTCGATGCGGAGGAGCAGCGGCTCTACTCTGAGCCCCTCCCGGATGACTGAGCTTCTCACCCTATCTTTAAGGGAAAGCCCAGACACCCTGCGGAGGAAACTCATTTCAGCCGCTTGTATTCGCGATCTCGTTCTTTCGGTCACTACCCATAGCTCATGACCATAGGTGAGGGTAGGAACATAGATCGACTGGTAAATTGAGAGCTCGCCTTGCGGCTCAGCTCCTTTTTCACCACGACAGACCGATGCAATGCCCGCATTACTGCGGATGCCGCACCGATCCGCCTGTCGATCTCACGCTCCATTCTTCCCTCATTCGTGAAAAAGACCCCGAGATACTTGAACTCCTCCACTTGGGGCAGGATCTCGCTACCAACCCTGAGAGGGCACTCCACCCTTTTCCGGCTGAGGACCATGGTCTCGGATTTGGAGGTGCTGATTCTCATCCCAGCCGCTTCACACTCGGCTGTGAACCGATCCAGAGAGAGCTGAAGATCACGGCCTGATGAAGCAAACAGGACAACATCATCTGCAAAAAGCAGTGACCCAATCCTGAGCCCACCAAAATGGACCCCCTCAACACCCTGGCTGCGCCTAGAAATTCTGTCCATAAAAGTTATGAACAGAATCGGTGACAAAGGGCAGCCCTGGCGGAGTCCAACTCTCACTGGAAACGGGTTCGACTTACTGCCGGCAATGCGGACCAAGCTCTGGCACCGATCGTACAGGGACTGAACAGCCCTTATCAGGGGGGCCGGTACCCCATACTCTCGGAGTACCCCCCACAGGATTCCCCGAGGGACACAGTCAAATGCCTTTTCTAAGTCCACAAAACACATGTAGACTGGTTGGGCAAACTCCCATGCACCCTCCAGGACCCTGCTAAGGATATAGAGCTGGTCCACTGTTCCGCGACCAGGACGAAAACCACACTGTTCCTCCTGAATCTGAGGCTCGACTATCCGACGGACCCTCCTCTCCAGGACCCCTGAATAGACTTTTCCAGGGAGGCTGAGGAGTGTGATCCCTCTGTAGTTGGAACACACCCTCCGATCCCCCTTCTTAAAGAGGGGGACCACCACCCCGGTCTGCCAATCCAGAGGCACTGTCCCTGATGCCCATGCGATGTTGCAGAGGCATGTCAGCCAAGACAGTCCTACAACATCCAGAGCCTTGAGGAACTCCGGGCGTATCTCATCCACCCCCGGGGCCCTGCCACCAAGGAGTTTTTTGACCACCTCGGTGACCTCAGTCCCAGAGATGGGGGAGCCCACCTCTGAGTCCCCAGGCTCTGCTTCCTCATTGGAAGGCATGTTAATGGGATTGAGGAGGTCTTCGAAGTATTCCCCCCACCGACCCACAACGTCCCGAGTCGAGGTCAGCAGCGCACCATCCCCACCATATACAGTGTTGACACTGCACTGCTTCCCCTTCCTGAGACGCCGGATGGTGGACCAGAATCTCCTCGAAGCCGTCCGAAAGTCATTCTCCATGGCCTCCCCAAACTCCTCCCACGCCCAAGTTTTTGCCTCAGCAACCACCAAAGCCGCATTCCGCTTGGCCTGCCGGTACCTATCAGCTGCCTCCGGGGTCCCACAGGACAAAAGGGTCCTGTAGGACTCCTTCTTCAGCTTGACGGCATCCTTCACCGCCGGTGTCCACCAGCGGGTTCGGGGATTGCCGCCACGACAGGCACCGACCACCTTACGGCCACAGCTCCGGTCAGCTGCCCCAACAATAGAGGCACGGAACATGGCCCATTCGGACTCAATGTCCCCCACCTCCCTCGGGATGTGGTCGAAGTCCTGCCGGAGGTGGGAGTTGAAGCTACTTCTGACAGGGGGCTCTGCCAGACGTTCCCAGCAGACCCTCACAACACGTTTGGGCCTACCACGCCTGACCGGCATCCTCCCCCACCATCGAAGCCAACTCACCACCAGGTGGTGATCAGTTGACAGCTCCGCCCCTCTCTTCACCCGAGTGTCCAAGACATGTGGCCGCAAGTCCGACGACACGACCACAAAGTCGATCATCGAACTGAGGCCTAGGGTGTCCTGGTGCCAAGTGCACATATGAACACCCCTATGCTTGAACATGGTGTTTGTTATGGACAATCCGTGACGAGCACAGAAGTCCAATAACAAAACACCGCTCGGGTTCAGATCAGGGGGGCCATTCCTCCCAATCACGCCCTTCCAGGTCTCACTGTCATTGCCCACGTGAGCATTGAAGTCTCCCAGCAGAACGAGGGAGTCCCCAGAAGGTATGCCCTCTAGCACCCCCTCCAGGGACTCCAAAAAGGGTGGGTACTCCGAACTGCTGTTCGGCGCATACGCACAAACAACAGTTAGGACCCGTCCCCCCACCCGAAGGCGAAGGGAGGCTACCCTCTCGTCCACCGGGGTAAACCCCAATGTACAGGCTCCAAGTTGGGGGGCAATAAGTATACCCACACCTGCTCGGCGCCTCTCACCGGGGGCAACTCCAGAGTGGTAGAGAGTCCAGCCCCTCTCAAGGAGATTGGTTCCAGAGTCCAAGCTGTGCGTCGAGGTGAGTCCGACTATATCTAGCCGGAACCTCTCAACTTCGCGCACTAGCTCAGGCTCCTTCCCCTTCAGAGAGGTGACATTCCACGTCCCAAGAGCCAGCTTCTGTAGCCGAGGATCAGACCGCCAAGGTCCCCGCCTTCGGCCACCACCCAACTCACACTGCACCCGACCTCCTTGGCCCCTCCCATAGGTGGTGAGCCCATGGGAAGGGGGACCCACGTTGCCTCTTCGGGCTGTGCCCGGCCGAGCCCCATGGGTGCAGGCCCGGCCACCAGGCGCTCGCCATCGAGCCCCACCTCCAGGCCTTGGTCCAGAGTGGGGCCCCAGTGACCCGCGTCCGGGCAAGGGAAAACGCCGTCCAAAATTGTTTTTCTTCATAGGAGGTTTGTTTAACCGCTCTTTGTCTCATCCCTCACCTAGGACCAGTTTGCCTTGGGTGGCCCTACCAGGGGCATAAAGCCCCGGACAACAGAGCTCCTAGGATCATTGGGACACGCAAACCCCTCCACCACGATAAGGTGACGGTTAAAGGAGGGGGGGACTCGTGTCGCAAAGTAAAAAAAAACGCAGATCGTGCAGGGTCGTAATAGTTAAGCTCTGCGCATGCGTGTGCATGCGCACACAAATCGGGTAGGCACCGCAGATCGGGTAGCGACAGGCAACACCGTAAAGTGTGCGATGACGTAGCCTTTTAATATGCACGTGCGCGCGGATCGGGCCAGCAACAGGAATGTCGCTACCCTATCTGCATCTCTGCCCGATTTGCGTGCGCAGGCATATTAATAATAATAATAATACATTTTATTTATATAGCGCCTTTCCCATGCTCAAGGCACTTACAGAATATACTGTAAGAAGAACGGCGGGGTATACAGTACATTGTACAAACCAGATAAATAAAGAAGATTACGACAATGAATTCAGAGACAAAAAAGCCTAACAGACAACATAATTGATAGTCTAGCACACACACATACAGGTTACATGAGCATCTTGACAGAGAAGTAAACTGAGAGAAGGGTCAAGTCAAGTAGAGCTAAAAGCCTTCCTGAACAGATGAGTTTTGAGTTGTTTTTTAAAAGAATTCATGGAGTCAGCTGATCTAATTAATTTTGGTAGGTCATTCCAGAGTCTGGGCGCTATACAGCTGAAGGCCTTGTCACCCATGGAGTGTAGATTAGTGTGGGGCACAACAAGATTGCTAGAATCAGAGGACCTTAGTGAGCGGGCAGGCACATAGTGATGGAGTAGGTCACTGATGTAGTTTGGCGCAAGGTTATTTAAGGCTTTGTTGGTTATTAGTAGGATTTTATATTTGATTCTCTATGACACAGGGAGCCAGTGAAGACGGAGCAGGATGGGTGTGATGTGCTCACTGCTACAGGTTCGAGTAAGGACTCCTGCAGATGAGTTTTGAATAAGCTGGAGCTGTGATAATATATTAGAAAGGGCACCTGCCAATAGGGAATTACAATAATCGATGCGGGATGTGATAAAAGCATAGACAAGTTTCTCAGCATTAGAAAAGGAGAGTAAGGAGTGAACACGGGATATGTTATGGAGGTGAAAGTAAGAAAGTTTCTTAATGTGGTTTATGTGGGCAGAATAAGAGAGGGAGGAATCAAAAATGACACCAAGATTCTTTACAGTGGATGCAGTTCTGATGAGATCACCGACAAGATGGACTGGGAAGGAGCTCATTTCATTTAGTTTCATTTTAGTCCCAATTTGCAGGAGTTCAGTTTTGTTGCAATTTAATTTTAAAGAGTTCTGCTCCATCCAGGTTTTTATTTCACTAAGGCAGGTTGTGAGCTGAGAAAGCTCTGATGAAGTTACACTTTTAACATTGAAGTAGAGTTGAGTATCATCTGCATAAAAATGATAATCCAGTCCATAGCTATGGATAATATGGCCAAGGGGAAGCATGTAAATACAGAAGAGAAGAGGGCCGAGGACAGAGCCTTGAGGGACTCCTTGTGTGACTGGCGCTGAGCTAAATCTACTGTTGCCAAGACTAACAAACTCTTGCCTATCAGTCAGATAGGACTTGAACTACTGGAGGGCAGTGCCAGAGATACCCAGCATGTTCTCCATTCTGGACAGTAGAATGTCATTTCTGACAGTGTCAAATGCTGCACTGAGGTCTAATAGAATTAATATGCTGGTTTGTCCAGAGTCTGCTGCCATAAGCAAATAATTGGTTACCCGTAGCAGAGCAGTTTCACAGCTGTGCCGCGCCCTGAAACCAGACTGAAAGGGTTCCATCAAGTTATTAGAGGTTAAGTAATTGGTGAGTTGGGAAGCTATAACACGCTCGAGAACTTTTGACAGGAAAGGTAAGTGGGAAATAGGCCGAAAATTGTTAAGATTGTCAGCATCAAGACCAGACTTTTTTAATATTGGGGTTACAGAAGCAATTTTAAAAGTGAGCGGCACAGAGCCAGTGTCAAGGGATGAGTTTATTATTGTTGTAACAGTCGGGATTATGGCATGAAGCAAGGATTTAAGTAGTGTGGTGGGGATGGGGTCCAGTACAGAAGTAGTCGGCCTCATCTTACAAAGCAGGTTATTAACAAACGCCGATGTGACTGGTGAGAACTTTGAGAAGGAGCTGGATGGAGTGAGAAAACAGGTATAGATATAAACAGATGATGTATTTATGTTAGTTGAATTATTTAAATCTTTAATTTTGTTACGGAAAAAGTGGAGGAATTCCTCACAGACTTCAGTAGAAGAGGTAGTTGGGCCAGATGCGGGTTCGAGTAGTTTATTAACTACAGAGAACAAAACCCTTGGGTTATCGTGGCCATTTTCTATTATACTGCCATAATGGGTATTCTTGGCAGAAGTTAGTGCTTCTCTGTAAGCTCTTTGGTGGTCAGAGAAAGCCTGAATGTGCACGGTGAGGCCAGTCTTATGTGATATTCTCTCAAGGCGTCGGCCAGCTGCTTTCATAGATCGCAATTCTGAGTTATACCAAGGAGCTGAACGTTTAAAGGAAACCTCCTTATGTTTTAAAGGAGCTGTTTTATCTAATGCTGAGTGAAGGGCTGTGTTATAGTGGTTAACAAGACTATCTAGTGTTGGCGGAATAGGTGCAGACAGTAAAAGATCAGAAATGGATCCAGAAAGGATAGAGGGACAGATATTTTTAAGGTTTCTGTAAGAAATTTGTCATTTACAGGTAAGAAGAGGGAAAGGCAGTGAGACAGTGAAAAATATTGCTTTATGGTCAGATAGTCCCAAATCAGTACAATAAATATTGGCAACAGATAATCCAGAAGTGCGGATCAGATCCAATATATGACCACCAGAGTGGGTGGGAAAATCAACATGTTGTGTCAAGTCAAAACAGTCCAGTAAGGATAAGAATTAATTTCTCAGTTTAGATGTGGGGATGTCAATATGGATGTTGAAGTCACCGAGAAGGATAATTCTCTGAGAGTATGAGCTTAGGTGGGTCAAGAGTTCAATCAGATCGGATAAGAAGGATGCATTGTATTTTGGAGGACAATAAAGAACAATAAGTGAGACAGGATCTGATTCCGTTATTAGTTTAAGAGCCAGGCACTCAAAAGACAATGGACAGTCAATTGGGATTCGTTTGATGTTTAAGTCTGCTATGACAATTACTGCAAGCCCGCCGCCTTGCTTTGAGCTGCAAGGCTCTGTATGGAAAGTGAAACCAGGTGGAGTCGCCTCCATGAGAGACGTAAATTCGTTTGGTTTTTGCCAAGTCTCCGTTAAAGACAGAATATCAAGTTTGGTGTCAGTGATGAGTTCTGACAGCACCAATGCTTTGCCATTAAGAGATCTTAAGTTAAACAGTGCAATATTATTTAAAGAGGCTTCTTTTTGCACAGAGCCGTGATCAGGGTTTATTTCCACATAATGTAAATTTGGCACACTGACACTTCTATTTCCAGGGCCATGAGAAGGACAGCTTATTCCTGAGCAAATGCTGCCGGTGGTCTTTTCATTCATAGCCCAGCGGTGGCGGCGACCTGACATATTTCATGTACATATGAAATGTACATATTTCATGCGCTGCAAAATACTGGCGTCCTTTAGGATGTTCCAGTTAGACCATTTGCTCTGGACAAACTGTTTAATAAGAAGGAGTTTGTCATGAGAGTATTTTAGCATGATACTGGGCAATACTTATCTGAATAGCAGTGGAGAAGCAGCACTGTACAGCGGAACCAGTAGGACATGCAAATGTGGTAGCGTAGGTGAGCGGCGATAGTAAGCAGCAGAAAGCATAGCAGGAGGAGGTAGCAGGATTTGGAGGTTCCAATACATAGCCACAAACAGTAACGCTTGGTAATTTCAGGCGTGATCGCCCCGGAGCCATAAGCCAGGTTGGTATGAACATCAGATCAGTTCCCAGTCGTAGAGTACTGTAAGATGAAACGGGAGCAGATCAGCATAGTGAATATAATCACGTAGACAGATCATCCCAAGGTCCTAGATCGCCAGGTACAAAGAAATGTTCGTAGGTCTCGTCCCGTGATCCACAGACTCAGCTGTTCCCAGTCAAAGTAGAGTCCATAAAATCTGTAAATATTAAGCCAAATCCATGCAATTTGTGTCAGCTGTATCCACAAACTATACAAACAATAAAAGAAATAAAACAAGCGTAAGAAAGTGTAGAATTAAGGCGAATTTTGCGAAAAGTGTTGTTAACAGGGAGGAGCGGCAACAACATGCGTGCGCCAGCGTCCCCTCACCTGATTTAAAAGCCTAACATGCCGTAAAGTGTTCACACATGCGTTAAACACATAGACATAGAATTACTAGATGTTGCATGACCAGCAGCATCGTATGTCAGCGTCACCGCCATATTGCATGTGGCACTGTTGTGGAGTGAAGTAATGGATAAAGATGCCTCACAAATGTTCTACTTGGGATTGTACAAACCGCTGTACTCTCCAAACGAGATCCCGGGGGATTACATTTAATAGGTAAAGCTGAACAATTGTTTTGGTTATATTTGGCCATTAGAAAATCCCATTTTATAATCTTAACTTTAGCTACGCCAGGCTGAAAAAGCAAAGCAATGCATTTATGTGCTCAAGTGAGCCTCCAAACAATGTTTTGGCTAAACTTATTTAATCACTAACTATGTAGATTGTTGTTAGCTGTTAACATTTCTTAAACTTTGAAAGTTTCCCATAGAAATCCACCTCAGGAAGCAGTGGGAGGTAGCCCTTAGACGGGATTTTAAGAAAGCTGTCCTGTGATGTGTGCCATGCTAGTTTAGTAACAGATGCCATACCGGCATCATATGATCAAAGCTACCACTTGCTCACATTAAAAAAACAAAGGAGGTTTGATGATTCCTTCTGATTGCACAGTCAAGGTGGTCAAAGTAGCTGAGCGTGTTATCCGACAGTCGACATTAGGGGAAGCTGTCAGTGTATATTTGATCAATCAGTTTGTTTGGGCTGAGATTGGTTCAGATGATGTGTTTTTTCTCAAGGAGCACATTGAGGAAACACAGTTTGAAATTGACAACCATCATTTTATGTTCATGTCTTTAGTTGTGTCTGTCTTCCACAAACTAAGGCTGTACCATATTGACAGACTGAATACTCTCAAATTACAGAGTGGCAACACATGGAAAAAGCTATGTAAGACAGGTCTGTTTCATGGATTTTAGATCCTATCCTGTATATATTTAAGTAACCACATTGTGTGTGTTTGTGCGTGTGTGTGTGTGTGAAAGAGAGAGAGATTGAGAGAGGAATGAGTGAAATGTTTTCAGAAATTATTAAGCCAATCTGTATACAATAAAATTGTTTATTTTTGTCATTGAGTGTATCATTTCACTGTTAAAAGCAAGACAAACAAAGATAACTGGCAGTAACAGTGCAAAATTCACAATTGGTATGCCAGTTTGAAAAGATAAGTTTTCAGGGTAGTTTTAAAATGTGTTATTGAATCGAGCTGACGTATATGAGAGGGAAGAGAAGTCCAGAGTTGAGGGGCACTATGAGAGACACTTGAGCTCCCATAGCTCGTACAGAAAGTAGAGCTGCAGATGAGGATCTGAGTGAGCGAGAGCGAGTGTAAGTCTGTAGGAGATCAGTGAGGATGTGGAGAGCTTTAAATGTTAAGAGCAGTATTTTGTATTGTACTCTGTATTTAACAGGGAGCCAGTCAAGTTGAGAGAGAATAGGTGTAATATGACCAGTGGATTTAGAACAGCAAGTTATTATCCTGGCAGCAGAATTTGGAATAAGTTGTAAGCGATGGATACGTTTTTGTGGGATGCCAGATAGAATAGCATTACAGTAATCTATACGTGAGGTGACTAGGGCATTAACCAATACTTCAGTACTTTGTTGCATAAGAACAGGACAAAGTCTAGAAATGTTTCAGAGATGGAAGAAGGCACTCCGAGAAATGTTACTTATATGGGAGGAATTATTTAATAATAATAATTATTATTATTATTACTTAATAATTGCCATTATTAGTGTATAAATGGATATAAATAATCGCATTCGCCAAAATCTGTTGTATGTAAACGATACTGTTTTAAACGTTATTGTTTTTTCATCAGAAAACCCGGTTTCCACGTCTACCTGTATTAGTTTAAATGGCACTTTTGACACTCTCAATATGGCGGACGCGCTGACGTATTGTGTCAACTGGGCAACACATTGAATGCACCGTCTATCTATATATGTCTATGGTTAAACAGATTGGGCAATACCGTAAAGTGTGCAGTGACGTAGCCTTTCAATATGCACACGTGCACAAATCGGGCCGGCAACTTGTAGCAGGTAGTGACACACACTGCATGTGCTAAATGAAAAAAACAAAAAATCCACTTTACGGCACGGCCCGATCTGATCTGTGCATGCCGATTCACAACTTGACATTACGGTATATTCATTTTAGTTCCACATTAGTTTACCATAATGAAAATATTCATCCTGCAAAATAAACGATGCAGCTTTCGTGGCGTAATGCTGACGTCCAAGGTTCGATCATCGTAAGGGGAAGCATAGCTGTGCACACCTGATGAGCCCCAATCAGGGCGAAACACATGTTGTGTATGCCTTGTATTATTTGGCAGGTATTGTGTGTGTGTGAGTATGTGTGTGTAAGTATGTTGTGTTATTTTTCCACTCACGTAATAAATTACATAAAGTCCCCTTTCTGTTTTGATCTATTGTTGCAATTTCCTTCTATGAACAAATTGTGTTTGTTTAAAAATATCTTTAGATATCAATTATTATTAATAAAATTGCCATTTGTCTTAAGGCATCAGGTTTACAAAACCTAATGTTGTCAACCAGTGTTATAGAAATAAATGGTCCTTTTTCAACAAAAAAGTATTAACACTGTGTTGCATTGCTTTGTTCTGACTGTCCCCCTTAGTGTTAACTGTGACAGTCCACTTGTTCAGATTCTTTTACTCGTTCTCAGTTGTGCAATCATGTCAGATGCTGAAGGAATCAAGAGTATAAAGCCACCGGTTCAAATCCTCATTTATTCCAATGGCTATTAATCTTACAAAGAAGTTTAATTTTACATCCACAGACTTAAGTGAGTGAGCTGTTATCACTTCAATTTTTTTACAGTAAATGCTTGCTGCTGTAGTTCATATTTGTAATAGGTTTGTTCTTAGTGATGTTTTTAATGTTGTTTCAAGGTGTCTCTGTAAAATCCCCCTGAGAAACCAAACTTACTTATTAAGACAATAAAACTGAACGGAATTTAACAGCTGTAAAATAAAATATTCTGCAGTAACAGCAGAATTTAAACAACATAAAAATAGTTTAGTTTATGGTGAACACCATGTGGACAGAGTGCAGTGATATTCTTTCTTACAAGTTTAATTAACATAACACACCATTGTTTGTGTGCAGATTCATCTCATGTGAATGGTTTTATTCACCCATATTGATACAGAGCCATTTCATTTTTATAACTTTAGAAAAGGAAATACAATACACGTTTTCATACATTTTTTATTGAATAAATAAATATTAAGTTTAGAAATAAAAGTGAAAGACCTGTGAACAATGCCAAAAAAAATTACACACTCACAAATGGTAAATGCATTTAACTAGAACACAAATACAATGAAAATGGCAAACAATGGGGAGGTGTTAAAAACTATTAGAGAAAGAGAACATAAACATATTTACAGATTTTTACCTTGGTATTAAAAAAAATGTTAGCCAAGGTTTTTAACACAGTAAAAGTGAATCATTAAATTTGTCAAAAAAGGAGAAATGTTACTTTAGTTTTATGACAAAAATACTATTCAGAGTCAAAGAGTTATTATCCAGCAATATTGCATAAAAATGTGTTCTATTTAAACTGACATTTTTCCTGATCTGTCCCTTAACATTTGTTCACTAATAATATTTTTAAATTACCTTTGCTTACAAGTGTAGCTCAAATTGCTCTACAAAAATATACAGTTACAAAGAAAATTGAAGGTATTATAAAAGTAAATAAGAAGCAAATGGATGGGTCCTTATCCTTTGTAATAAATACACTGCATGGTAAAATGGCCAGGGACAAAGACAAACCTCTGGGGGTCCCAGGCCAAAGCCTGCACAGTCCCCTCTGCACATCCCAGCATACATAATTGTGGCCGTCTCAGTCCAATCACATTTCCATTTCAGGACGTCTTGTGAACTTTTCTTCTGTCCGGCATCACAGGCAATTTGAGTTGATGTAACAGACAGTGGAGATGCAAGGGGCACCATTGCAATAAACTGGAAAAAGACAACAGAGAAACACAGCATAAGTTAGTGCCCAGTGCATATCTTAAAAACTGTACATAGTACCATTTCTAATCTATTACAACCAATGCAAGTAATTAAGAAAACGCAAAATTAGAAATTTTGAAATGATCAACATTTGTAGCCTGGCATTTCTCTATTGGGAAAGCATTCCAGATTTTGTTGCATGAGTACAGAAAGCTGCCGGTTTTTATGGTTGATCTTGGAATAAAAAGCAAAGCAACGTTTGAGAAAAGAAATTTTGGGAGCAGACACTCCAAAATACAGGCAGGGTCTAAAATACTCAAAGCCATCTAATTATTTAATAGAACCTTGAAATCAATTCTATGTGAGACAGGCGGCCAGTGTAATGAGGCTGAGACAGTTTTCAGAAGCAAAAAAAAACCAAAATAGGCCAATACCTCGTGATCACTTGGCAAAGGCACAGCAGATCAAAGCAGAGGTTGAGATGGAGGATTCTAGAAGTGTGGGCAGGAGAACCTGCCACTACTTCAACAGGGCACACATCTCTCCTTCCTTCTTCTTTAACTGCTGCCCCATAACACTGCCAGACTCTTGTACTTCACAATAACTGTTAAAAACATAAACAGAGTAGATATTCACTCATGGAGTTCAAACATTAATAAAGTGTACCCTTACTTCTTATTCTGCCTCCTTCCTTGGTACACCTGTAGATCAATTATTACCAAAGTAAACCATCACAATAGATAAAGTTCTGCTTAGAGTAAAGTCCAATTAATAATAATAATTACTGTGTTTTTTTGTTGGATTTTGAAAAAAACCCAACTTAATTGTCATTATATGTAGCATCATTATTTTTTCTTTTACATTGCGCATACAGTAGATATTGTGTTACAATCTCTGTATATCTGAACTTCTAATATGATGTGCTCAGGTGTCTTTATTCACATGAAAACATCTTCGTTTTTCTCTCCTGCCTTAGTTTTGTTTTAATTTTAAATTAAGTCTTGGTTCTTTCAAAATCCAACAACAAAGCACAGTAACTTAAGAAAATAAATGTTATTTTGCAAAACGGAACAACATCCCTGTTTAGTGACTGCTGGTACTGATGTGCCTCAGTCTCTGTGTTTGTGAGGATTCACACTCTGAGGCTTTCCTGTCTAAAATTAAAAAGCCAGTGTTAGTTACTGGACAGAGTGAGCAGACATACAGTACAGTATTCAAGGCAGCAAAATATTACAGATCAAGTAATAAATATGGGGAGGCTTTGCAGGAATTGTGCACAAACTACTTCTAAAACTGAAAGCCTCAGTAGTCTTACCTGTAGAAATAGCAAATGTAACATGAACTGCACGTCATCTCGCATTGGAAATCTTAAAAGCAGAAGGAAAGGACATCCAGTTGTGTCTCAGAATTTGGGTACACTGGCATCTGTTCAGGCACTTGGAAGGCTGGTTACCACCGGGCATTCTGTAGGGTCAAGAAAAAAAATACAATGAAGGGGCATTGTATTTCTAACTGCAGCAATAAGAAATGTTATTTCTAAGGAGCAAGCCTTCTCCATTATATTCAGTTACATGTGTGTGTGTGTACTCCTCCTAAACCAACAGCTTAAGTGATAAGATAATGACAAATGACAACAGCAGGTGCCCAGCCTGTCATTGTGCCACATCAGACGCGCAAATTAAGCGAAAGGCTCCACACCTGGTGGTGCCCTTCCGTCAATTCCTTTAAGTTTCAGCTTTGCAACCATACTCCTCCCGGAACCCAAAGACTTTGGCTGCCCAGCATGGCATTGGAATAACGCCACCAGATCGCAAGTCGGCATCATTTATAGCCGGAACTACGACAGTATGTGATTGTCTTTCGAACCTCCGACTTTCGTTCTTGATTAATGAAAACATTCTTGGCAAATGCTTTCGCTCTCGCTTGAATTGCTGGTGGGCGTGGCTCTGTGAGTTGGCGGGCGTGGCTCTGTCGTGAGTGTGCCATGGTCGGCTGCTTAGTGAATTGTTGGTGGGAGAGGCTCTGTGAGTTGGCAGGCATGGCTCTGTCATACGTGTGCCATGGTTGGCTGCTTAGTGAATTGTTGGTGGGCGGGGCTCTGTGAGTTGGCAGGCGTGGCTCTGTCGTGCATGTGCCATGGTCGGCTGCTTAGTGAATTGTTGGTGGGCGGGGCTCTGTGAGTTGGTGGGTGTGGCTCTGTCGTGCGTGTGCCATGGTCGGCTGCTTAGTGAATTGTTGATGGGCGGGGCTCTGTGAGTTGGCGGGTGTGGCTCTGTCGTGAGTGAGCCATGGTCGGCTGATTAGTGAATTGTTGGTGGGCGGGGCTCTGTGAGTTGGCGGGCGGGGCTCTGTCGTGCGTGTGCCATGGTCGGCTGCTTAGTGAATTGTTGGTGGGTGGGGCTCTGTGAGTTGGCGGGCGTGGCTCTGTCATGCGTGTGCCATGGTCAGCTGCTTAGTGAATTGTTGGTGGGCGGGAGTCTGTGAGTTGGCGGGTGTGGCTCTGTTGTGCGTGTGCCATGGTCGGCTGCTTAGTGAATTGTTGGTGGGCGGGGCTCTGTCTTGCATGCGTCTTGCTTGCCATGGACTTAGTGAATTCTTAGAGTTGGTGGGCGTGGCTCTGTGAGTTGTAGTCATATCCCATGGTCTTAGAGTTGGTGGGCCAGGCTCTGTGAGTTGGCGGGCGTGGCTCTGTCTTGCGTGCTCCATGGTGTCTTGCGTGCCTTAGTGAATTATATATATAGATAGCACCCAACTAACAAATTAATTCATAAGTGTGACATTAATATTGCCAAAATGTAGTTTATGTACAAATGAAGACAAATCCCCTCTCACATTTCTTTTACTTTTGCTCCTATTCCAAAATGTTTTATAAAGATTTATTTCTGTTACTGTCTTGAATGACAAACCAATATCTCACTGTTTAAGTATTGTTCTTCTTCTGTATACAATTTTAAAGACTAAATGTTACAAAATGGAGTAACTGTGGTTTCCTTGCTTCATAAATTTACTATTCAAAAGTGTAAAGTTCAGAACGTTAGACCCTCTGTTACATCTTTCTGTATGGACATTAATATGTTAGAAATAGCTTTTAAAAATGGAAAACACACTAAAATAATTAAAACGTGTAAGATTCTGATCTGCTTTATTAACAATTTGTAATGCTATTATCTGCTACACGCTTTCTTGTAATAACTTAGCTGTTGCTACTCTTGTATGTAATTTAGCCTTCATTATTATATATTTGTTAACTTTATTATGGAAAAACTATTGTAATGATGTAATCTGATATCAACATAATAAAAATACCGATGGCTTTGGAGGGCACACTTTACACCGGTCCAGTGTCAGTTGTGCACTCCTAATTCTATTCCGAATTCCACACCTCGATTACATTGTTTTGCTTAATTATTAGCATGCCGTTCACTCTTTTAAGATGAAAAATGCAAACACATGTTAAAAGAAGCACACCACCAAATGCTAATAGGGTGCTACGAAATAAATGAAATGCATCCATTAACCCAAATACGGAAAATGTTGCAACTTTCACATTTAAACCACGAGATTACGGATGTTGTATAGCAACTAAAAATGAAAATACTTATTGCCTTTTTCATCAATACGATGTATTTACAAAAAGCTATACATATCCATTATAAAGTTCACGGACATACGTCGCATTTCATTTCGCTCCCTCTTAATTCGAATGGAGATAAAGTTTTCAGGTGACAAATATTCTTCCAAGATGTTATAAAATTCAAAAGTTGCAATCTTTTCCAGTAAGAAGTCCACTTACAGATCTGTTGTATGTAAACGATACTATTTTAAACGTTATTGTTTTTTATTCATCACAAAACCCGGTTTCCACGTCTACCTGTATTAGTTTAAATGGCACTTTTGCCACTCACAATAGGGCGGACGCGCTGGCGTATCATATCGACTGGGCAACACAGTGAATGCGGCGTCTATCTATAGGGTGGTCTAGATCTAACTATGTAACTTTTAATGCAATGCAATGCAATATTTGCATAATTAGATCTGGACCACACTGTATATATGTCTATGAGTGACAGAGTTTTTGCCTACGTCAATTCCTGCGCTAGTCGGTATTCACGAAGAGTTTGCATAAGTGTCCCTGTGTAACTTACGCAAAAATGTCATTGGGCATGCCCCAGCCTGAGTCTGTCTCTTCTACCGTAAGTGTGAGCGGAAAAAGAGTACAGTGAATAGGGAATAGCCTGTCATTGCGTAGCATGCCGGAGGTGCAGGACCGAAATGCTGGCTTGCAATCCCAGCCTATGAATTGCGTTTGCGAAGGGGATGCTGAAATAAAGACACACATTTACCCGGAGTTGTTGTTGTTTATTTATTTACTTACTTTTTTCCTTCTCGTCTGTATTCCTTTCTAGCTATCGATTCACGTATCATAAGCACAGTGACACAGCACATGTTTTGGCCCCCTGGCAGCTGACGCTGACGGTTAGACTCGTTCAAGTAAATCAATCATTTTTACGCTCTAGTGGGAAGAATGACCTTCGTTGCACCTGTCAGGGTAATGATCTGAGGAACTCTCTACCACATTAAACACATCAAAGCCAGGTCTGCACCTCTCACTTGGAGCAAACTGGGGTTGTGTGATTGTCAAGCAGGGATTACATAAAAGTAAAGAATAAAGGTGTGACACTGTTACCACACACTTTGGTTTCCATCCCTTGAATAATGGAGAGGACCCTAGAAGATGCCCAATGCCACTTCTGCCCTGCTGTCACAAGCTCCTCATCTTCCAGTCCAGATGACATGTAATATACAGTAACTACTGACCCCCGTCTCTGGGTGAAAGTGTCAATTATACTACATACTCTACTTTTTCTCACCATTACTACATTTTAGTCATTAAATGAGGGGCATTGTTTGCACTTTAGAAAGGTGAATACATATTTGATACATTTATAATGACCATCTTTTCCACCAGAATGGACTCAAACTGCATTGCCAACATCAACTTGAGGCCTTTCTTTGTTTCTAGGGTTGGTGCTATATATAGTATATAGGTGACTTTGACTATGTCTAGCCAGCATTTACAACCTCCAACACAATCTTCTAGTATGCCTGGATTACCCTATTCTTTCCTGTTACCTTATGTATACTATATATATATATATATATATATATATATATATATATATATATACAATATATGCAATATTCTTAATTGTGCCTTTATGCAAAGAACTCCAAATTTCAAAAATAGTAACTGGAGACAATATGTCCCCACCCAGGATAGCTTGGTGCCATGATGAAAATAATGAAGACAATGTATAATTAAAGAAAAATGTAAATGTAGGCAGCACGGTGTCACAGTGGTAGCACTGCTGCCTCACAGTTAGGAGACCCAGGTTCGCTTCCCGGGTCCTCCCTGTGTGGAGTTTGCATGTTCTCCCCGTGTCTGTGTGGGTTTCCTCCAGGTATTCCGGTTTCCTCCCACAGTCCAAAGATATGCAGGTTAGGTGGACTGGCGATTCTAAATTGTCCCTAGTGTGTTCTTGGTGTGTGTGTGTGTGTGTGTGTGTGTGTGTGCGCGCCCTGCGGTGGGCTGGCACCCTGCCCAGGGTTTGTTTCCTGCCTTGTGCCGTGTGTTGGCTGGGATTGGCTCCAGCAGACCCCCGTGACCCTGTAGTTAGGATATAGTGGGTTGGATAATAGATGGATGGATGCAAATGTAATTGTCAGCAATTATCCCTGGATTTCTGAGTTGAAAGACAAGAAATCTAACCATCAAAACTTAAATGACACTCTTCTCTAGTCAATAAATGACACTGTAATAGTTCTTGCCACTCTCTCTGCCTCCAAGCCACCCTCAAAATCTCCCATTGTTTGGCAAAGGTAAATGTTTATATATCAAGAACCCGAATAATGGTGAGAAATACATGTCTGTATCTTGAAAACAGGTTGTGCTTCAAAGATACAACTGATATTCTGTAATGCACATCATGCAATCTTTTTATATACATTATACATTTCATATTACAGTATCTGATTTTTCCATGGAATGGATTGCTTCCAAACATATGTTCCTTTGCACTTCAGCAATTAAAACTATCAGAACATATCACCAGTTGGCATTGTAATGCAGAAAAACTGAAACGCTATTTAGTCCATTTATCATTTTAAGGGAATAAAAAAAAAACTCTGAACTTTTGCAGTTCTCTGGAAGCCAGCTCATTTACAAGCACATCCCCGACCTCCTGTTATGGTGCATGTTAGTGTCCATTACTGTGTGATAATCATATGATAACCAGTTAAGGTTATATATTCAGTTATCCACAAATCTACTTAATTCAGGGCTGATTGGTTTCTAGGGTCATTATTGTCACATATACATAGTAAAATGAAACTCTTACTTTTATGTGATAATCAATATGCAACATCATGCCACTCTCCACCACCATGATTAGCAAGTAAATCAATA
The DNA here is from genome assembly GCF_900747795.2 of Erpetoichthys calabaricus. Classification (NCBI taxonomy): domain Eukaryota; kingdom Metazoa; phylum Chordata; class Cladistia; order Polypteriformes; family Polypteridae; genus Erpetoichthys; species Erpetoichthys calabaricus. The sequence goes on from NC_041407.2 coordinate 44,405,317, forward strand.
TGCATCATTACGGCACCCTCCAAAACCACGATTAGTGAGCATGACTGCCTTTCCTCAAAAGTTCTGAATTGTGATGGCAAGAGCCTATCCTGGCATCACTGCGCATGAGGAGGTAAATGGCTATTAATAAGGCACCTATCCACTGCTGGTCACACTTATATCCACATAATAACATTCATAAATGGGCTAATTTGAAATCATTAATTAGCATAAGTTGAACATCTTTGGGAATGTGGGAGAAAATTGGGAGTAACAAAAAAAAAACACTTGTTGAGAATATGAAAACTCCATTTGGATGACATCCAGGTGCGAGATTCAAATTCAGGACGCTAGATCCGTGAAACACCAATCATATCTTGCTGCCCATCTTTTAAGGTTTGTGTGTCTTTATTAATTGCAAAGGTTCTCAACTATGCAGATAGAAGAAGATATTAATATTGTGTCATGAGGATTTCCACAATTGTATTATGGACAAGAAACCAGAAGAAATTTTGGCAGTGTGAAAAGCTGAATCAGCAACTTTAACAAGGGTATTTAATGTTAAAATACTATAATACAGTCAGTGCTGGTGCTAGATTATTTTGCACGCTAGGCCAAACTTATTAGTTCCAACAGAATATTCGGTAGCTATGCCATTTGCTGCATTTTTACCCCCCTTATGATCTGCGCCCTGGGTGAATGCCTGATTTGCCTTAATGGTGGTGCCAGCCATGAATACAATGTGTCTTCAATCTCGATTTAAATTCTAAGAGTGATGGGACATGCCGTTCACCAGCAGAAGTATTTTTTGCATGTTGTTGATAAAAACTGGACATTATTTGTTAGTAATATTTAATCTTGTTTTACTAACAATAAATTTGAATTTGATCTTGAACTTGAGATAATAATGTGATACCCTTTTTGCAATGGCAATGTGGTCTGTGGTGTATGGACAGTAATACTAATACATTCCTTTATATTAAGAAGGAGTAAAACTTGAGGTGGGTAAGTTACAAAGTAGTGGCACTGCTGCCTTCACCACAACAAGACTGAGGTTCAAGTTATAAGGAGTTAGGGGCTTGTTCCTGACTTGTACCTGATGCTTTCTGGGATGGGATCCAGCTTCGTTATGACTCTGTTCTAAATCGGTTAGGTTAGATAATGAATGGGTTCGAAGTCTCAATTACTTTATACTTAAGAATTATTTTAAGGCTTTTTCCTAAACTTAGCTGGAAGTCTACCTAGAACCATCAGAACAAAAATGATATGCCATGCTTCCTTCTGTAAATGACTGCTTTTTCAGCAATATTCCTAGAAGTGAATGTCATGTAATATCATGTAAATGAAACAGTACATCATTCATTAATTTTTAAATTGGAGAAACTATTTTTTCTGTATCTTGCTCATAAAGATGCCACTGCTCATTTTTTCATACTTCTTACCAGCTAAAAGTAGGTCATAGAAAGTACAGTTATGAGAATAATAAAGATACATTTCAAACAAAAGACTTGAAGGTTAACTGATTTGACAAAATAAAATGTAATTCTTCTGACATTAAACTGTAGTTGTTTTGTAGGACCATCCCCACCATATACAGTGGTGTGAAAAACTATTTGACCCTTCCTGATTTCTTATTCTTTTGCATGTTTGTCACACAAAATGTTTCTGATCATCAAACACATTTAACCATTAGTCAAATATAACATAAGTAAACACAAAATGCAGTTTGTAAATGGTGGTTTTTATTATTTAGGGAGAAAAAAAAAATCCAAACCTACATGGCCCTGTGTGAAAAAGTAATTGCTCCCTGAACCTAATAACTGGTTGGGCCACCCTTAGCAGCAATAACTGCAATCAAGCGTTTGCGATAACTTGCAATGAGTCTATTACAGCGCTCTAGAGGAATTTTGGCCCACTCATCTTTGCAAAATTGTTGTAATTCAGCTTTATTTGAGGGTTTTCTAGCATGAACCACCTTTTTAAGGTCATGCCATAGCATCTCAATTGGATTCAGGTCAGGACTTTGACTAGGCCACTCCAAAGTCTTCATTTTGTTTTTCTTCAGCCATTCAGAGGTGGATTTGCTGGTGTGTTTTGGGTCATTGTCCTGTTGCAGCACCCAAGATCGCTTCAGCTTGAGTTGACGAACAGATGGCCGGACATTCTCCTTCAGGATTTTTTGGTAGAGAGTAGAATTCATGGTTCCATCTATCACAGCAAGCCTTCCAGGTCCTGAAGCAGCAAAACAACCCCAGACCATCACACTACCACCACCATATTTTACTGTTGGTATGATGTTCTTTTTCTGAAATGCAGTGTTCCTTTTACGCCAGATGTAACGGGACATTTGCCTTCCAAAAAGTTCAACTTTTGTCTCATCAGTCCACAAGGTATTTTCCCAAAAGTCTTGGCAATCATTGAGATGTTTCTTAGCAAAATTGAGACGAGCCCTAATGTTCTTTTTGCTTAACAGTGGTTTGCGTCTTGGAAATCTGCCATGCAGGCCGTTTTTACCCAGTCTCTTTCTTATAGTGGAGTCGTGAACGCTGACCTTAATTGAGGCAAGTGAGGCCTGCAGTTCTTTAGACGTTGTCCTGGGGTCTTTTGTGACCTCTCGGATGAGTCGTCTCTGCGCTCTTGGGGTAATTTTGGTCGGCCGGCCACTCCTGGGAAGGTTCACCACTGTTCCATGTTTTTGCCATTTGTGGATAATGGCTCTCACTGTGGTTCGCTGGAGTCCCAAAGCTTTAGAAATGGCTTTATAACCTTTACCAGACTGATAGATCTCAATTACTTCTGTTCTCATTTGTTCCTGAATTTCTTTGGATCTTGGCATGATGTCTAGCTTTTGAGGTGCTTTTGGTATACTTTTCTGTGTCAGGCAGCTCCTATTTAAGTGATTTCTTGATTGAAACAGGTGTGGCAGTAATCAGGCCTGGGGGTGGCTACGGAAATTGAACTCAGGTGTGATACACCACAGTTAGGTTATTTTTTAACAAGGGGGCAATTACTTTTTTACACAGGGCCATGTAGGTTTGGATTTTTTTTCTCCCTAAATAATAAAAACCATCATTTAAAAACTGCATTTTGTGTTTACTTGTGTTATATTTGACTAATGGTTAAATGTGTTTGATGATCAGAAACATTTTGTGTGACAAACATGCAAAAGAATAAGAAATCAGGAAGGGGGCAAATAGTTTTTCACACCACTGTACAGTGTTGACACTGCACTGCTTCCCCCTCCTGAGACGCCGGACGGTGGACCAGAATCTCCTCGAAGCCGTCCGAAAGTCGTTCTCCATGGCCTCCCCAAACTCCTCCCATGCCCGAGTTTTTGCATTCCGCTTGGCCTGCCGGTACCTATTAGCTGCCTCCAGAGTCCCACAGAACAAAAGGGACCGGTAGGACTCCTTCTTCAGCTTCACGGCATCCCTCACCGCCGGTGTCCACCAACGGGTTCGGGGATTGCCGCCACGACAGGCACCGACCACCTTACGGCCACAGCTCCGGTCAGCCGCCTCAACAATAGAGGCACGGAACATGGCCCATTCGGACTCAATGTCCCCCACCTCCCTCGGGACATGGTCAAAGTTCTGCCGGAGGTGGGAGTTGAAGCTACTTCTGACAGGGGGCTCTGCCAGACATTCCCATCAGACCCTCACAACACGTTTGGGCCTACCAGGCCTGACCGGCATCCTCCCCCACCATCGAAGCCAACTCACCACCAGGTGGTGATCAGTTGATAGCTCCGCCCCTCTCTTCACCCGAGTGTCCAAGACATGTGGCCGCAAGTCCGACGACACGACCACAAAGTCGATCATCGAACTGAGGCCTAGGGTGTCCTGGTGCCAAGTGCACATATGAACACCCCTATGCTTGAACATGGTGTTCGTTATGGACAATCCGTGACGAGCACAGAAGTCCAATAACAAAACACCACTCGGGTTCAGATCGGGGTGAATGAGATACGCCCGGAGTTCCTAAAGGCTCTGGATGTTGTAGGGCTGTCTTGGTTGACACGTCTCTACAACATCGCATGGACATCAGGGACAGTGCCTCTGGACTGGCAGACCGGGGTGGTGGTCCCCCTCTTTAAGAAGGGGGACCAGAGGGTGTGTTCCAACTACAGAGGGATCACACTCCTCAGCCTCCCTGGAAAAGTCTATTCGGGGGTTCTGGAGAGGAGGGTCCGTCGGATAGTCGAACCTCGGATTCAGGAGGAACAGTGTGGTTTTCGTCCTGGTCGCGGAACAGTGGACCAGCACTACACCCTTAGCAGGGTCCTGGAGGGTGCATGGGAGTTTGCCCAACCAGTCTACATGTGTTTTGTGGACTTGGAAAAGGCGTTCGACCGTGTCCCTCGGGGAATCCTGTGGGGGGTGCTCCGGGAGTATGGAGTACCGGACCCCCTGATAAGGGCGGTTCGGTCCCTGTACAACCGGTGTCAGAGCTTGGTCCGAATTGCCGGTAGTAAGTCGAACCTGTTTCCAGTGAGAGTTGGACTCTGCCAGGGCTGCCCATTGTCACCGATTCTGTTCATAACTTTTATGGACAGAATTTCTAGGCGCAGCCAGGGTGTTGAGGGGGTCCGGTTTGGTGGACTCAGGATTGGGTCACTGCTTTTTGCAGATGATGTTGTCCTGTTTGCTTCATCAGGCCGTGATCTTCAGCTCTCTCTGGATCGGTTCACAGCTGAGTGTGAAGCGGCTGGGATGGGAATCAGCACCTCCAAATCCGAGACCATGGTCCTCAGCCGGAAAAGGGTGGAGTGCCCTCTCAGGGTTGGGAGCGAGATCCTGCCTCAAGTGGAGGAGTTCAAGTATCTTGGGGTCTTGTTCACGAGTGAGGGAAGAATGGAGCGTGAGATCGACAGGCGGATCGGTGCGGCGTCCGCAGTGATGCGAGCTCTGCATCGGTCTGTCGTGGTGAAAAAGGAGCTGAGCCATAAGGCAAAGCTCTCAATTTACCGGTCGATCTATGTTCCTACCCTCACCTATGGTCATGAGCTATGGGTAGTGACCGAAAGAACGAGATCGCGAATACAAGCGGCTGAAATGAGTTTCCTCCGCAGGGTGTCTGGGCTCTCCCTTAAAGATAGGGTGAGAAGCTCAGTCATCCGGGAGGGGCTCAGAGTAGAGCCGCTGCTCCTCCGCATCGAGAGGAGTCAGATGAGGTGGCTCGGGCATCTGATCAGGATACCACCTGTACGCCTCCCTGGTGAGGTGTTCCGGGCACGTCCAACCGGGAGGAGGCCCCGGGGAAGACCCAAGACACGCTGGAGGGACTGTCTCCCGGCTGGCCTGGGAACGCCTCGGGATTCTCCCGGAAGAGCTAGAAGAAGTGGCCGGGGAGAGGGAAGTCTGGGCATCTCTGCTCAAGCTGCTGCCCCTGCGACCCGACCTCGGATAAGCGGAAGAGGATGGATGTTTTGTAGGATGTCCACCCAGCTCCAATTTTGTATTTAAAAGACAAGTAATTATCACTTATCACTGCTGTAGCTGACTGAATTAAATAAATTAACAACTCAATAGAGAAATATTACGTAAGGTTTGTTTGATAAGCACAGCAGGGTGTGAAATGCATTTGAATGGAAAATGAATATTTTATTTTCAAAGGTTATCTCCTCAAAAATGTACTCGTTTAGACCTTGCTGTCAGGAAGAGGTTGGTGGTTTTATTTTAGAAACCAGTGGTGTAATTTCCTAACCTTTTAAACAGCTTACACAGTTTTTGCACCATTTTGATTCTAAAATACCACATTTTAGGGGGAGGTTATCCAATTCCATCTAATTTGTTCTTAAAGAAATCTACATTTTTTGCAAGTATATACTGAGAGGAACTGTGTATATGAATAAGCTGTTATGCATGAAATCAACCACTAGTTTGATACTGCAATGAGATGTTTGCCTTGGTGCTCACTATATACAGTATTTTTGGTTTATTTCAAAGAGTTTTATTTGTATTTGTAATATTCTCTGTCCACTGCTTGAGGAATTAGTTGTTCTCCTTATAAGCTATACATTTCATATTCATTTGTTTTATTGTCTAAGCCTGTCTCTAGTCATATATGAGTTGACCTCAACCACAGGATATAGCTTCTCACACTATCAACAGATTTTAATGTTCTACTGTAATCTAAATGTCACACAATTTTGGGTTTCAGTTGTATATGCATTAGAAGGACTACAGCTGCACATAGACTTCTATTCCTCCAACCTGTCATCAGTAGGAGAAAACAAGTAAAACAGAAACCTTTCAGAATCCTCTTCTTGTCAAAATGACTGCAGCGAGAATGACAGACTTCAGCAGGTCTGCAGTTGTTTACTTCGCTCAGGCATTACCACAACAATGTTTTGAGATTTTCCTTTTTTATATCAAACACTTCATCTGCACATGTCTTGGCAAACACTTTGAACACACCCACCCTTTCCATTGTCTCTGATGAATAGCAGAAATGACAGAAATCAAAGAAAGAAGCACTAGCTTTGATTCCTTAAAGCTTTACATGAGTGCATTTTCGGTTTTAAGAAGTATTGGTCTGAATATGAGGGTACATGTAACAAAATAGGTGAAGGCAAATTTCACATTGAAAAATAAATCATCTAACTTGAAGCTTTAATTTAGGGCCAAGCAGCAGGGTAAAAATAAGATTAATTAAAACTATAACAGTATGTGTGTACATCATCAACCACAAAGTTACTTTCCGTAAAGAATATATGGAAGACAGTTGCTTTCGTTAATAGCGGTCTCAATGGTGTGCTGTAATTGGTTTACAAATGTTATTCAATTATTTGAATTTTTGATTTTGGAATATTCAGTTGAGGCAAATGCCATGCACACCATGCATACATTCACTCCTGTTGGTTTTATTAACCCTAAGGTGATTCTCACCATTGGCGTTTTGCATTTTCAGTTGTATGAAATGTGCTAGTCAAGAGAAACATTAGGAGTTGCAGCCATAATAAAAGAGAGATACTCTCTAAGATCAATATAAAATTGTTACATACCTATCCATCCATCCATTGTCTCCCGCTTATCCGAGGTCGGGTCACGGGGGCAGCAGCTTGAGCAGAGATGCCCAGACTTCCCTCTCCCCGGCCACTTCTTCTAGCTCTTCCGGGAGAATCCCAAGGCGTTCCCAGGCCAGTCAAGAGACATAGTCCCTCCAGCGTGTCCTGGGTCTTCCCCGGGGCCTCCTCCCGGTTGGACGTGCCCGGAACACCTCACCAGGGAGGCGTCCAGGAGGCATCCTGATCAGATGCCCGAGCCACCTCATCTGACTCCTCTCGATGCGGAGGAGCAGCGGCTCTACTCTGAGCCCCTCCCGGATGACTGAGCTTCTCACCCTATCTTTAAGGGAAAGCCCAGACACCCTGCGGAGGAAACTCATTTCAGCCGCTTGTATTCGCGATCTCGTTCTTTCGGTCACTACCCATAGCTCATGACCATAGGTGAGGGTAGGAACATAGATCGACTGGTAAATTGAGAGCTTCGCCTTGCGGCTCAGCTCCTTTTTCACCACGACAGACCGATGCAATGCCCGCATTACTGCGGATGCCGCACCGATCCGCCTGTCGATCTCACGCTCCATTCTTCCCTCACTCGTGAACAAGACCCCGAGATACTTGAACTCCTCCACTTGGGGCAGGATCTCGCTACCAACCTTGAGAGGGCACTCCACCCTTTTCCGGCTGAGGACCATGGTCTCGGATTTGGAGGTGCTGATTCTCATCCCAGCCGCTTCACACTCGGCTGCGAACCGATCCAGAGAGAGCTGAAGATCATGGCCTGATGAAGCAAACAGGACAACATCATCTGCAAAAAGCAGTGACCCAATCCTGAGCCCACCAAACTGGACCCCCTCAACACCCTGGCTGCGCCTAGAAATTCTGTCCATAAAAGTTATGAACAGAATCGGTGACAAAGGGCAGCCCTGGCGGAGTCCAACTCTCACTGGAAACGGGTTCGACTTACTGCCGGCAATGCGGACCAAGCTCTGGCACCGATCGTACAGGGACTGAACAGCCCTTATCAGGGGGGCCGGTACCCCATACTCTCGGAGTACCCCCCACAGGATTCCCCGAGGGACACGGTCGAATGCCTTTTCTAAGTCCACAAAACACATGTAGACTGGTTGGGCAAACTCCCATGCACCCTCCAGGACCCTGCTAAGGGTATAGAGCTGGTCCACTGTTCCGCGACCAGGACGAAAACCACACTGTTCCTCCTGAATCCGAGGCTCGACTATCCGACGGACCCTCCTCTCCAGGACCCCTGAATAGACTTTTCCAGGGAGGCTGAGGAGCGTGCTCCCTCTGTAGTTGGAACACACCCTCCGATCCCCCTTCTTAAAGAGGGGGACCACCACCCCGGTCTGCCAATCCAGAGGCACTGTCCCTGATGTCCATGCGATGTTGCAGAGGCGTGTCAGCCAAGACAGTCCTACAACATCCAGAGCCTTGAGGAACTCCGGGTGTATCTCATCCACCCCCGGGGCCCTGCCACCAAGGAGTTTTTTGACCACCTCGGTGACCTCAGTCCCAGAGATGGGGGAGCCCACCTCTGAGTCCCCAGGCTCTGCTTCCTCATTGGAAGGCATGTTAATGGGATTGAGGAGGTCTTCGAAGTATTCCCCCCACCGACCCACAACGTCCCGAGTCGAGGTCAGCAGCGCACCATCCCCAACATATACAGTGTTGACACTGCACTGCTTCCCCTTCCTGAGACGCCGGATGGTGGACCAGAATCTCCTCGAAACCGTCCGAAAGTCATTCTCCATGGCCTCCCCAAACTCCTCCCACGCCCGAGTTTTTGCCTCAGCAACCACCAAAGCCGCATTCCACTTGGCCTGCCGGTACCTATCAGCTGCCTCCGGGGTCCCACAGGACAAAAGGGTCCTGTAGGACTCCTTCTTCAGCTTGACGGCATCCTTCACCGCCGGTGTCCACCAGCGGGTTCGGGGATTGCCGCCACGACAGGCACCGACCACCTTACGGCCACAGCTCCGGTCAGCTGCCTCAACAATAGAGGCACGGAACATGGCCCATTCGGACTCAATGTCCCCCACCTCCCTCGGGATGTGGTCGAAGTTCTGCCAGAGGTGGGAGTTGAAGCTACTTCTGACAGGGGGCTCTGCCAGACGTTCCCAGCAGACCCTCACAACACGTTTGGGCCTACCACGCCTGACCGGCATCCTCCCCCACCATCGAAGCCAACTCACCACCAGGTGGTGATCAGTTGACAGCTCCGCCCCTCTCTTCACCCGAGTGTCCAAGACATGTGGCCGCAAGTCCGACGACACGACCACAAAGTCGATCATCGAACTGAGGCCTAGGGTGTCCTGGTGCCAAGTGCACATATGAACACCCCTATGCTTGAACATGGTGTTCGTTATGGACAATCCGTGACGAGCACAGAAGTCCAATAACAAAACACCGCTCGGGTTCAGATTAGGGGGGCCATTCCTCCCAATCACGCCCTTCCAGGTCTCACTGTCATTGCCCACGTGAGCATTGAAGTCTCCCAGCAGAACGAGGGAGTCCCCAGAAGGTATGCCCTCTAGCACCCCCTCCAGGGACTCCAAAAAGGGTGGGTACTCCGAACTGCTGTTCGGTGCATACGCACAAACAACAGTTAGGACCCGTCCCCCCACCCGAAGGCGAAGGGAGGCTACCCTCTCGTCCACCGGGGTAAACCCCAATGTACAGGCTCCAAGTTGGGGGGCAATAAGTATACCCACACCTGCTCGGCGCCTCTCACCGGGGTCAATTCCAGAGTGGTAGAGAGTCCAGCCCCTCTCAAGGAGATTGGTTCCAGAGTCCAAGCTGTGCGTCGAGGTGAGTCCGACTATATCTAGCCGGAACCTCTCAACTTCGCGCACTAGCTCAGGCTCCTTCCCCTTCAGAGAGGTGACATTCCACGTCCCAAGAGCCAGTTTCTGTAGCCGAGGATCGGACCGCCAAGGTCCCCGCCTTCGGCCACCACCCAACTCACACTGCACCCGACCTCCTTGGCCCCTCCCATAGGTGGTGAGCCCATGGGAAGGGGGGACCCACGTTGCCTCTTCGGGCTGTGCCCGGCCGAGCCCCATGGGTACAGGCCCGGCCACTAGGCGCTCGCCATCGAGCCCCACCTCCAGGCCTGGCTCCAGAGTGGGGCCCCGGTGACCCGCGTCCGGGCAAGGGAAAACGCCGTCCAAAATTGTTTTTCTTCATAGGAGGTTTGTTTAACCGCTCTTTGTCTCATCCCTCACCTAGGACCAGTTTGCCCTGGGTGGCCCTACCAGGGGCATAAAGCCCCGGACAACAGAGCTCCTAGGATCATTGGGACACGCAAACCCCTCCACCACGATAAGGTGACGGTTAAAGGAGGGGTTACATACCTATCCACTGTTAATGTTTAGGATGATTTTAACATTTCACTGACATGGGTTCTTGAAAACAGATTAGACGTAATTTGCAACGGTCGTGATCCATATTAGGGGCTTGATTTATTAGGGGAAAAAGTGGCTTTACATAATGCAAGAAAAGCTTGCCCAAGTTACTTTAAGTTTTAAAAACTTGTCAAATTGGTTATCTTTCATAAAAACACACTTCCTAAGGAGGTTCTGGATGTTGTACATACATCTGAGTCTACACTCCTAAAATACTTTGCTACAAACATAAAGATTGACATCTGTAGGGAAGCACATGCTACAAAGATATTTAAAAGGTTGTGGGGAAAAGTACTTACCTGATACTAAGACTTAAAAGCTAAAATCAAACATTAAAAAAGTGCATAATAAACCTTAGGGCACTTTGCTTAGAAGTAGCACCATGGTTAATGATGGGTTCCTTCCTTCAGCCCATTGCTACTTGAGCCTTTCTCAACTCAGTACTAGATAAGGTCAATGAATAGAATTAATAGATGCTTTAAATGACAATGTTAATACACTTTCCAGTGCAGTCTGTTCCCAAGTAAATAGTGAAACAAAGCTGCATTATGTCAGATGTACACTGTAGGACTGCCAGCACTAGAAGTTTGTTTCAAACATTTTCTAATAATGAGCAGTTTTTCAGTGAAGCACTTGTAAACACACGTGTAGCCAGTAGTTATACAAGTTGCTTGTCAGGAGATTTATCTTGCCTGCACATTTAGGCTAAGAATTGTACCTAGCAAACCTCTAAAAGTCAGGTTTATTATTATATTCACTTCATTTTACCTTTCTTGAATTTTTTTTAATCGATTTAATTTCTATACATAAGTCTGTCTGAATTTCCCCGATTCATGTAATCATCCACCAATTGGAAATTTTATTTTCCTGTTTTCCCTGCCCATAGTTTGTAATTAAGCTTTAAGATTCTGTTGTGTAATAAATTTAATTTTTGCTTTTTATCTACTTTTACCTATTAAATTTTGTCAAGCACGTTGAGCTGCTTTAATTTTTAAGATGTACATACAAGATAAAAACATGTTATCTTCTCAGCAACTCCTTTTCTTTCAGTCTGGTTGTAGTGTTTTTTTTTTTCCTTTTTGTAATTACCCATAACTCCCCTCCCCCCCACCCCACCCCCAAGTAGCTGTGAAACCTACTTTGTTTATGAAGTACTCAGGAAGTAAATGGTTTTGATGAAGAAAGCAAATTCTCCTCAAAGTGAAGGTGCTTCAGCCTGGTGCCATATAAATATGCTATATCATATATGCCACAAGAGAAATACAGTACTAATTTTACATTTGAATACTTTGTAAGTGTAGTTTTATTTTATAGACAAGTCTACTATTTTTCTGCCTCCAAATTCTTACAGTATGTAGGTCCTACTGATGAAAGCCTAAGGCAGGAAAACCTTGTCTGAGTACTGTATATTAATTTATAACCTAGAGCCACATCTACAGATGTTCCATTTCAAACTAAAAATGCATCCTGACTATATGATCCAGGGAGAGTCCTACTTTAGACGGTACACATTTAACAGATACAGGTTCCTAATCACTTCACAGAGGACAAAGTCCACACAACCTTTCAGAGTCATCCCAGCACTAAAACAAATGTATAAATTACACACATGCAGATCTTCAATAATATAGATTACTTTGATACGTTCTTTACAACATGATTGGAACTGATACAATGAACCAAAAAAAAAAAAAAAAACTGGCAGGATTTTGTTACATACTTTAACAAGCAGACAGGATGAATTGGAGTCAGAGATGGACAATATAAAATTGAGCTATGAAGTGTCTGGCTTCCTAATAGTCAAAATGCTACATTTCACTTTTTCATAGTGAAAATGGACAGTGAAATTCACATTCAATGCAGAAAATAAAGATGGACACACACATTGAAATAAACTGACTTTTAGGAATCCAAATAATCATTGCTGGAAAATGTGTGCTTACACTTAATATAAAGAAAAGGTTGATAGAATACATGTCAAAAAGTGTGAACTTGTAAGTGAACTGGGAAAGTTACCTATATTGCTTTACAGTATTTATCACTATGGAGAGCCTCCCATAGAACCTGATCATGGAGCGGGCTGAAGGACAGAACCTAAATTAGAGCATCAAAACAGTAAAAGGAAAACTTAAGATTGGGACAGGAGGGTGGTGAAGAATCCAAAGATGGACAGTAAGAGGAAAAGACAATTTTAGGACAGCTTAATGCCAGGCACTGGAGGTTTTCAGTTGAATCTACCAACCAACTCAAATATCCTACATTACTTTATCAATAAAAGTTAGCATTAATAGGTGTCATTGGAAAAGTGGCTCTGCCTTTCATCAGAGTTATGATTCTTAGATTTGGCATGGAATGACTACTGCACTGTTGGTAGTATAACAGGTGCCCAAAGGAATGTTTTAAAATTTTAACTCCTGAAAATTGAGTACTGGCCATAAAGGCAACAGTTACTTGCCTCAATAAAATGTGGCATCATTAGGTTTCTGGAACAAAGGCCAGGTGACATTCAACTAGGATTTTAAAAAACCCACGACCAAAATTCAGAAAGCAAAATTACTAGATAAAAGGGCAATTCTCTACACACCAACCACCTTCTGTTGGTATCATCTGCTAGATGATGGCAGGTGCCAGAGCCTGCTTGCATTCTGCTGCTATTTATGATCAGTCTAGAGTGGTTTCTCGTCAACTGAAGACTTGTTTCATAGGATGAAATCAGGGGAGTATTTTTCGTACGTCGCTTAAATCATCCAAGATCAGGTGCCTCATCTTGGATAAGTTAATGCCGGTGACACTCATCCGGGATAAGTCTGTTTTTCAAACGCAGCCGTGTAGTAGATTAGTCTAGCTGGATCTAATCATACGATATGAATGCGCACGCCTGTGCTAAGTGAAAAGCCCATATATATTGAGTCTAGAAAACATGATCAGCAAGGCTTTGATAGGCTGTAACAAAATGACGAAAGAAGGGGTGCATTTTTTTTTTCCCCACACACGAGGCGCAAGACCTTTTATTCGAAGGACATGAAGAATTTCAAGATTTAATATGCACAAGGGGTAACACTGCAAAGGCAGCCCAGACCAGAAAAGACGGCTGGCAAAAAGTGGCCGAAAAATTAAACACTAAGTAGTGTGCATTGTACTTACTGAATGCAGCGTTTCATTTCATATGTGTCAGATTATTTAATATGTCATAATTCCAGATCAAACGTGAGTACAAGGAGAACATGGGAACAGGTTAAAGTGAAGTACAAGAATATACTTCAAACTGGTAAATATTGGTATACAACTAAAGAATTGTTGACATAAACAATCATATATAATATAAAAAAAAAAACAATTTTAAAGCTAATAAGGCAGAGAAGCAAAAAAACAGGTGGAGGTCCACGCGGTCCAGACCTAACCCCTGCAGAAGAGTGGGCTCTCCAGCAAAATGCCCATGGCCCTGTTTCTGAGGGTATTCCAGGGGGAAGCTCCTCCTCAGAACCAGTGGCCACTTCATTTTAGGTAAAGGATGGTCATTGCATATATTTGTCCTCCATGTGTGCCATCGGTATGTTCCATATAGCCCTCTTTTTTGTTGGGTCAGTTGTAGGGAATGTCCTATCCCTTGAACCTGTGTCTGACCAACGAGATATTGACGAAGGTCAAAGATTTGATGAAGACACTGTGATTATTCATCAGGAGGAGAGGTACATTTTCCAAATAATGTTTGAGCAAACTCCTCTGATCAGTCCCATGTGCCCCAATCACATTTGGAAATCCTGGTAATGAATGTTAGGCTGATTGAGATTCTTCATGGAACTGTGGGCGTTTTTGCCTATGTGTTGCCTACCTGCAATGGCATGAAACACCTCTTTTATTGTATGCAGATGCAGGTGTCCAGGCAACACTATGAAAACCCGAAGGAATTTCAGAGCCAAACAGACTTTACGAATTGCCTGGCAAACTGCACTTAGATTTTCCGCATCGCCTACAGTATATAAAAAAGTGCCGCTTGTAAAAAAACCTCAAAGCAATGCATACTGTGTGGTTGCGAGAGCCCAACTTCGCAGAGTTTGACTTGGAATATAAAAGGTGCCAATAAATCTTTGAGGTACAATATTCCCCCTCGGCTAAAGCAGTATCTTTCGAAAAGAATTTCCTCCGGGAGCAATAAAGGATCTTGCCGATCGCGCAAAACCATCTCTAGATGAAATTCTCTTCTTTCAATTTGCGCACCAATATCAATTGGTCGCTCATTCATGAACGGCGAAGCCATGACTGGATGACTTCCAGGCACCGTCATTGATCACGTGTGTAAACTAATCCTTGTTTACATAGAACAAACCTGCTCCGAGCAGGTTTGCGGATTAGGATGTGTTGCTGTGATAACACTTCCAGCAAGAGTTTCAAAAAACTGACAGATCCAGGATCAGGCCATATCAACAATTACATCCGGCTAAACGACTAATCCACGTATGAAAAATACCCCCCAGACCTTGAATTGAGCCAGACTCTTCACATTAAAGCTGTACCATGCTCTCACTTTAGGAGCTCAGCTTGAGGTAGTTTAGCCTAAACTCTTGGTTTGATGTGTTGGACTCCACAACCACCCAAGTCTGTGAGCCAGGGCACGCTGGCATTTTTTATATATATATATAAACCATGACTACGTACTAGAACAGCAATGTTTCATTACATGTTTACCTACAACAGTAATCTAGTGGAGCAAAAAGCTCACCCATTTAGTACATCCCAGTATCAAATATTCTAGTTTAACATTCATGGAATTATATATTGGATGGACATTATTATATTGGATAGTGTTTTGTTAAAAGCTATCAAAATGCTTTTCAGTCTAGAACAAGAGCATTTGACAAATTTGGTTTAAGTAGGCCTATTACCATGTCCAAAAGGTGGCAGTGGCCATTCTAAACCACTGTGGAGGAGGTTAAAACTTTAACAAGAGTCCTGTAGCTATTTTCCCCCCAATGGGTGCATTTAATGCCCACATGCTCTGAGCACATGATCCTGAAAGGGCTAAAAAAAAATAAAAAATAAAAATAAAAATGCAAACAGCTGTTCTGCAGTCCCTTTATTCATTAAGACATACTGCACAGGTGGTCTTTGGCTAATGCAGACAGGTCAATTTGTATATCCGACAAACCATACTGGAGATTGACACATTCAAGTCCAAGATGTAAATCCACATTTAGGTTTCCTGGGGAGATACTGTAAATAGGAAAGCTCTTTAAGCATTACCAACCATTATACAATTGCCTTAGTTTAAAATATTACAATTTGCAAGCTTACCATAAAGGGGAAATTCCTACCTTATATAAAAAAAAAAAGTGTTACAAGAAATGCAATAAAGTGAAAAACAGGAAACTGCATCAAGGTCTTTATGAACTTGTTAAATGTGCTAGATAGAACCACACTTTTCCACAGGACATTTTCATAATCCACGTTTAAAACCATTAAGTTGTTGCCGATAGGTATTTCTCGTCATCTTAGATTTAGCTTTGTTGTGGAAAGAGCAAGGGGACACATTTAAGGATACTGAAAACCCATAAAAGGTGTGTGTGTGCTTATTTTCCTAGAGAAATTTGTTCTGAAATGCAGCCACGGACATTGGGTTTGAGTCAAAACAAAAAACACTTTGTTCAAAAGAAGTCAAAGCACTATGTACATGGGCACCTAGAGAACATTTGTCAACTAGCTTACCCACCTTTACACTGCATCCAGTCTAGGAACTAGCCTTGTCCACAATTGCCATCTTCTCCTCTAACTTAAAGCCTGATGATTCACTTTCTGACATCTTCCGTATCCTAAAAGAGTGGAAAGTGTTGGATTCTGCCCCATTTTGGTCAAGTAGAGGGTTTCTTTCACTATCAATATGTTGTATTTCTTCTGAAAGAGGCTCGTGAACCATTTCAAAAGATGCCTCCTGGTTTTCTAAATCATTTCCCAAGTCATTTGATAAAAGCTGTTCATCTTCAGGTTTGAAATTCTTGCCAACATTCAGATACTCATGTACAGGAAAGTCTTCAGAAACTTCATGCAAATCAGACAAGTGATGTGGAGCAGTCTGTTCATCTTCAGAAGCCAAGATCTGCAGTGGACCATTGCTCATCATTCGCTTTACTTCTAGGAAACAGAACAATGAAGTATCAATTCAGTTTAACAGGATGAAATATTTCCAGCATGTTTGTCTGTGCTCCATTCATTCACTAATAAAAACACACATTTAAGGCATCCATCAAGACCAGTTTAGTCTCTACAAGTGGAGTACCAACATGCTAGGACACCTGAAGCCAGTTTACAAAGCTGTAGGCCAAATCCACTTGTGGTTTGCCCACTATTGACCAATATGCAAATTGATAACTAGTCCAGCCGACTTCAGGAGTATTACCTTTTGGATGTTTGGAGCCTGTATCTTTTGCGCATTGAGAGTCACAGCAACTGCAAAGAGCATGACGACCTTCCAGTTCATACCACCTAGATAAACAAAAAGGATTCACCAAGGAACATGGTGGGGGCAAAGATGTGAATTAAAGTGGATTTGAATTTCCATCCAGAGAGCGAATTTTCAAATTATACTTGCCTCTTTGTTACTTTATCATAATTGCAAGATTTTGCACTTTTTGATAATACATCTGTCACAACCAACTCACAATGTACATAGACCTAGGGCCAAGAGGAAGCCAATTATTCTACGGCTGTGAATAGTCAGAAAGTGTAATGGAGTAAGATTTACCCGAGGAGATATTGCGTGAAACTGAAAGGCCTCTATTATAAAGTTGATGGTATCATTAGTTCTTGGCAGAACAAACTTTGAAGCACAATTTTCATCCTTGCCATCCACCATGCAGCTGAAAAGAAAGTAATCAATATTCAAAAAAAACCATTTACATCTACTGAACCCTGCAGCAAAGCTAATTGGGTTCTAGTGGTATATTGCTTTTTATACAAAGCATACAGCATCTGCAGAACTTACCCCAAGTTATTGATCAGAATGTGCCTGGAAGGAGAGAAGGGATCTGGGGATGCAGTTGCATGACAAGACTGAACAAAAAGCTTTTGTCTTGAAGATGCAAAATATGCAGTTGCCTGGAAAGCTATGGGCTGGCCAAGATAATATTTATTTCTTGTTGAAGTGGCAGAGAAGTCAGCTGAGAAACAATAGATTTAAAATTTAAAGTGGTTTTAAAAAAAAAAAAAAAAAAAAAAAAAAACACACCACACAATACCCATACACACTAACCATTCATGGTGTGAAGAGTGAAGCTGTACTGGTTTCTTAGGTTCCTAAAATAAGTGCCTCTGTTCCAAATAGGATGGTATGCCAGTTTATAGGAGTGGTGTAACCTACAAGGTCATAAGAGGACAAATTAGAAATGGAGGGTCCCAATTTTGAGAGAAGTAGCATAAAACACACACCCATACCTTTCATAAGAACACAAGAGGGTTACAGAAAATGGACTGGATCTCCGTATAGGCCCTTTAGGCTCTAAAGGTTTATAATAAAGGGTATTGCTGTAAACAAGCATGCCATTTACCACCTGAGCAGAAAAAAAAAAACAAAAAAAACAGTAAATAAAGCTTAAAAAAAAAAAAAAAAAATTGCCGCCTGCAATGAAAAAACTGATGTGAATAGATGGTGCAACCCCCATCTCACATTAGCAATAAGAAACACTTATGATGATTGTTTACAAGCTTTTTCTATTTCAAAGCATCCAGAGGGCAACTCTACCAATCTCTAAAGCAGAAGAGAGCATTTTACTACCTAGCTTCCATATTTAGAGCTGGTCTATTTGCTGGCCAGTAATAAAGACAGAGACAACCCCACACAAAACACCCCTACACAAGCCTGGCCTAATTAAAATCTTGTAGTCCTTTGTATTAACTGGAGTAAAGAGCAGGGATTAGTTTTGATTGATACATGATATTTCTACAATGTCAGCACAAAATATGGGTTTGGCAAATTAAAGACCAAGGATGACATTAGTCTGGGAGCCTCTGTGCAATACAGCAGTAGTCAGAAACCACTTCCATAATCTTGTCAAATTAAGACCTTTTATTAAAGGCAGCTACAAAGAGGTTACATTAACAGTTGTGCACAAGAAGGTCAGTGGAGAAAGTCTACTCAGCCTAATGAGGAGTAGAGTGTATACCATATACTAGACTGCTTTGGAGCCGTCCTAAAGATGTTATTGTGAATGAAACACTAAATTAAGAACATTCAACTATAAAGAGTCTGTGTCCAAGAAAAGTGCACCACTGTACTGACACATCTGCAGTAACTATTCATGTTAAACTACAAGGGTTTTCAAAATGTACACCTAAGAATTCTGTATCAATCCCATCCAAATAATTAAACTCTTAATATGCTCCTCTAACAAAGAGGAATGCGACCTGAAACAGATTACTTACTTGCGCTTTAGTATCACATCGCTGGAGGCTGTATTCAAAGATGACTTCCGATCCAAATTGAGAGGTGCTCGTGCAGCCTTTACCTAGGATTAAATCGGAGTCTTTGCAACCGAAGCCGCATAGAAACTTATCGACCCGCACAAACATTTTACCATCGAAACAAGACACCGCGACTGCCCACCTGGGCTGCGGCACAACTGGAGAAGGCAGAACTATCGGCGGGAGCCTCGGGTTCATTGCCCGCTGAAGAGCCAGCGGCATTGCCTCATAATGATCTCCGAAACGAGGGCGGAGTAGTTTATACGGGAACGGGGTAGCCTGCATAGGGATCCCATACTCTGGGACGTACTTAGCTGGGAAACTAGAATGGACTCCGTCTCCACCATTTTTAATGGAGGGAAAACGGGAAGAAGCATCCCTTGCAGTCTGCTTCCTGTTAATCGTGTCATGCCAAGAAGAGCTTCCCGAATCTTTACCTGCTAAAACGCAAACTAAAGAAAACCAAAAACACATAAGAGGTCGCATTTCTTCGATTCAGTGAGTCGCCGGTGAAGACGGAAAATACAAGGGCTGTGTCGCCATGAGTGCATTTATTGGTAGCGATTCCCTATACATTAATTGGGCACAATTAGAGTGCGCCCCACCCAAACCTCAAAAAGTGCCGTCCTCTAAATATGTGCTCTCAGCATCGCTGATCTGACAAGCCCGTGGCTCTGGGAAATCCAAGTAGTTTCTCAATCAGGACTATATCTGTAGCCATTAATTAACGAATACTTCTCAGCCCTTTACTATAAAGTATGTTACATTAGGTGATTTTATTTTCTATCAAAAACAAAGATACATACTGTATGTTTTCTCTCCTCGGTCATTTTCGTCTTTTGGTTACTTTTTACTAGTTTATGTGCGCTTAGTGGTATAGACCATGTGGAAAAATGCCTCAACTGTAAAAAAAATAAATAAAACTAATGTGCATTATCAGTGAAGATGTGCATCCCAATGTAAAAATTGAGAAGTACTTGGTTAGTTCTACCATTATGTCAGTTTAAAGGTTATATATATATGGGGACTGTTAGACACTATTAAAAATAAAGCTGATAAAGTCGTACTTTATATCGATGCCATATAGGGGAAGCATTTTAGTTCCCTAAAGAAACATACATTTGAAAGTTCCAATAAGATCAATGCTGGTTCTTTGATTTTTGCTGCCCTAGGCAAAGTTGTAAAAAGCGCCCCACCACCCCATTTGCTTTGAGAGGAAGCATCATTGCCTGTCCCACCAGGAAACAGGACTGGGGACAGCAAAGTATTTGGGACCTTGAATTCACACTTTGAGAATGCTGGTTTATAGCGATGTCTGCTTACAAGACTATCCCAGAAAAATACGCTCTTGAGTGGTGCTAGTTCAGTCAGAAAATAAGCAGGAAATGGCTTGTATTAGTAGTTTTCATTTCTCGCTTTTAGAATTTCTCGAAAGAATAAGAAACACTTATGTCATTGCTAAAACTGCAAGCATTGTTCTATAATTATCTATTTAAAGCACTAGCTAATCTTATATATAAACGTCTATGCGTGGAAGTGTGTGTCTCTGTCCAGCCCGAAAGTGAGAGCCCAGATAGCAAATTTCATCTGGCCCAAATCTGGTCCACTTCTGTTAGGACTTTCTGGCCCACTTACCACATGGATTGATGGCAAGAGAGTGGATCACATCCGGATGCTACATCCCAGCCAAAACAAAATTAAAACTCAGCCAAACCTGCCGAAGTCTGCCCAGCACTGAACCAGATGAAAATTAACTGGGCCTCATGTGGGCCACAGGTCAGATTTTCACTTTGCTCATTTAAATATAATTAAAATAATTAAAATAATATAATTGTATATAATTTATAAATTATAAATATATAATTTATAATTTAAATATAATTATACACCCTAGTAATATAATTATAAGTAGTAGTAAATATGGAGTAAATAATAGTATATAGTATTATAACTATATACTATACTATACTATATAGTTCTATACTATTCTATATACTATATGACTATAGTATTACATAGTATAATAGTATATAGTATTTTAAGTTACACTATTACTTATTTAAATATCAATTATTTACTCTTACTTTCCATATATGCTATCCGACTATTATCAACTGCATATCTTTAATATGAACAAACAAACCCAAATACGCATATTTAAACTTATTACATTTTATTGTCATATACAGTGTAATGCATTTCAACAAACAGAACAATCCTGAATCTGCATTACATAATCAGTAACAAAATTACTAATACTAAAGTTTGTAGATGTGACAATAATAAAAGTAAATGTTACATTTATATAGAAAACAAACAAAACAAAGTTCCTTGCATTTCTGACATATCCAAATAAATAAACCACCATGACAAAATAGTCTATAATACATTTACAATTTATACAGTTTTACATTACCATTTTCTTATGAATCATGTGAGCATACACATGGAAAAATAACAAATAAGCCTGTATGTGCCTAAAAAACATCACAGGTGAGATACACATATTATAAAATAGATTTTTACTTTACATATTGAACTTAATTTTAACTGTTGTCTTGCACAATGAATTTTTTAAATAACAAACAGGGAAAGGTTTCCTAAATGTAAGTCTTTAAAACAAGCACAAAACAAGAATGTATCAAACAGTGATGGTAAAAATTTCAGTCAACAAAATGTACAAACATTAATTTTATAAAGTCCATGATTGGATACCCACTATTACACACAGTTCCAGATGGTGCCTGATGTTAGAACTCAGAAAGCATTGAATGAGCACTAATCTCTTTGGGATGGTTGTGGCAGATCAAGTTATCACATTTGTCCAGCTTGTCCTCAGCAAAGGTTTAGAAGGCTGGTCTTAATGATGACTTGAAAGAACATGCATTTCACCTGCAGCCAAGACATCAACAGTTGATCAGTTACTTGAAATTATACAATTTCCTAATTAACTTCTTACTAGACGTGTTTGAGGGTTGATAGTGCTCACCTGATTCTTGATAGCTGTTCTTCCTCTGACGCTCCATTCTTGCTCGTCTCCCTCCATCCCTATCTGCAGCCAGATGAAGCCATCTCTTAATCCACATTTCTATTTCCTGAGTTGTGGCTCTTGATGTTACAGAGTTTCTTCGTACTGCATCTAAAGAACAGTCATTATACAGTCTGAGTCAATCAGCAGTTGATACTTAGTTATTTGTCAGACATGAGCATTGACTGCATCCAACCATAATGGTAAAGAAACAGGCTGCAAGTGTAGGCTATGTCTTTGTTGTTTATTTTCAGTAAACAAAGCGACTATATAAAATGTAGTTGTATTCTGACAAGAAACAATATTTACAACTAGAGATATTTGTACAATACAGTATTTGCATTCGTTACTGCCTAAATGACTGGCTTTAAATACTTCCCTGTAGTTAGTTCACAAACATGACCAATTGGTTATCATTAATGTTTAACCCGATTACAGGTTAGCATCACTGCTGGCTGAAGACTTTAAGACCCAAAGTAGAATTTTATTCTGTACAAATAGATTGCACTCTGATGCAAAAGCTTCTTTCCCTCTCTCTGTGTCTCTGGAGAACAAGCTGGGGTATGCAAAAATGACAAATTCCTAATGTAAGAACTTGTATATGGAAAATAAAGTAAAGTAGTTATCATACATGGCTATAATTTCCCTTTATTTTTTAACACCATTTAGTATTTTGCCTGATACATTTCATTTAATGTTGAATGTTAAACATTAGATCTTTTTTCCCCCCATTCAACTGGGGTTTCCTTGGTGGCCAGAGGGCCCTGAGCAGCCACTTAGTTTGTTTACATCTTGACCTGGCTATTAAAAAAGTGTTTGTGTGTTAAGGTTTTTTCAAACAGTAGTTTCTGACAAGGAAAGTGACATTTAATAAGGAACTATTGTCCATGTCAATGTGAAACCTAAGATGGTTAATGCCGAGAACATGTACACTTTTTATTTGGTCATAATGCATATAGTTTACCTTTAATAGCTTGATTTATTGTAAACAAACAACAAAAAGATACTCATCTCACAGAAATTTTCAGTCACAGGTTACTTCATTTTAAAAGGCAGTGTATGCATATTGAAATCATTATAAATACAGTACTCACCAATCACAATATCCTTAATGTGAAGGCTATGAAAACATGTTTTTCCATTTATTCCCCTCCAGTTAAGTTGTTTGGCCAATGAATTGGTCAAAGTTTGCCTCATGATTCTCCACACCGTGTCTCTCACATCAATGCCTCCTTGAATCCCAAGCAATGTAATCTGCCAAAGGTTTATAGAAAGAAAAAAAATAATTCACTGGAGTTCATAACTTCTTAAGATGCTCGATGCAATAGAAACATTAGGAGGAATCGGAACAAGCAACAAAGTAAAATATACTAGAAGTTCAAGCACCTATGTTTTTAGGTAGCTTTCCAATGAAGCTAATATAGGTGGAGCTATATAATAAAATGTACATGCTGAATCTTTGGGGTAAGCTTGGACATGGGACTCTAAGCACCATTTGATATGATATGCCAGCAATGTCAAATAAAAAAAGCTTTTGACAGTCCTTTAGCATATTGTCATGCCCAATACTGACGGCCTTTACAGATGTTATCTGTGGTCAGACATGTCAAGTTATGAGCACTTCATATAATTTTCAACAAAGATTTGACTACAGTAGCAGTCTTCAATACTCCCAAAAACTGACAACCATGCTCGGGTAGGAATTTTTTCAGCCCTTTTAAAAATGTAATCTTGTAGACTGTTAAAAGCTTTTCTGACTTAAATAATTAACAATATATTTATTTTTTAACTATGCCTATGATTTTGACTACAAATCACAGCTTGTGCATATCTGATGAGCGCCATTTGGGCATTTAAGGCAATACAACTTGAAGCCTGTCGTTGTTTGAAGGTATATGTTTCAGTTGTTATTAAAAAAGTTCTTCCTTACTAGTTTTTTTTTTAAATCTCCACCAACTGCTAGGTCACTTTCAAGCTGTTGCATGGATGTGAGATCTTGAAGTGGAAGAATGTCTTTTTCCAGCACTGGATCTGAACCACTGTCACTACAGCATTTCTCATGTAGGTCTTGTACGGTTTTTAAAATCACTTTGACTTGCTCCATCATCATCTCCTGCTTAACCAGAATGTTTCGAAGAATGGCTAAAACAATGTACAAACACCACAAAATTAATATCAAACAAAATAAGATCATAATTGTCACAGACATTTACCAAAGGGGATGAAATGTAAACTATAAATTGGCAAGCATGATGAAAAGTGGAAAAAAACAGATGAAAAGAGAATCCATCCATCCATCCATTCTCTTCCGCTTATCTGAGGTCAGGTCACGGGGGCAGCAGCTTGAGCAGAGATGCCCAGACTTCCTCTCCCCAGCCACTTCTTCTAGCTCTTCCGGGGGAATCCCAAGGCGTTCCCAGGCCAGCCGAGAGACATAGTCCCTACAGCGTGTCCTGGGTCTTACCCTGGGCTTCCTCCCGGTTAGACGTGCCCGGAACACCTCACCAGGGAGGCGTCCAGGAGGCAGCCTGATCAGATGCCCGAGCCACCTCATCTGACTCCTCTCGATTCGGAGGAGCAGCGGCTCTACTCTGAAAACCTTCTATGATGAATGAAAACTTTGGACGGCGTTTTCTCTTGCCCGGACATGGGTCACCGGGGCCCCCCTCTGAAGCCAGGCCTGGAGGTGGGGCTCGAAGGCGAGCACCTGGTGGCCAGGCCTGCACCCATGGGGCTCGGCCGGGCACAGCCCGAAGAGGCAACGTGGGTCCCCCTTCCCATGGGCTCACCACCTATGGGAGGGGCCAAGGAGGTCGGGTGCAGTGTGAGTTGGGTGGTGGCTGAAGGTGAGGACCTTGGCGGTCCGATCCTCGGCTACAGAAGCTGGCTCTTGGGACGTGGAATGAAAAGAGAAGGTAAAACCAATTTAGCTGTATTAATGAATAAAGGTAATGAAAAGTGGGTCCTGTGAGAAACATTAAATACACACACAAAGTTGCACAGATTCATAATTCTTTTACTCAAAATGTAAAACATTTAGGGTAATTATTTTCGTGCTTCACAGTTGACTCTGGTTATCAGGGCTTTATTTAAAGTGACAAACACAGAGGCAGCTATATTAAAGAGAAACTGAGATAAAACACTTACGGCCATAAATGTCTTGATTTGGTCCATTTTGTTGTGAGGTAGACCAGTGTCTAAATGCAGTATTTGCAATTTCCACACACTCTGGGGTTAGGTGCTCTTCCACTGTAGATGCACTTTGATTTTTGTAATCATTTCTCAGGCTTTTCATTTCTTGAGTGCATCTTCCACATTCAGTGGACCTACATTCAGAATGTAGCTGAACACTGTCAGATTGATGCATCCTGCACATTGATTTTGCATTTTGTCCAAGTTCTCCAAGGTCAGCAGACATCTTGGTGGTTGATTTTGAAAATTTTTGAGGAGGGGTTATCTTGGGTGGTGGAGGTAGATGGCTTTTGGGTTTGCTACAGACATCACCGTCACTATCACTATCAAATCTTGTGTTTGCTCTTTGGGAAAAGATTAAGAAATTATTGACAAAATACACAGTTATACAACATACAACTGTACAATTATGAGAAAAAATGCTTTACCAATTTAGACAAATTTTCATGAATTAGCCTTGTGGTAGTTATACTAAATTAAATTACAGTATATAAATAAAATGAGATAACTGGATCATTAAACTTAGTGTTTTCTCTTTAAAAGATCAAGTATTACAGCTTGAAAATTCACTGTATTAACACAAGCAACAGTCGGCAGGTGATGCTACAGTTCAAGCATATTAACTATTTCAGGCTTACATTTTCCTTCTTTTTGTCCTTTTTGGAATTTCATCATCTTCTTCATCTTCTGCTGTCTGCAAATCTGAGTGTCTTTCGGCAACTGGAAGCTTCAGTCTTGCAGTTCTGTAATTATCTGTTAAATTCCAGATGTAAGAGCATTTACTCTATCATATGGATATACAGTACTCAGGAATACAATTATACCAGGGTGGTACAGTGGTAGCACTGCTGCCTCGCAGTAAGGAGACCTGGGTTCCTGTCCCGGGTCCTCCCTGTGTGGAGTTTGCATGTTCTCCCCGTGTCTGCATGGGTTTCCTCCGGGTGCTCCGGTTTCCTCCCAAAGACATGCAGGTTAGGTGATTTGGAGATCCTAAATTGGCCTTAGTGTGTGTATGCGTGTGCACCCTGCGATGGACTGGAGCCCTGTCTAGGGTTTGTTCCTGCCTTGCACCCTGCTGGGATGGGCTCCAGCAGACCCCCGTGACCCTTTTCTGGATATAGTGGGCTGGAAGATGACATGATATGATATGACAATTATACCAAATATTATAAATACAAACCTGTCGTTTACATAACTTCAACCTTAAATGATTTCCAGTTTTCTTTCGGCTGCTCTTTATTTATTATAGCCTTATGGATATCTCCAGTTTTATATGGTGGCCAAGCACACACTCCATTGGATACCCAATTGGATGGCACCAACTCAACTTCCATGCATTCCGAAAAATTCACAATGTGATACATATCCTACAAAAATTACTAAAAACAAAGATTTTTTTAAAACATTTAGAAAAGTCCTTGATAAATGCACTTACAACATGCATGCATGCTTACAATTACTAATCAAATATAACAATAATAATACATATGATTAATATATACAGTAAATTATATTAGTTAAACATGATTTCATTTGTACAGTTGAAATAATCAAATTTGCTTACCTAGCAACTTCACACACCACCATAAATCAGTCCAGAATATAAAGAATGCAAGTGGTGGGGTGATGAGAGTTTAAAAAACTAATTAGAAAAAGCACTTATGAACTCTGTAACACAACAGGAAGGAAGAAACAAACAAACAAAAAAAAAACACTGTACCAATTAATCTGTATTTACTGTATATGAAGTAGGGGGATTACAAGATATTTGTCATTTAGTGGCAAACAGACATATTTCAGCATGCCAGAACCAATAGGTAAACACTGAAGATTTGAGGAAAGCTTGGACACAACAAAAATCCCAAGGCATGAAGAATCAATTGGATATTCAAAAAATATGGCCTTGTGTTGGTATTCCTGACAGATAACATATTCCCTGTCTTCATGCACAATTATATTTTGAACTATGACAATTTTATTGTCAATTTTAATACAGGAATCCCCTGTAGAAACTTTGATGACAAATCCATTAAACTCCACCCCTTTAAACTGGAGTACTACCTCAAAGTGTAATGGAACTGGACCATCTGAATGTTGCATTTTAAACCTCTTTTGAGGGTGTATGCTAAAATCAGAATTTAAATGCAAGAAGTCAAGCTCTGAAATCCTACGTATAACCTGTGTTAAAGGACAGTGAGGTCATCTAACACTTTTCTTTAGCTTTCTTAGATAATTTTCAAATGGAAAACCTGATATAACATCCAAACTACCATAGACTTTAACATCTTGACTTAAATGAGTTAGCCCATGTACATTATAGCTGACAAACTCAGGACCATATAACTCACTAAAATGCTTGACAAATGCCACTAGCAGAGAGTTGGCAAAATCATTCATAGTTGAACAATACTCAGGACTTGCTAAAATGTATATACCCACAGAGAGCAGCATGAAATTTTGATACACCTCAGAGTGCAATATCTCTCTCAAAACAACTGGACCCGTGTACAATAAGAATTGTCTCAACTCAGTTGCTTTCCACCGTAGTCTTTCAAAAAGGGAACGGGGCTTCCTTGCAAACTCGTTAGGAATGAAACCACGTAACGCTACCAACTTATCAGAAATTAACGACACTTGACTGGCTGAAACACGGCACTGTAGTGGGCCATTGCTTCCTATCCACAAATCCAAGAGACGTCTCATTACTCCTAAGCATACAAGGTGCATGTAATCATGCGGGAATCCCTTAATCATATCTATGATTTCTGAGAGAGGTGAAGATTCTACATGGTGTGCATCATCATCTAATGTTTTAAATGATTCACCTGTTCGAAGACTTGCAGTGGTTTCTGGAAATGTCATACGGTGGTTTACATATACTCCTTTTTGTACACACTTATCACAACTGTGATATCCAGTGTGTGATTTTATGCCCTTAATAAAGGCTCTAGCAGGTGCATCGCAAACAACTGAAGATAAAGTGATGAAAAATGTTTTTCCTTTCACAGAAAATCCTTTTCCAATTGTTTTTAACTCATTAACTAGAGCACTCAAGTATTCAGAAAGTGAGTTTGGTTTTGAACATCCACAGAACAATGCAATCAAAACTGGAATCTTGATATAATTCTTAACAATTCCAAGAACTGGCCAAAACTGAAGTGAAGAACTCTTAAAAATAGGAAGCCCATCAAAATTAAGTTGTAAATTAAAAGTGTGTCCACTTGGAACAGTTGACCATACCTTTTCAAAGAAAGCTCTCAGAGAATGTTTAATGCCAAAGTAATGAAATGAACCACCACCAAGCATTTCAACTGTGTAAGCAGTCTTAGTTTTCAGTAAGGACCTTGCATCTTTTGGCAAAAAAGCATGATTAATTCTGAGTATAGTTAGTAATGCAGATAAGGCAATTAAAGGGATACTGAACTGAACAGCCCAATTTCTCAAACTTGCCTGGAGGGTGTCTTGGTAATCGTTCTGCCCACAATCAAAGTTATCATCACTGTCACTCTCTGACAGACTGGATTCCAAATCATCACAAGAACAACCAAACTGAGAAGTTTGAATCTCATCCACATGTATTTCACTGTGAGTGATTTCAATCCCACCACTAACCTGCCTTTCATTCTCCAATGAATTTATCAACTTATTTACCCTCTTTATAGCCCTTTTTCTCAGATTAATGCGTTTTACATTCCATTTTGCCCTGTCCATATTACCATGAAATACCAAAATATACCTGTCAATGCCCAACTACTGTTCAATGCTGCAAAAGAAAAGAAAGGGACAAGAAAATATTATTTATATAACGTATACATAGTGCTACGATTCAAGGCTTATACAGTGACAAACTACATTATGAGATACACAAATAAACGTTGCCTCCGTTCTGATTGGAACATTGTAAAAAGCTCCAATTGAGCACTCATTATTTGTCAAGACATACCTTAACAAAGTTTAAGTCTGATGCCACCTCCACCATTGTGCGTCTTTCATTCTATAAAAATAAACTCACATTCGCGGGTTTTTACGTTTGCACTTCCGCTCATGCTAACTAAACGCACTAACAGCGAAAAATCTCGGTGTTTCTAAGCGGTTAAAAACTTAATATATCACGTGCTAAAATAAATACCGAATTTTAACGTTACTTGCTTGCCTTCATCACCGCTTATTATATTTAATATCTGGATATCATAAGTATTTAAGTAAAAAAAAAAAAGCCCGCAGAATAATTTAAAAATGGCTTATATAACAGTTTAAGCACGTTACAGCACCTTGCATACTACGCAATTAATTGGTTACGCTCTTCATAATATAAACATTTTAACATGAACGATAATAACCAACACATAATATATTAAATAATCGAATATTAACTTATCGCTTCACCATCAGTCAACTACAAACTTTAGTGTCTGACTGAACGGGCAACTGTTCGTCACTCAAGGTGTTCCCTCATTGGCTAACGTGAACATCAGAAGGCAGTCCGATAGTTATCTCAATGGCTGGCCACAATGTCAATCAAAGAAATTACCTTTTTTTTAAGCACAGATTGAGAAAATTCGAATCCACAAAAAGGCTGAAAGCAGTCATGGCAGATGCTGGTTACTTGTCGAAAATTCTGCCCGCCGTTTATAGTGTTTAAAATTTGGAGAAAGTTTGTAAAGTTCACGATATTTCATCCTTGAGATGTGTTTTTGTTTGTACTTGTCACAAAGAAACGAGATTTCTCAAATAAATAAATAAAAAAACTCCATGGTCAGTCTGATATTTACACGCATTTTGTAGCCGGCTCTTAACCACACCATCTTCGATTTTGAAATGAAAAAAAAAATATATTGACATATGCTAACTGTAAATATTGCATTTTATTTTAAAGACACCTCACCATGACCCGTCACTGCCCTATTCTGAGTCATGCATCCAATCGCAGAACTATGCTAATGGCCCATTACTGGCCCACATATGCTGTACCGGAAGCTGATTTGGCGGATTCATCAACTGTGCACCACATGTGGCCCATATCCATCATGCCGCTGCCAGAAGTGAACCAGAGGTGCCAGTTTTAAACCAGATGTGGCCCACTTGCGGCTGCTATCTGGGTGGTGGAGTCGGGGTAAGGGCTTCACCTCAGAGGAAACAGAAAACACAAGTGAGGCGAGCACGTCAGCAAAACAAAACCTCAGAAGAAAGACAAAGTCACTTAGCCGCTAACATCGGCAAAACAATATTCTTTTTACTTTTCCTCCTGCAGCTAATACACAAGCGAGGCGAGCACGCTGGCAAAAGGAAACCCCTGGAGAAAGACAGTCACTTAGCTGCTAATGCACAAATGATGTGAGCATGTCGGCAATATGAAACCTCCTAGGAGAGAGATGTCCAAAGTAGTTCTTTTCAATTACCTGACATCTCTACATTTCAATTTTTTTTCTGACGATTTCAATAGTTCATAGGACCCACGCGGGCTTACACAGCTAGTATATAAAAAAATAAATAAATATTTGCAGCTGGAGATCCACAAAGGGAGAAAAATGAATCACGTATCATAAAGTAGTTTTTATTCCTGAGCTTTCAACCCCTGCCAGGGGTCTTCATTAGAGGATAATGCTTCGACTTACAAGAATCAAAGGCAATATATAGCAAAAAATTACGTGGTGGGGTGGGGGAGGTGGCTAAGTCAGTGTGTTGAGGGGGGGGGGGGCATTGGGTGTACAGTTTATTTATTATGAACATGTTCTTCTTAAGTTTGCATATGCTGGATTTATGTCCAAGTGTCTGTTGATGGCGTTCTCATTTGATAGCCAAGATTCGGCCAGCTCTCTGGCACTTTTAGCACTGGCCTTAAATTTTACTTGTACATTGTCCCAGTTAAATGTATGTCCTGTTGATTTAGTATGCGTATAGATCAATAAGTGTTGCGATTCTTTTTGAAGTCTGTCCTATGTATACCGCTGAGCAAGAACTGCATGGAATGCTATAAACTGCGTTTCGTGCTTCTGCTGTCGATTTCTTGTTTTTAGCATTAAAGAGGACCGTGCGCAAATTGTTCTTGGGTTTGTGTGCTATTCTGACGCCTGAGTTGGCCAGGATGCGCGCTGTACCTTCAGACACCTTATGGTTTTTTTTTTTTCATAAGACATTACCGTAACATATACATGTCATTTAAATTAATAAAATAAATTGACAACTTAGCATAATGACAACATTCAGTGAAACTGAGACTATAATGATTATCTTTAAACGGGAATCTTTATCCACAATTCCTATTTACCATTGCTTGTGTATGTAAATAATGCAATCTACCTATCCAGAAAAACACACAACTACTTCAGCGTGCCTAAAGCGAATCTAGCAAATAGTTGTGAACAACAGAGGACGATATCTTCTAAGTTTTTACACAAGCTTTATTATACTGTATGTCCATTTGGGAAACAATCATAGTTTGGGTTAAATCTACTTTAAGCAATTCACTCAAGAGCTACAGTCCTGTTCCCATTTTGATCGTTTTAATTTTATTTCACCATGTGTTTCTCTTCTATGTTACAGTTTGAAGATTATTATTATTATTATTATTTGCATCATCATCATTGCTGATGTTGTCCGTGTTATTGCGGAACTGTGTAGGTCATCAGATGTTAAGACCGAACATTGCTAGTATGGGAAAATTATATAAAACAATATATTGTACATTCGCTTTGAATGGAGAAGGGGGCCATATTAGTTCTTTAAGGAAGTAGGCTGTGTGGATGCTGTCTGAGAGACATAGCAAGTTCAAGGGCTACATAGGACACAGGGGTACAGGAACACCAGCAGCAACAAGAGGAGGTTCTGTCCTGATGTTCCCGCAACCTGAGGAGGATAGAACTGACCGCAAAAGTGATAACTGAGCTTGGACTGAAAGAGCTCCCTGAATGTAAATTTCAGATGAGAATCAGGGAGAAGGCTCACTTGTAGAAGGAAGACAGGCCAAGAATTGAGAGACAGAGTGTATCTGTGAGAAACGGGACTTGAGAAGGCTGAGCATTTCAGTGTCTCTGCCATTGGTGTTTAAGAGTTGGGCAAGTTGATGTGGAAGCTTATATAAGAAATACCAGTGGGGCAGGGATATCTTGCTTTAGTACTTTGTGTTCTCTATGTCTCTCGTGTGCTTTACTTTAAATAATAAAAGCACATTTTTAATACACCATGCCTTGACTTTGACCTTGAGAGGACATGTCAGTGGGATTCTGTCCTTTTTACAGTTGCCAAGAATGGCCTTTTCCTTACCTAATGCTACACATTTACCGGGTTTGTTGAATCAGTTAAGGAAAGTGGAAGATTCTTTTGAAATCCTTGTTTAGAAGTCATGACTTTTCTATGATATAAAGCCTAAAGACACTGGAATTCTTAGCCCATAATGGAGGCATGGTTTTTGCAGTTCCAGGTTGAAAAAAAAACATACCTGCTTAATAAAGGAAACTGGTTCTAGTAAACAGCTTTCTGGATTTCAAAAGTAAGAATGCAAACCTAAGCCCATTTATCCAGTGCAGACACCAGCAGTTTGAATGTCTGTGACTTGGTTTTGTTAAACTGATCTACTGGGAGTACTAAACACTCTGACTTCAACCATTAACCAGTTGGTGAATTCTAATGACCACTTCCCATCACTTCACAGAAGATCATGGTGCAAGGCAGGCTTGCAATTCAAATATTCCTTCATCATTTAAGATAGGTAGGTGAGAAAAGTCTTCTGGAAATTGTTTAGGATGGGACTTTTTATTTCATATTCATAATTATCTAGTGCAATTTAAAAAATATCTGTACTAGAATGTGCTCTGTAATCTCCCACTGACATTAACCTGGCTCATACATTTGGAAATGTTTTGCCTTTTCAGTTATGGAGGTTTGGTTTTCATCTTGTAATATTATTGGTTTTCTATATGTTAATTTACTTGATAATTGTTAATTGAATTACTTTTCCCCTCAGTTGCTGTCAGGAATCCCCTCAAAAAACATTTCTCTTATTGGTCTCAGACAATTTTAGAGGGTGCATGAACCACTAGACATCAATGAGGAACAACACAGTGCCCACCACCTGCAGCTGTGCCCTCGAGGCTTTACATCTGTCTTATATTCATAAGACTCATGTAGCTCAACCAGACACTCCTTCACTCTTACTTTTTGTAACCTAAAGAGGACAGTAACACAATACTCTGCAAACTATGGTTCTTTCTGGAACTTTCATGTGAATGGGTCTTTTGGGAACCAAAAATGCTTTCCCTATTGCATCACTCTGAAGAACTACTCTGGCATCTTTTTTAAGAGTGTAGGCATTTGTCATGCTGTACTCATTTTGTTACTTAATTGGACTTGTTTTCTTTTATTATTATAATTAAGTATGGGTTGTTGGTTAAGTTACCTAATGCTATCACTATATTATCACTGTTATAGTATGTATTATACAAAATCTGTAAATAGTTTTGCTGTTATGAATTGCGTGCTCTTCAATTCTGTAATGTACATGATCTATCTCCCTTATGTCATTAACACTAACAATTGCCCACAAGGATGAATCCCATATCAACAAGCCCCTGGACTGATAACACACCAGGACAAAGCTGTTAGCTAGAAGTAACCAAAAAACACATCCAATAAAAGTGCATTAATTGACCAAAATGTGATGTAATTATAGGACATCAAACACAATGTAGTAGCGTCTTTATACTAGGTAAGTCGATTGCATAATTTATATGCAACAATAACGCATACTGTTCAGCTTCAGACTTACTAGGCTTCATTTTCATGAGTACCCACTGGACATTAGAGGCACCTGGACCTGAATCCACATATACTTGCCCACCAGATTTCTTCTCAGCCTTACCCTCTGTACATTTTCAAGTCTTTCTAGGATCTGTCCACATCTAAATAGGATACACTCTGAAACTAAAGCCTGGAACTAAAGAAGATCCTGGATTCATTATTGAGAGAAAACCTGTACAGGAGTGTACACTGTAGATAGATAGATAGATAGATAGATAGATAGATAGATAGATAGATAGATAGATAGATAGATAGATAGATAGATAGATAGATAGATAGATAGATAGATAGATAGATAGATAGATACTTTATTAATCCCAATGGGAAATTCACATTTACATTACAGTAATGAAACTCTAATCTATAATTTTTTTTAATAAAAATATACACAGCTATAAAATATTTGAAAAGATTATACTGTGGTGTCTGTGTGTTTCTTGACCTCCGCTTGTGGCCATCTGGTAGTGCAGATTCTCTTAAATGGACCTGATGCCATTTGTCATTTCCCTGCATACCTTTAATTGGATTTTAAATTAAAATGTAGTCTTACTTGTTCAAAATTATTATTTTAAGTAATCAATAAAAAATAAGACACTGGTTACCATGCAAAATTAGTTATTAAGGAACTGTTGAATCTCAATCAGTGTTCAATACTAAACTAACTGAAGTTTGCATTAGACTGGTTAAACAGATTTTACAGAGAAGCTGACCTAAAAGTGTCAAGGGGCACATGCAAAATGCGCTTCACTTGTCCTGCTAGCTCTCAGATTTGCATTAACAGCAACATGTGTGAATTAAAAAAGGAATGGATTATGTAACATTTTAAAACATCTTGTCCAACATTCTCCAGTACTCTCTGACTGCCACAGTCTTCCTCAAACATTTCTTCAGCACTCATATCTAAGTTACTCTTTATGATATGCTTTTCCACTAGTAACAATACTATTTTGAATGTTTTTGCAAGTGTAATGTAATTAAATCTAACTTTAGTGTTATGTTTTCATTAGCAGATGGGCCCAGATTTCTCCATATATTTGGAGGCACTGTGCTTTACTTTTGGTTTAAAAAAGTGTTTGTCCTGAAACTGTGTAAAGGCAGAATATAATGAGATTATCCATGTACTGCATCACAAAAACATGTGCAATTCTCTGTTCAGACCTCTCCTGACTGTTAATGAGATGCGGAAGGAGAATTCTACAGTAAAATCCTTAAGACACCCTTGTAAAAATACACTGGATATTTTTTAAGTAAATGCAAACCTCCATTGTATTCAATAAAAAAATCATTTTCACTTGTGTACAATTCTGAGACCTGCTGCACTTTACACTGCCACCACAGACACGCTTCTATCAAGAGCGGCATACTGCTTTTCACAATCAATTATATGCTGCCATCTACCGCCTGGCTTGGGAACTGGCTGGTCAGAAGTTTTCTTTCATTAATTATGTTTAACATAAATATAAACAGTGCTCATCCCAGCAGCAATGTGTGCAAGACAAAACAGAGCAACCCAGCTATGATTAAAATAAAAAGGTCTGTATGTTGCCCTTTTGTGTGACAATATCTGGATTTTAGAATTAAAAAAATGAAAACTCCTCTGATTTTCTGCTATACAATACAACAATTAAAGCTAATGAATTACCAATTAATGTATATATTGTTGTCAAATTATAACATAAAATTACATTCTTCAAACACTTTAATCTAATTTAACATCATGGGTGGGCAGAGCTAATGTCAGCTAATTGGCACAAGGCAGGCAGTAGAATGGGACAAGACAGGGACCACCCTCACTGGGCAATTCAGCATCACCAATAAACCTAAAATGTGTATTTTTGGGAAGTAAGAGGGAAGCCATAGCACCAGGAAGGAAACTAAGCAGACACTAGAAGAACACTCAAACTTCTCATAGTCAACACCCAGACACAGGATTTGAACCACCATGCTGCCTCTTTTAAGAACTGCCTGGTATATTATCACATGTTGTTCACAAGTACACACATTTTTGTACACACCCCAGTGCTGTTAACATTATGCAGCTTTAAGATCTGGACCAATAATTTCAGACAAAATCCAATGACCTCTTTAACAAAAGACATTTTGCATTTGTAAATAATCATTCTAATGCCTTTAGGATTTATCCCTTTTGCTGTCAAGGAAACCCTTAAACCAGATTTCTGTAACTAATGTTTATATTATCCAGTGCTTGAAGAAGACCCAAATTACTGGTGGCACTCTGTTTATGACAATACAATAACATTTGATTGAAGACCAGGGTTAGGACTTACTGGATACTAAGAGAAAGCCCCTGTATTCTGAGTCGACATTAGAAGAGGGGCCAGTATTGGACCCCAGTGACTACCAGCCCACTTCAAGCACTGCCACACTCCTAAAAACACTGATTCTTTAATGGTATTTTAATAGATTGTAGGGCTCCTTGTAGAATCATTGTTTTGACAATGAGCCATTCTGGGAAGGATGTTTTGCATTGAAATTGGTTCTTTTAGTTTTGGTATAGTTTCTCCTTCATGGAGAAAGCAGAAATATTTAATGTACAGTAGGCTACTTATAACAACAACTTATGTACAACAGAACAAGAAAACATGAACTTAGCCTTTGTTACTATATGCTGCAACAGTCATATTAAAATCAGGAACCCATTGGTACTTCACAAATCTGTTACCATCTATTCATTGTTATTTATGAAAATGTTGCAGATCTAAATAAGGGTTCTTTCTGGAACCTTCATGTGAATGGTTCTTTTGGCAACCAATGGTTCCCCTATGGCATCACTCTGAAAATTCACTTTGGCATCATTATTTTTAAGAGTACAGTCTATCTGGCAAGACTGAATATCACCAAAAATAACAACTTCATTTACAAATTAACTTTAAACACAACTAGATCTTTTTTTAAAGGCTACCCCACTGGACTTGATGTCTAATGCCAATGTCCCCAAATATAATATCTTCATTCTGACCTCTTAAAGACAAACAAAAGCCTGTCTTATCTGATTAAAGTTTATGGGAACTGGACCAGTACAAAAACATTTGGATTTAAGTCTACTTTTTCTTTCCAAATTACTCACAATTTGTCTTATTTAAAAAATCACTTTTAATTTTCACAATAAAAAGAAAAGCAGCTGCATAATTTATCATATAGAGCAGGGGTCGCCAAGTCTGGTCCTGGATGACCACCATGGCTGCAGGTTTTCATTCTAACCCTTTTTATTAATGAGTGCCCTGTTTGTGCTGCTAATTAACTTCTTGTGAATTCATTTTCATTTAATTGCTTTTTAAAGATTTGTTCTCCTGAATTTCTCATCGTTCCACTGAGTTGCTTCATTTCCTTCCATAAATGGCACCCAAACAGAAATGAAATGTCAAGTGAGTGAGCCCACAGAAGACCAACTAAGTCAGGGCCTCAAACTCCAATCAATTTCACTCCAACCAGCTGCTTAATGAGTGCATGCAGTGGTGCATTAGCAGACATTTCTGAAATTATTGATTTTCTCTTTTCTAAGAGCTCTGTTAAAATGTTTTAGGGACCTGAGCAGATCAACATTCCTGAAACCTTCATCTTTCTTTATTTTCAGATATTGTACTTTGGACACCTGGGGCCTCATGCATAATGCTCTGTGTAGAATTCACACTATAACATGGCGTATGGACAAAAGCGGAAATGTTCGTACGTACAAAAAAATCCAGATGCATAAATCTGTGCATACGCCAACTTCCACGTTCTTCCTCTACATAAATCCTGGTCAGCGTGAAAAGTAACGCACATGCACGCGCCTGCTGTCCCGCCCCAACTCCTCCCAGAATTACGCCTCTTTGAATATGCAAATCAATATAAATAGCCCTTAAGCTCAGCCTTCTGTGAAAAGACAATGGCAAAAACACGGGGGAAAATAGAAAAATTTCAGCGAATACCAAGTGGAGGCAAGAAAAAACTTACTATTTGTTGGTTTAAGCAGTGATATAATCAACAAAAGGAAGTTGATCGAGTGACAGAGTGTCAGAGAAACTCGAAAGTTCAAGTTCACCAAGTCACACAGTGCCTGAAATAAAAAAGTAGCGGTCAGATATCAAAGTTGCCATGACAAGGTGAGTCGTAGCCCACCGTCTGATTGTCATATGAAAGCTTATTAGAGTACAGAGGAAAGAAAAAAAAAATAAGGACACATTGAGAAAAAAGCTGGAAATGCCAACTTTAATCTCAAAATTTCCACTTCAATCATGTAGTTTATTTTGTCATTAAAGTAGAACATCATAAACTTCATCTTTAAATTGCTTAATTGACTAGTTTCTCAAATACCATTGTAACTAAAGTAGCACATTAAATGCGTTGTTTTGTATATGTTCTTCTATGTGCTCTACTGTATGTCTGTGTGTTTTTCTTAAACGTGCTTTCTCTTACTCCGACAAGACACAGAATCCATTACATTTGTGATATTACAGCTCTCTGAATAATTAAAATACTGAGATGTATACTTGATATCATTTTCATGATGATAGGAATTAAAGCATGTTATTAAACATGGGAACACGGTGGCGCAGTGATGGTGATGAGCTGGCGCCCTGTCCAGAGACTGCCTCACGCAAGATGCTTGCTGCGCCATGCGCGACCTTCGATGAAATAATTTATTGCAGCAGTACTGTCTCTTTCAAACGTACTAACCCCCAATTCCTGTCCTTCCTTTTCTTTCTCGCCACACAATCAGCTCTATAATAAATGTTAAGCCATCTGTAAGCTTAGAATACCGATTCTTCAAGACTTTTAAGGAACATTGAAATATCTCCGTAGTACATGTTTAATTATTCTATCCATCTATCTTTCCACTGTCGCACCAGCCCCAGCAAGAATACAGCGCGAGGCAGGAATAATAGGGGAGCCAGCTCGTCGCTAGCGCTGCGACACTGTGTCCTCACATGTTTAATTATTAACAATATAGATTATTTAAATGACGTTAACATTTTATCTGTATAATGTAATAAACATATTTGCTGCATTTCATCTTAAAAATGATATCGTCATCATATGCAAATATGCACTTTATAAAGTGGTGCAGGTTGTGCAATATTGTAACTATCACAAGTTTACAGTAAGGTAATTGTTCTTGTAAGTACAAACAGTTCTATAAGGAGCACTTGATGGACTGATTGAGTGCGTTTATAGTTCTTGGGATAAAACTGTTTCTGAACCGCGAGGTCTGTACAGGAAAGGCTCTGAAGCGTTTGCTGTGTGAGAGCAGTTCAAATAGTGAATGGCTGAGGCAGCATGTGCTTGATTCTGTATACCGATAATTTTCTTTCCGATCAGCTGCTCAGAGTGGTGCAGTGAGAGTAATATAGAAAAAGATGACCCGCTGTGGCAACCCCTAACGGGAGCAGTTGAAAGTAGAAGAAGAAGGTGCAGTGAGAGTAACAAGTCCACACACCAATCCAATCGAGTACAACAAAAAAAATGTTCAGCTGATGTTACGTGACAATGGAAGTGATCATAAGAAAACTTATGAAATGTTTATTATAACAAAGAAACACAGAAGAGAGAAAGCAATGTAACAGAGGAAATAATAATGCAGATGCCTAGGTGAATATGTATCCCTGTCCCTGTCAATCAGATAAAGTGGCTCACCTTGTTGCCCACCTCCTAATAACCCCCAAAGCATGTGTTCTTCTGGCTTCCAATACCTCACTTTACTGACTAGTTTATTCTGCCTGTCAGTGCACCTAAGAGATACGTCTCCACCCCATGATACATTCCTAGAAACTCTGGCTCAAGACAGCTTTAATTCCTTTCCTATGGTCTTTGTTAAAGGAACATAAGTCTAGAGATTGCTTTACTGGCCACAATGCTAAATATTGTCTTCCACTCACACAGGCCAAGCACTGTGCGCTGCTTAAAGGGCTGGGTATCCAGGGTAACTCCTAGGATGCCTGCAGACAACAGTAGGATTGTCTGTGTGTGCCTAATAGAACTATCTGTCTCTCTGTCATTCCCTCCCTCTGCTCCTCTCAGATGCTTTATTTCTGGATCAACACTTTTAAAAACAAGGTCTATAGGCATTTCTCTTACACATTGCCATGCAAAAGTGTTCTAACACTGTATCATGCTGTCTTCTGTGTTCCTTTTCTGAAGTATCTTACCTTGCCGTGTGCCATCTAGGCGGTGAAAGCCCTTTGCCAGCTTGGATACCCCATAAAAAAGCTTGATTGTCACAATTAATGATAGGCTCAAGGAAAAAGTACCCTCAATAAAAAGAACAGAGCCTTCAAATCTATTCTATTCAAAAAGGCTGTAAAGTGTGTGCAGTGAATGGTGAAGGAAATGCCAAGTGAAGGAAATGAAGCTTACAGAACTA
The DNA here is from genome assembly GCF_900747795.2 of Erpetoichthys calabaricus. NCBI lineage: Eukaryota > Metazoa > Chordata > Cladistia > Polypteriformes > Polypteridae > Erpetoichthys > Erpetoichthys calabaricus. The sequence continues at coordinate 44,445,558 of NC_041407.2, forward strand.
AAGGAGAAAACAAACTCATGAAAGACTTCTACAATGGACAGAGCATAATGAATGGACTCAGTCTAACAATGCCTCAGGTGCTAGAAGGAATTTGGAAAAAGCTAACTCTGTGAGTCAATGTTTTAATAAATTTCCCACCTTCCACCACCACCACTTCCTTCTAATGACCAGTTCCCCCACACACCAACTCCAAAACAAATGCCACTGTTGTGGAAAGCATCGTGTATTGTTCCATTTACAAAGAAGATAGGCACTTCTTCACCTAGTGACAACACACAAGTGGCCCTTATGTCCCATACCATGACGACATCCAGGACTATATGAGTTGACTTGTGAAAGATCACTTCTACCAAATACAGTTTGCCTATCAGACAAAGATTGGAGCTGAAATACATTTACTTATCTTCTCTATAAGGCTGGCAGCACTGTGAGGATTATGTGTCCCTTAAATGCCATCTAGCCATTCTTGTTAAGAGGAAAGCTCAGAGATATGCAAGTGGATGAACATATGGTGTCCTGGATAATGGACTATCTGTTGGTCAGACAGCATTTGGTGATGCTGAAGGACTGTGTCTTTGATGTAAACCAGTAAACCCCCGATTCTCTAAAGAATCGCAAATGCAAGAGTGGCAATCAGTTTCTATTCCCTCCGATCTTTGGAGGAATGAAAAATGATGGAGGGTGGGAGCGTCCTGGTAAAGTTTTCATTTAATTAAATAAATATATTTGTACTAAAATTAACCAATTTATTAAAACTAAACAAAGGAGGCAGCTTAACTTGACCTTTTTGACAACAACATGTAAACTCAGTTGTACTGCCAGTTTTTTCTTCAAGGAAGTTAAGTAAATGACAATGACTGCAAATGACACTCATTAATCCCAATGAATTTTCATGAACAGTGGACTCATTATAGAATGTGTTCTCAGCTAACTTTTGGAATTGTTCAGTGGCTGTCCGTCGTTCCTCTCTTTGGCTTTTTCTTTGTTGGAATACTGAATGTCTAAAACCTTTTAAACAACTTTCTAGCCTTTCTGCAGTTTCCTCTGATATTCTTTGTGATGAACAATTGCGCAAGCCTTGTAAATGCTTCTGCCATTGTTCTGTTGTCTTGTTTGCACGCCTATATGATACCTGAGCTCTTTCTTTTTGGATCCGTGCCTCTTTTGCATCTGGTGTTTCAGAAGCGCGTTGTAGGCACCTTCGTTCATTGTTTTTATCCATACGGGCTTGTTTTTGTATTTCTAATCATTGAGCTCTTTCTTTTTGGAGCCGTGACTCCTTTGCTTCTGCTGTTTCAGAAGTGCGTTGTAGGTGCCTTTGTTCATTGTTTTCATCCATACGGGCTCGTTTTTGTATTTCCGTTAGTTGAGCTCTTTATTTTTGGAGCCGTAACTTCTTTGCTTTTGGTTTATCCATGCGGTCTCGTGTTTGTTTTTCTGTGGCTGTGTCGTTAGGTAGAAGTCGTTTACTGTTAGGAATCATAATTCAACTTACTTTTAATACTGAATATTATACAACTGTTGTGTTGTGTTGTTTGGGCGCCACCTACTGACTCTGGGAAGCCGCTGGGTTTGACTCTGAGGCGCCGAGGCGCTGTGCGCATGTGCTTCGGTGCGTCCGGCGTCCATGCATATCATTATACAACTGTCGTTTAGTAATATTTGTATTTCCGTTAGTTGAGCTCTTTCTTTTTGGAGCCATGACTTCTTTGCTTCTGGTATTTCTGAAGCGCGTTGTAGGAGCCTTCGTTTACTGTTTTTATCCATGCGGTCTCGTGTTTGTTTTTCTGTGGCTGTGTCATTAGGTAGAAATCGTTTACTGTTAGGAATCATAATTCAACTTACTTTTAATACTGAATATTATACAACTGTCATGTTGTGTTGTTTGGGCGCCACCTACTGACTCTGGGAAGCCGCTGGGTTTGACTCTGGGGTGCTGAGGCGCTGTGCGCATGCGCTTCGGTGCGTCTGGCGTCTATGCATATCATTATACAACTGTCGTTTAGTAATATAGATGTGAGCAACACTGGAAGATCACAAGGAACAGTCCTGTCTCCTTTTGTCGCCAATACACCTAAGACTGTAAATATAACACCAGGTCATGTCACTTGCAGATTTTCTCCAATGAGTCTGCATTAATGGGTTGTATTGATAATGGGAATGAGAAAGAGTGTAGGAGCCAGAGAGAGAACTTTGTTTCTTACTGCAAAGAAAAATTTCTTCAACTTAACATCAGCACAACCAAGTTTTTTTGACTTCTGCTATGCTGCTACACCCAGCCACTATTCAGGACGTAGATGTGGAGAAGTTGCACTACAACAAGTATGTGGGGGTCACATTCATCAGTGACAGGGTGGACTGACCTAATAACACATGGGAAAGTGCAGAGCAGACTTTCTTTATCTTAGGAGTTGGGATTCATTTAATTTAGGTAGTGACATCCATATACAGTTAGGTCCATAAATATTTGGACAGAGACAACTTTTTTCTAATTTTGGTTCTGTACATTACCACAATGAATTTTAAATGAAACAACTCAGATGCAGTTGAAGTGCAGACTTTCAGCTTTAATTCAGTGCGGTGAAGTAATTGGACAAATTAAATAACTGGAAATAAAATGTTCATTTCTAATACTTGGTTGAAAACCCTTTGCTGGCAATGACAGCTTGCAGTCTTGAACTCATGGACATCACCAGATGCTGGGTTTCCTCCTTTTTAATGCTTTGCCAGGCCTTTACTGCAGCGGCTTTCAGTTGCTGTTTGTTTGTGGGCCTTTCTGTCTGAAGTTTAGTCTTCAACAAGTGAAATGCATGCTCAATTGGGTTAAGATCAGGTGACTGACTTGGCCATTCAAGAATTTTCCACTTCTTTGCTTTAATAAACTCCTGGATTGCTTTGGCTGTATGTTTTGGGTCATTGTCCATCTGTATCATGAAACACCGCCCAATCAATTTGACTGCATTTAGCTGGATTTGAGCAGACAGTATGTCTCTGAACACCTCAGAATTAATTCTGCTGCTTTTGTCCTGTGTCACATCATCAATAAACACTAGTGTCCCAGTGCCACTGGCAGCCATGCACGCCCAAGCCATCACACTGCCTCCACTGTGTTTTACAGATGATGTGGTATGCTTTGGATAATTTAGCTATTCCACGCCTTCTCCATACTTTTTTCTTGCCATCATTCTGGTAGAGGTTGATCTTGGTTTCATCTGTCCAAAGAATGTTTTTCCAGAACTGTGCTGGCTTTTTTAGATGTTCTTTAGCAAAGTCCAATTTAGTCTTTCTATTCTTGAGGCTTATGAGTGGCTTGCACCTTGCAGTGCACCCTCTGTATTTACATTCATGCAGTCTTCTCTTTATGGTAGACTTGGATATCGTTACGCCTACCCCCTGGAGAGTGTTGTTCACTTGGTTGGCTGTTGTGAAGGGGTTTCTCTTCACCATGGAAATGATTCTGCGATCATCCACCACTGTTGTTTTACATGGACGTCCAGGTCTTTTTGCGTTGCTGAGTTCACCAGTGCTTGCTTTCTTTCTCAGGATGTACCAAACTGTAGATTTTGCCACGCGTAACATTGTAGCAATTTCTTGGATGGGTTTTTTCTGTTTTCGCAGCTTAAGGATGGCTTCTTTCACCTGCATGGAGAGCTCCTTTGACCGCATGTTGTCTGTTCACAGCAAAATCTTCCACATGCAAGCACCACACCTCAAGTCAACTCCAGGCCTTTTATCTGCTTAATTGATATTGACATAACAACGGACTTGCCCACACCTGCCCATGAAATAGCCTTTGAGTCAATTGTCCAATTACTTTTGAGCCCCTGAAATGAAGGGATTGTGTTCAAAAAATGCTTTAGTTACCTCACATTTTTATGCAATCGTTTTGTTCACCCCACTGAATTAAAGCTGAAAGTCTGCACTTCAACTGCATCTGAGTTTTTTCATTTAAAATTCATTGTGGTAATGTACAGAACCAAAATTAGAAAAAAGTTGTCTCTGTCAAAATATTTATCTATGATAGCCAATGCGATTTTCCATGCTGTGGTGTGCTGGGCAGATAACATTATTTCAAGAGAGGCTCACCAAATCAACAAGCTGATTAAGAGGTTAAAGTCAGTTATGAGGTGCACTCTTCACCTATTGGAGGTAGTAGAGAAGGAGAGAATAAAGACAAAACTGGCCATTATGCTGCACATCCTCTCTCTCTCTCTCACTGGCACACTAACATTGTAAACTTTCTGCCAACAAATTATGTATCAAGAAACACTATTGGAACTCCTTCATACGTATGGAAATATGTCTTTATAATGACTCACTGTGACTGGTCTTTAATGTTTAGCCAAGTCAAAAGTTCTCTTTTTGTAATTTTTAATTGTAATTGAAATTGTAATTTGTAATTTTGACTGCAGCCTTACCAACACATTATCTGAATTAGTGTATACCTATTCAAATGTTGTACAGGTGTATACAAATTCATTCCTTATACTGAGCTGTTTATATAAATGTATAAAGAACCCGTTGGTTGTCTTTGGCATTATGAACAATATTTCTCTAAATAAATGTATTTCTTATAGCCTTAGTTTTTAGTCCAGTATTGTGACTGGATTATGCAAGTCTGATAATGGATGGATGTATGGACAGATGCATGCAGCTTCTAATTTTGGAAATAAATCAAATGCATTTTTCTTTTAAGACTATTATAGCGTTTTTTTTAGCATCCTTCAAACTAAAGTTTTAAGGCTTTTCTGTATCTGCCATTTTTTCATTTTGAAAGCAAACTTGACAGTTTTATTTTTTGATTCTCACCACTAAAATAAAGTGACACTGATTATATTATGACACTTCATATTCCTCTGTATTCTAAAGTTTGTCTAGAGTCTCTCATTTGAGAGCTGTGTAGAAGGGTACAGCCCGGACACAGACAGGCAGACACGTTGCAGTCCATCACCCCACGTTTATTTACACTATTATTATACATAAGTCACTAAGTGCACCGCCACCAACAATCCCCAACAGTCTCCCAAAGTCCTGGCTTCTCCTCCAAGCCGTCTCTTCACTACACACACACTCAGGGCCTCTCCTTGCCGCCTCCTCTGACCTCGTCCACCTCCTCACCCGACTCCAGCCTTGATTGCAGGGCAGCGGCTCCTTAAATAGGCAGCTGATTGAGGGCCGCACCCGGCCACCTGCCACATGACCCCCCTGCTAACTGAGACCTCCTGGGACCAGCGAACCATTCCGGGAGGATGGGAACCCCTCGGCGGCAAGTCGACACACTGTAGCCTAGGGCCCGATCCTGTCAACACAAAAGAAAAACAAGGGCGGAGGCGTTGCCCTGACGCAGCCCCTCGGCTCGTCCTCAGCTGGGCCAACGCTCTCGGCCCCGATCGGCGCCCCGATGCTCCCTTTCTCGGCTTCCCAGCCCGAGCAGTCCGTGCTCCCCGCCACGGAATCACCAGTGGGATCACGCTCTGTTTCCACCTCTCCAGCTGCGGGATTCTCCTCTGCCTTCGCAGAGGATGGCCCTTTGCGGGACACACGCACCCAGCAGCATGTCCTCGCTTATCGGAGGAACTGGCTTCCCAAAGCCGCTTCCTTCGTTTACTTTGGGACGCCGCGACGGTTCGGATCTGCCCATTGTAAGAGGGCAGACCCAGCCCCGCTGGCGTCCGGAGCTTAACGGGGTCGGTCTCCCTTACCTTCCCCGCTGTGCCTCTCCGTCCAGGAGCTCCTGCAGTGCGCCGATCCTCTTCTGCCTGCGGCTCTCGATCCGACGCCACTGCCATCCCTCCTGAGTCCAGCGTCTCCGCCCGGAGGGCACATCACTCGGCCGGCGGCGACAGCACAAGGCGCAGTTGTTCTTGCAGCTCCTGCAATATCGCCGCCAAGGAGAGAGAAGCAGACGGCGGTGGGCTTACCTCACGAGTAGTTCCACTCACCGGCTGCTCTCTGTGGACACTTCCTTGCTGCCCACTCGGGTTTCTTCTCGGCACGAGATGGACATTCCCTGCTCCCGCCTCTGACCAATCGTTGGCGGGAGGACAGGACAAACTGCCCAATCCCGTGCCTGCTACGAGGAGGGACCTTCGGTCTGCGGCCTCCTCACCCTCATTCCACACTCGAGGGCGAGGTTCTGGGCAGCTCCGCGGCTGCTGCGGCTGCAGCATCTCCTTCCAGGCAGCTCTCCTAGCTGCCGCCGCGCTCCCAAGCTGCCCCTGAAACACAAAGTCTGACACCGGACCGCTAACGGTCCGCGACACTGTATTCCCCTGTGGGGTTCGGTGCATGCCGCCCCTGCGGCACGTGGGTGAGCTCGCCTGCTGTTCCGGCCCTTCCACGGACAATATTTTGAATGCAGGTCCGCACCTTGTGCCAGGTGCAGCATCCTGCCGACTACGCCACTGTAGAAGGGTACAGCCCGGACACAGACAGGCAGACACGTTGCAGTCCATCACCCCACGTTTATTTACACTATTATTATACATAAGTCACTAAGTGCACCGCCACCAACAAACCCCAACAGTCTCCCAAAGTCCTGGCTTCTCCTCCAAGCCGTCTCTTCACTACACACACACTCAGGGCCTCTCCTTGCCGCCTCCTCTGACCTCGTCCACCTCCTCACCCGACTCCAGCCTTGATTGCAGGGCGGCGGCTCCTTAAATAGGCAGCTGATTGAGGGCCGCACCCGGCCACCTGCCACAGCTGCTTCACATTTGATTGATGTGCTGGGGTTAAAAAGACACACCGTCATTATTTACTCAAGTTGTGGCAATGTTTGATGTTTCATTATTGAAAATCTATATTCTAAATTATACCTAGTGCTGCTAGGTTAAGAAGAAATGAGTTTGAGAATGTTGAGAACATGTAAACTGCAGCTTTTGATACGGTGGACCACCAGATCTTAATTAACAAGGGGGCTCCGCCCCCTGCTCTCTTCGCTCGCCTACCCCCAGTGTTTTGTAACCCGAAATACATTGATGAATGTATGAGATATATTGTAGTGTAAAGGTGTAGCTGACGAACAAAGGAAGTATATTCATTAATCCTAATGAATGTTCACTAATAGTGGACTCATTACAGAATGCGTTGTCAGCTAATTGGTGGAATTGTTTAGTGGCCGTCTGTCGTTCCTTTCTTTGACGTTTATCTATTGACTCTGCTGTTTGAGAGACGCGTTGTAGGCGCCTACGTTCATTAATTGTATTCAGGCGGGCTAGCTTCTGTATGTCCGTTAGTTGAGATGTTTCGTTTTGGAGCCGTGCCTGCTTTGCTTGCGGCATTTCAGATGCGCGCTGTAGGCGCCTGCGTTCATTGATTTTATCCAGGCGGGCTCGTTTTTGTATCTCCGTCAGTTGTGGTCTTTCGTTTTGAACCCGTGCCTGCTTTGCTTCCACAGTTTCTGACGCGCGTTGTAGGCGTCTATGTACATTGTATTTGTCCATGCGGAGCTGTTTGGTTTTGGAGCCGAGACAGTTTTGCTTCCGCAGTTTCAGACGCGCGTTGTAGGCGCCTACGTTTATTGTTTTTATCCATGCGGGCTCGCTTTTCTAGCTCCGTTAGTTGAGCTGGATCGTTTTGGAGCCATGACCGTGACTCCATTAGTTATCCGTTGTCTACCATTAGTAATATGGATAATTGCACTTATTGTTAATACGGAGCATTTTCTGTGGTTGTACCGTTAATAATGCATCACTGTAATGTGATTCACATATGCTATATGGTTTGGATGTGTGAGGATGCCGTACGTTTAATACGGAGAGTTTGTTTATTCTCATTACCCGGACCACGCTGTGTAGCGTGGACGTTTAGTTCAGAAGCGTGTTGTAGGCGCCTGCACCTTTCGTACTTTCTCGCGCCTTCAGTACTATCTTTGTGGACCTTTACTGACTCCGTAGTGTCTTACATTTGACTCTGGGGTGCAGTGCAGAATCCTCTTTTCTGTGTGGCTGTGTCGTTAGTCGTTAGCTATGGGCGTGTTGTTGCTTCATGTCCTATTTACGTTAGTTGAGCTCTTCCGTTTTTGAGCCGTACCTCCTTCGTTCGCACTGGATCAGACTTCGCTTGCGGTTTATGAGACGTGCGCTGTAGGCGCCTGCACGCTATGTCTCCTGGGTCCATCGCCGTGTACCTGCGTCCATGCCTTCCAGTTTACCGAGACCTGCGTCTGTGCCTTCCAGTTTACCATTCTCGGTCAGTAATATGGATAGATTAGAGCTGTTAGGTGTCTCTGGCTCTGCTTTGGACTGGTTCTCCTCTTATTTGTCAAATAGGAGTTTCTCAGTCGGTGTGGCTGGCTTTTCATCCGACTCTGCTCCTTTGACATGTGGAGTGCCACAGGGCTCGGTTCTTGAACCTATACTTTTCTCTTTATTTATTCTTACCCTATCACAGATTTTTAACTCTTTTAAGGACATCTCGTATCATCTATATGCAGATGATATCCATCCATCCATTATCCAACCCACTATATCCTAACTACAGGGTCACAGGGGTCTGCTGGAGCCAATCCCAGCCAACACAGGGCAGAAGGCAGGAAACAAACCCCAGGCAGGGTGCAAGCCCACCTCAAGCAGATGATATACATCTTTATTTTTCATTTAAGCCTAACCAAATTAGTACTTTGGTCACTATGGTTGATTGTCTGTCTCTGGTTAACGACTGGCTCAGTAGTAATTACCTGCAGTTGAATTCAGGAAAAACTGAGGTGCTAATTGTTGCTCCTCCTGTTCTTCAATCTGAGATCAGTTTAAAATTATCTTCTGTCTCTCCTGTTATTAAGTCGAGACTACGTAACCTTGGGATTATTTTTGACCAGTCCCTGACACTTGATGAATATGTAAGGTCAGTCAGCCGCTCATGTTTCTTTCATTTAAGAAATCTCTCAAAACTAAGAAATGTTGTTTCAAAATCAGAATTGGAGATGCTTGTTCATTCTGTTATTTTCTCATGGCTTGATTACTGTAATGCTCTCTTTACAGGTTTGAGCAAGTCCTCTCTCTCACGCCTTAAGTTAGTTCAAAATGCAGCTGCCAGACTCCTAACTTGTGCCAGCCGGAATGATCATATCACCCCCATTTTGCACACACTGCACTGGCTTCCAGTGTTTTATAGAATTCATTTTAAAGTTTTGGTACTTACTTTCAGAGCTTTGCATAGACAAGCTCCTGAGTACCTAACCAGCCTGCTCCAACACCATACAGCTTGCCGGACTCTAAGATCTGGGCAACAGGGTCTTCTCGTTGTCCCACGCACTTGGCTAAAAACCTGTGGGGATCGTGCCTTTCAGTCTGTGGCACCAAGACTATGGAATAGCCTGCCTTGTGGTTTGTGTGGAGTCGAGTCTGTTGATTCTTTTAAAAAACAACTAAAAACATTTCTTTTTAAACAAGCTTTTAATCCATGCTGAATAGTTCCAGTTTGTTTATTTATTGTTTTTATTGGTTTTGTTTATGTTTTGTTTTAACTGTTGTATTTGTACTGTATTTGCTGTTCAGCACTCTGTGACCTTTTGTCTGTGAAGGGTGCTATATAAATAAACTACTACTACTACTACAATGGAAGTGGGCAGTGACTGAGATGTAATTTAAATTTAGGATCTGAAATACTGTACCAACTATTTAAAGAGTTCTTCTTTCTTACACTTGGCACTACTGTCACTCCCTGTATAATCAGATACTTTGAAAGTGAAATCTGTCTGATACATGTAATGTCACAAATGTATTGGTCGTCCAGAGCAGTGAATATGTGAAAAATGTTTAGGTTTTAATAGTGACTAACTAAATTTGCTCAAGAATAATTATTTAATTTTACACAATACCACACAACACATACTTTTCAGATTTTGTCACTGTAGACTGTTACTATTTCTTCAACCAAGCCGTGCATGCTGTATCATATGCCTTAGTTCAGTAGTTAGTAAGAAAAAAGGGAGAATCACACGAGATATCTGGAATACTGTTTCAGAAATCTTCATTTAGGAATGAATGGCAATAGCACTGCTGCCTCACACATAGCTGAAGATTCCTGGATTCCACTTTTAGTCTTGGTAATATATATATTGTGGACGAGTGGGCATCCTGCCCAGGATGGAGACAAATTCTTTACCCAGTCGGGATTCCATAATGGAAGGGTGGAATAAGTGGGAGCAATACCTGTCCTGATCGGGATGCCCAAAGACATCAGGAACCAACGGGAAAGCAATTCATCCACCTCCATTCAAGGTGGCAGTGTCTGTCATATAGGGTCCCAGTCTGGATACCCGCAAGGCTGCATGGAAATTGGAGTCCAGAAGTGCATCACTGTAAGATTTCCTGAGGGATAATAGAGGGTGCTGCCAGGGGAAGATCTCCTTGGCTTTCTTGTAGCCCAGAACAGCTTCCAATTGGCCACGTTATGTCACCAGAAGTACACCTGACTCCATAGCTCTTGGAGTCAAAGTCAGAAGGAAGTGGACAACACTCAATTGAAGGACAGAAGGAGAAAGTTTCATTTGTTTATCATGTTTATAATTGTATTTATGGCTTATTATTGGAAGAGGAGTTGAAGAGGTGCTTGGGAAAAGAATACAAATCCTTTATTTTATCCTATCAATGCATAGTACTTTACTGTGTCTGTGGTTCGGGGCTCTCTGGCACTCCCTTGTGGTTACAATATGAAGTCTGCACGCCCTCTACGTCAATGTAATTTTTCGTTCACATTCTAAAGATGAGTGTAAGGGTAACTGGCAACTGAAAACTGATCCAGTGTGGGTGACTGTATGAATATGTTTTGTGATAAACTGGTTCTCAGCCCAGTACTAGTTCTTGTCAAGTTTCCAATGTTGTAGGGATTGGGTTTCTGCAACCCTGAAATGTTTATGCAGGTTAGGAAATGAATTAATTAAAACCCACCTTCTGATGCAGTACTTTTAATTATTTGGCACTGGTCATCACATACCGGTACAGTAGTGACAGGGTGTAACACCACTGCTTTCAATCTTGCGGCAATTCTGCATTTCAATTTAACATCATCAGTCTGTCAGCAACTCTCTTCAAATGAGACAAGACAGCAACATCATTTATTTAACAAAGTTTTGAATACAGATTTCAAAATTACAAAAAATGAAGGGGCAGTAAATAGCAACACCAGGACTGTGAGAGACAGTTAACGCTTCTTCCTCATACAGTGCATCCAGAAAGTATTCACAGCGCATCACTTTTTCCACATTTTGTTATGTTACAGCCTTTTTCCAAAGTGGATTCAATTCATTTTTTTCCTCAGAATTCTGCACACAACACTCCATAATGACAACGTGAAAAAAGTTTACTTGAGGTTTTTGCAAATTTATTAAAAATAAAAAAACTGAGAAACCACATGTACATAAGTATTCACAGCCTTTGCTCAATACTTTGTCGATGCACCTTTGGCAGTAATTACAGCCTCAAGTCTTGTTGAATATGATGCCACAATCTTGGCACACCTATCCTTGGCCAGTTTCGCCCATTCCTCTTTGCAGCACCTCTCAAGCTCCATCAGGTTGGATGAGAAGCGTCGGTGCACAGCCATTTTAAGATTCTTCCAGAGATGTTCAATCGGATTCAAGTCTGGGCTCTGGCTGGGCCACTCAAGGACATTCACAGAGTTGTCCTGAAGCTACTCCTTTGATATCTTGGCTGTGTGCTTAGGGTTGTTGTCCTGCTGAAAGATGAACCGTCGCTCCACTCTGAGGTCAAGAGCGCTCTGGAGCAGGTTTTCATCCAGGATGTCTCTGTACATTGCTGCAGTCATCTTTCCCTTTATCCTGACTAGTCTCCCAGTTCCTGCCGCTGAAAAACATCCCCAACAGCATGATGCTGCCACCACCATGCTTCACTGTAGGGATGGTGCCAGGTTTCCTCCAAACGTGACGCCTGGCATTCACACCAAAAAGTACAATCTTTGTCTCATCAGACCAGAGAATTTTCTTTCTCATTGTCTGAGAGTCCTTCAGGTGCCTTTTGGCAAACTCCAGGCGGGCTGCCATGTGCCTTTTACTAAGGAGTGGCTTCCGTCTGGCCACTCTACCATACAGGCCTGACTGGTGGATTGCTGCAGAGATGGTTGTCCTTCTGGAAGGTTTTCCTCTCTCCACAGAGGACCTCTGGATCTCTGACAGAGTGACCATCGGGTTCTTGGTCACCTCCCTGACTAAGGCCCTTCTCCCCCGATCGCTCAGTTTAGATGGCCGGCCAGCTCTAGGAAGAGTCCTGGGGCCTTATGTATAAACGGTGCGTATGCAAAGAAATGTTGCGTACGAACGTTTCCACGCTCAAATCGCGATGTATAAAACCTAAACTTGGTGTAAAGCCACGTACATTTCCACTGTACCTCATACCTTGGTGTATGCAATTTCTCTGCTCGGTTTTGTAGACTGGCGGCACCCAGCGTCAAAGCAGTGCTACTGTTCCTGTGTGGTCACCCTTTCTTTCTTAGACCCACATTCCTGACGCGGCTTTATAAATACACTGAAATTAACTGCATATTGTTTATTAGTGTAATGCATCTGATTGTAATTAACCTGTAGCAATATAATGGTCCAGGGAATAGCCATAGTATTCCAAATACCATAACTGCTTTAGCGTTGTTACGCTCACTGCATTTTCTTCTTCTTTCAGCTGCTCCCGTTAAGAGTTGCCACAGCGGATCATCTTTTTCCATATTACTCTCACTGCACCACTCAAGAGTATTTATATCACTGTATCTGAGTGGGGAATCACAGCAGCAGCTGATCGGAAAAAGAATTATCGGTATACAGTTTCAAGCACACACTACCTCAGCCACGGCAAAACACGTTAAAGCCTTTCCTGTACGGACCTCGCATTTCAGAAACAGTTTCATCCCAAGAACTATAAACGCACTCAATCAGTCCATCAAGTGCTCCTTGTAGAACTGTTTGTACTTATAAGTACAATTACCCCACTGTAAACTTGCACTACAGTTATAATATTGCACAACCTGCACCACTTTATAAAGCGCATATGATGACGATATCATTTTTAAGATGAAATGCAGCAAAATATGTTGCTTATAGTATATAGATAAAACTTTAACTTCATTTAAATAATCTTTATTGTTAATAATTAAACATGTGAGGATACGGTGCCGCAGCGCTAGCTAGTTCAGGGATAGCTCCTGACTTGCGCTGTATTATTGCTGGTGCTGACGCGACACTGGAAGGATAGACGGATAGAATAATTAAACATGTACTACGAAGATATTTCAATGTTCCTTAAAAGTTTTGAAGAATCTGCATTCTAAGCTTACAGATGGCTTCACGTCTATTACAGAGCTGATTGTGTGACGATTGGGTATTTGGAGAAAGAAAAGTAAGGACAGGAAGTGGAGGTTAGTACGTTTGAAAGAGACAGTACTTCTGTAATAAATTATTTCATCGAAGGTCGCACATGGCGCAGCAAGCCTCTTGCGTGAGATACAAACAAGCACTGTGCCACCGTGTTCCCATGTTTAATAACATGCTTTCATTCCTATCATCATGAAAAAGATATCACGTATACATCTCAGTATTTTAATTATTCAGAGAGCTGTAATATCACGAATGTAATGGATTCTGTGTCCTGTCGGAGAAAGAGAAAGAACGGAAGCACGTAGTGATTCACACACATAGAGCACATAGAAGATCAAACACAGAACAAAGCATTTAACGTGCTACTTGAGAAACTAGTAAAATAAACGATTTTAAGATGAAGTTTATGATGTTCTACTTTAATGACAAAATAAACTACGTGACTAAAGTGGAAATTTCGAGATTAAAGTTCACATTTCGTGCTTTTTTCCCACTGTGTGCCTATTTTTTTTTCTCTGTACCCTAATAAGCTTTCATATGACACTCAGACGGTCTGCTACGAGTCGCCTTTTCATGCCGACTTTGATATGTGACAACTTCTTTTTTATTTCGGGCACTGTGCGACTTTGTGAACTTGAGCTTTCGAATTTCTCCGACACTATGTCACTCGATCAACTTTCTTTTGTTGATTATACCACTGTTTAAACCAACAAATAGTACGTTTTTCCTTTGCCTCCACTTGGTATTCACTGAAATTCTTATATTTTCCCCCGTGCTTTTCCCATTGTCTTTTCACAGAAGGCTATTTATATCGATTTGAATATTCAAAGAGGCATAATTCTGGGAGGAGTTGGGGCAGAACAGAAGGCGCATGCACGTGCGTTACTTTTCACGCTGATCGGGATTTATGTAGTGGAAGAACGTGAAAGTTTGCGTATGCACAGATTCCTGCATCTGGATTTTTCTGTGCGTACGCACATTCCCACTTTTGTGCTTATGCCATGTTATAGTGTGAGTTCTACGCACGGCGTTATACATGAGGCCCCTGGTGGTTTCGAACTTCTTCCACTTACGGATGATGGAGGCCACTGTGCTCATTGGGACCTTCAAACCAGCAGAAATTTTTCTGTAACCTTCCCCAGATATGTGCCTCGAGACAATCCTGTCTCGGAGGTCTACAGACAATTCCTTTGACTTCATGCTTGGTTTGTGCTCTGACATGAAAACTTTTTTCACGTTGTCATTATGGGGTGTTGTGTGTAGAATTCTGAGGAAAAAAATGAATTTACAGTAATCCATTTTGGAATAAGGCTGTAACATAACAAAATGTGGAAAAAGTGATGCGCTGTGAATACTTTCCGGATGCCCTGTAGATCCAGAAGACTAGGCTTCAAGCCTGTTGGCCGGTGTTGAGTTTTCATATTCTCAATGAAGTGAAATGTCCTTTACTCCTGAACTTCAATCTACCAATCTAAGACATGTGTGTTAGATAAACTGGCACCATATGAGTGAGTGTAGGTGTGTGTATGAGTTTACTCTGTGATAGACTAGTATCCCATCCAGGGTTGGTTGCTGCCTTCAGTCCCTGTAACTCTGGATTTGCATAACTAGGTTTGAATATGGAGAAATCATTTTTTCCATCCAAGATGGGTGTCCTCTTCCAAACCAAGTAGCAGTAAACAATGCTTTAGTTTAAAATATATTTTTTATATGTCACTGAAGTAGGACTCCTTCTACCTGCAGAAGAAACATGCTGGATCTTGAAATTTAACATCACCCAAAATTATGCCACTATGCCCTTTTCTTTAGTTTGTTTAGACTAATTAAAATAATGCAAAATGCAAATCCAGAAATGCTGAGAAAGTAACACAGGGCAATTAACTCATTTCATATACATCATAGATCAAGGGACCCCCAACTCTGGTCCTGGAGTGCTGAAGGTTTTCATTCTAACCATTTTCTTAATTACTGACCGTTTTTTCCTGCTAATTAACTTATTTTGAATTAATTTGAATTGACTTGCTCTTGAAGACACAGACCCCTTGATTGTTTCTTTTTCAACAATAATGAGATAAAAAAAACGAGCCAAAACATGACCAGCAAACTGTGTTCATCATACAATATCTGAAAATAAAGAAAGATGAAGGTCTCAGGAATGTTGATCTGTTCAGGATCCCAAAACATTTTAACAGTGCTCTTAGAAAAGAGAAAATCGACGATTTCAGAAATGTATGCTATTGCACAATGAAAGCAGCAACAGACTATGGAATTAATTAATGGGTTTACTTAACAACAAGACTTGGTGCCTAATTAAGCAACTGGTTAGAATGAAATTGGCTGGAGTTTGAGGCCCTGACTTCGTTGGCCTTCTGTGGGCTCACTCACTTCACATTTCATTTCTGTTTGGGTGCCACTTAAGGAAAGAAATAAAGCAATTCAGAGGAATGACGAAGAAATTCGGAGGAACAAATCTTAGAAAACAATTCATTTAAAATGAAAGGAAAAGGAGTTAATTAGCAGCAAAAACTGGTCACCAATTAAGAAAAGGGTTAGAATGAAATCCTCCTGCCACTGCAGCCCTCCAGGACCTGAGATGGAGACCACTGTCATAGATAATTGCAGGCAGGTACAAGTTGAAACACAAATGCACAAAATTAGGATTGCCTTACAGTTTACTGTTTTCTGTACACAGCTGACTCCTTCTTTACTCTTGTTGCTGTCAAAAAAAATAAACTATAAATTATATGAATGAGTTAGAAACTGCTGGATAGATTAATTCAGTAATATGCCATAAAGGTTCAATTAATTTTTTCAAAGGATGTTTCAAAGTTGGTTATATGCATGTTATACACATCCGTTCTCAGATCCTCATAATTCGTAACAGGCTGGGAAGGGGAGTTTATGAGTTTATGGCAGCAGCACTGGGCAAATTGAAACATCGCACAAATCCATTGAATTGCGGGCACACACATACACACACACACACATACCCACATACACACAAACCCTCTCGCTTACTCTGGAGTCAGTTTTGTTGTCTCCAGTGAAAGTAAGCTCCTCGGCCACACGTGGCGTAACGGTATGGCATTGTAACTGCACATTCCACACCGACAACAATGTGGCGTGGAATTCGAACGCAGAAAACTGGATGCGGTAAGCAGCACCGCGTAGAACTATGTACAGTGTTGGCCAAATTATTATAATATTTTGGTTTTCTGCAGTTTTTGTCGATTCAAAGCTAAAAATTACCAATATGGTGCATTATAAATGACATGCAATTCTTTGTATTTGTAGTTACTTATGTAAAACACAAACCAAATAGGTTTTCAACATATATTTAGAAAGTTTTATGGGAAATTAAGGTTTTGTTTCCTTGACACCCTAAATGTCATCCAAAATGTCAGTATTTTGTCCAGCCTCCATGTGCTTTAATCACTGCCTGTATTCTGTTAGGCATGCCTGCAATCATGACCTCTGCACACTTTTTAATGTCCTTGTCGTGAAACCATACATGTAGAAGGCGTTCAATAAGATGTTGCTTGGCTGTGATCCTGCATTCATGCATCTTATCTTTCAGCATCTTCCACACATTCTCTATGGGATTCATGTCCGCACTGTTTCCAGGCCTGTCGAGCAATTGGAGTTGTTTTTCTGCCAGGTACTTCTTAACCTTTTTGGAAGTGTGACAAGGGGCATTATCTTGCTGGAAAATGACATCCTGATGAAATCCTTGAGTCCAGTCCCTTAACTGAGGAAGGAGTCGTGTTTCCAGGACTTGGATGTATTGTTCCTTCCACGATGTGCAGAGGACTCACGCCGTGAACACTGATGGCACCCCAAACCATCACAGAAAGTGGGTGCTTAACTGTCTGTTTAACACAATTTGGGCGGAATTCCTCACCAGGACGTCGGCGCACAAATTGAGCACAGTCCTCAAGGACATGCATCGAACTCTCATCCGAAAAAACAACCTGTTTAAAAAAAATTCAATGTGTGTTCAGTTATTTATTTAGTTAATTAGATTTTAGATGTCACAAAATTATTGAAAATATTCCAGATGTGTTCTGAAGCAATTCTTACCTTTGACCAGTCTTGTGAAGTCCAGTCAGAATACTTTTTCGCACAGTCCAACCTCTTCCTCTTCATTGTCGTCGTAAGAAGAGGTTTTTTCAAGGGAAGACATATGCCTTCAAACCGGCTGTAAAAAGCCGGCGACGCACTGTCCTTGAACTGGCTGCAACTCCATGCTCCTGCCACATCTGTTTCAATTGCTTTGAGGAGGCTTTCCTGTGATGGAGACAGATGTTGACCAGCCTCCGGTCATCTCTGGATGTTGATAGGCGTTTCCTGCCGCACGAACCTTCACGTTTTGGAGAGAATCCTTGGTTGCTTTTCAACTTTCTTCGACAAATACTGACAAATGCTTGAGAAACATTAAGTTTCTTAGCAATCTCCACCTGGGTCATAGTCGTTTCTTCCAGCAAAACTCTAACCTGGCCTTTTTTTCGTGGGCTGATGTCGCTT
Source organism: Erpetoichthys calabaricus (assembly GCF_900747795.2). Taxonomy (NCBI): domain Eukaryota; kingdom Metazoa; phylum Chordata; class Cladistia; order Polypteriformes; family Polypteridae; genus Erpetoichthys; species Erpetoichthys calabaricus. Next base: position 44,463,406 of record NC_041407.2, read on the forward strand.
TTCTTACCCATTCTCGCTTTCGTACAAGTTCCAGAGAAGATTCGCGTCAAACTTCCGCAAAAACTAAATTTGTGTGTTAGAATTTGTTTGCGTGTGCAGGCTTATTTATATATAAGCTCAAACCGTTTTAAAAGGTGTGCAGAAATAGCGAAAATGTCATGTTGTAAAATTGTCTTCAAAACACAGAAATAGGCCAAATTTTAATGCCTTTGTGTCACCCCACAAAATAATATTATTTTCAGACAAAGCCATGCAAAAACTATACAAAAACAATTCTTAATCATATTAATATCCATTTGCAACACAATCTGAGTGATAATAGTGAAAATACTAGCGACATCATTTGATTCAGACAGAAAATTACAACAAACTTCTCAAAAAGATCAAATATTATAATAATTTGGCCAACACTGTACATGTACAAAAATAAAAGAACTGTTTTAGACAAATAAGTAAATACGTTATTACACGCATATGAATTGTGCCATGACATACGTTGGCTAAGAGCCAGTAATATGATTATACAGAAAACTTACCTTGGATGGCCAAATTTTATTAGAAACTAAACCGCAAAGCTGACTGTTGGTCAATTGCTTAATGTTAATCTAACTTAATAAACTTAAAAAAGTTTCCTTTTGTTAGTAGACTCCCTACTGTAAATAATTGACAAGATGGCACAAAGTGCCTTGGAGACCATGACATAAAGTTACAAAGGATGCGCCACAGGAGATGAGCGCTTTTGTCCTTAGGAATGTGCGGAGGAAGACATCTGCCTGGTGACGCCCAGCGAGGAACTCTTATTTTTCTTCTTTGCTTGCCCCAGAGCAAAAACTAGTTCGTATACCTTTAAAAGTGAGAAAGGGTGTAGTCTGAACTTTGGTTGTTGAGAGACGGATCACTTTGGGAGGGTTTTCGGTGAAACACAAAACCTGGCGGTCAGTTCATGGTGTTAAGAATGTCATGAAGTTGTAAAATTGCACGATGTGTAAACTAGGTGAGCAGTCATTTTATCACTTTTGTGGGTCAATTTTCCGAGTAAGTGGAATTCGCTTTTGTCGCGTTGTGCCTTACCTGCTCGACAGGTAAGGTGCAGCTCGGCCTGCTGTAATACTAGGAGGCCGGGGTGGGCAGGCCCGACGTTTGACTTCGGGATGGCGTCATTTTTCTTTCTTTCCTCCACAAGGTATTTAAGCCTTTGCGCGGGTAGAAGACATGTACTTTTAACGTGACTTGGACACGAGTATAATAAGTGCATGTTGTATCTCGGGTATAGGTGTGTGCATTAAAGAAGGGCCATATTGCAAAAAGTATCCCGATAAATTGGCGAGGCTGGATTTTCAAATCGAAACTTCTGATGGAAAACAAGAGGACAAAGCGAGCAGCAGTGTCGTGGATTTACAAATGTGTGGAAGTTAAATTGGTTCAGTTTTCTTTTGGCACCAAGTTGGGGTTTAAGGCGAGATTTGCCTGGACCAACGTCGTAGGAAAGGGGATTACAACACCGTCCATTTGGTTTCCGGAAACCTTATCAGGAATGAATTTATTATTAAAAACTTATCAAATATTACTTTATTGTAGTACGCACTTTTCGACTGGGTATGGTTTTTTAAAAAAACCTATTATATTGCAGAAGTTAAATATTCAAGACTGAAAATAGAAACGCGCATTTAAATGAATCAATGGAAGTGGGGGAAACCGCTATTGTTTAAAAAAGATGTGCTAGCAACCATAGGATAGTTCCATTTTGAGCAGACTAAGGAAACATTCGGCTGGAAAGTGTTTGGTTTTGAAGTGACAGCCTTGAAAAATGTCATTGTTTGCATTTGTTTAAACTGTTCATACAGTCGGTTGTTCTTTATATAACATCATCACAAAGTGCTTTAAGTGGCGGGCCATTTTAAACAGGCCTTGTTTGGAAAGCAATGTTGTATGTTAACAGGTATGGGAGGCATTTTTCTGCAAAAATTTTAAATTATGAAATGAAAATGCAAGTCTGCGACACAAGAGTGCTGCAAAAATTAAAAAAAACAATTTGCAATTTAATTTTCACCCTGACACGCAATGAAGCTGCAAAAGTGAAAAGTAAAAAACATTTCCACTTTGCATTTTCAAGTTCTCAACATGCAAATAGTATGGATCAATGGGCGGGGCTTTGTACCTAGATTTCCCACAATTCTCTCCTGCGTAGCTGTAGAGCCTCTTTAATCGATTTAGAATACTGTACTTCTCATTTTGATTGCTTAATTCACGTGACTTTGATCTTTTAATCCTCGCACTGCAAGCTTCACAGTGAAACTGTCTCGCAAAATCTGATCATGCATAATTGTTGTTCTGAAGTAATTAATGTGCAATTTAATTACAATATATAACATGACAGAAATTGCCCTTTATTACATTTGTTTGCATTGAGGTGGAAATGAGATGCTTTGTATTTTTGTAGTATTATATTGTACCATCAGCACTGAGCACTGTAATGGCTTTTCGGCAGAGGTGCTGGAGAGTCTTGAGGCTCAGATCTGTAACCAGGTCTGCCATTTGCACCAGCAGTACAGGTATGGAGACAGCGGAGAGGCTGACACCTGGACAGGTCCATCACTGCTTCTCTGTCTGGCAAACTCCATTCTTCCAGTTGTGCAGACATCAGCGGAGCTTCAGGATAATGAAGCTGGAGAAATGTGTGGCAGATGGAATGGCCACTGACCCCAAGTTAGCCGTGAGAAGCAGGTCTAGTGGTAAAAATGTGCAAGCAAAGGACAAGGCAGATCATAGAGGTGGTGTGGGGCAGCGGTGAAGGCAGAGCTTCAAAGCTGAGATGCAGACCTGAAACACGGTTTGCAGCGCTAGTACCAATTTCTTTGCGGTTTTTGTTTACTAAACATCTGCATCTCCACACCAGGAGGTTTGCCTGCTTGGCTGTAGCTGACATGCACTGAACACCTCTGCTGCACCGAAGAACAGCACAGCATTTAACATCCTGGTTGTGCCATCTGAAAACCCCGCACTTCCAAACCCTGCTGATGTGCCCTCAACACTAGCTGCATGACCGAAATGAGAAGGAAGACCACCGAAACGACCACCCAACTGTTTTGACGAGTTTGTACGCCATTGCAAGGAGTTGGAAGTGGCTGCTGGGGACAGTGACTTTGAAGCAATGGCACAGGACAGGTTTAAATCGGTTAGGGATGAGTAACCAAAAGACTGAGCTGGCATTGTATCCTCAATGGCAAGAGTGCTATAAAAATGGCAACTCTGCACACTTGCTTGGGTTTTTCAAACTAGTGCAGCAAAAGGCAAGCAGTCCTTTTTAAGGATAGCAAGCCACCTCAAAGAGCAGGGAATCAAGCTATTGCAATACTGTGCTGATACACTATAATACTAGAGAAATACAAAGCATCCTGTTTCCACCCCAGTGTAAATAACTGTAAACTATGATGTAATTAATATAGGCTAACTTCTGTCCTGTTAAATATTGTAATTAAATTGCACGTTAATTGCTTCAGAACTGCAATTATGCATGGTCTTCAGATTTTGTGAGATGGTTTTGCTTTGAAGCTTGCAGTAAGGGGGTGAAAAGATCAAAATCACATGAACTAAACACAGTTTAAATGAGAAGTATTCTACAGCTACGGAGGACAAAGAATTGTGGGCAATCAAGGTACAAAGCCCCGCCCATTGACCCCCCTGCTTTTCACTTTTGCAGCTTAATTGCAGTTCAGGCTGAAAATAAAGTAAATGAAATAATCTGTCTGTAATTTCAATTTTTGCAGCATTTTGGTGCTCAGACTTTGAAAATGCAATTTCATTTTATAATTTTCATTTTCTTTTTTTCAAAAAATACCTCCCAAATTCTTATTTCAAACATGTATGCCTTTAAGTTTTTGCTCTTTTTTCTAAGAGATCGGTCAAGTGCATAATTAGTAAACTATATTTTCCCATTAAATAAGAAAATGTAACGCACTCAGTTTTGTTTAACAAACATCAGTTTGCCTATCCCAGCACAGCTGTGATCATATTTCCTTATCCATTAAAGAAAAAAGGGTAGATGCATAGCTCTAAAGAATACAGGAATTAACAGCTTTGTAAATCCGTATCAGGGTTTGAAGGATCATATGATATCGTGCAGGAAGCCAGAGTAGCCAAGCTAGTTGAGGAGTGATGCATATTTTGTGTCAAAGGCTGTGGAATCTGAGTGGTGTGGCAGATATTGGGCAGAAAATGGGGGGGGTTGGCGGCTGGGGGTTTATCAGCACATTTTGCGAATAGAGGTAAAATGGAATTATTGCTAAATCAATTTATCTGTTTAGGGTTCTAAATAAATGTAAAAATCTCACAATTGTAGCATTTTTTTTTTTTTGGAATTTATTGCACCTCTCCAGCTGTTGGTCTGTTTTGAAAGACAGTGATCCCACTCCTGAATGCTACTGTTGCCAACAGTAGTGTGATCGCAGTAGTGATCTAGGAGGTCACAAGGAACCGGAAGTTTCTCTAATACTGATTTATACATTTGTGTTAATTAATCCTCTATAAGCAATGATGTGCATAGAAAGGAAGGTTTGCAGCTTCACAAAAGCAATCTGACCTCTGATTTGCTGCTGGTAATTTTAGATGAAGGCTTATCGAGAGAATTTTGTGTGAAGCAGTGATTTAAAAAAAAAAAAAAAAAAAGGTTCCACAATTTAACAAAAATATATATTGACTTCTTGCCAAGTTTACCATTTATGAAGCAAGAAGTATAAAGGCTTGAGGTAGCTTTTAATTAACAGAACAACAAATTGGTGCTTAATAGAATTTAAATGTTATCATAATTTGGTGACGTTTAGTGATGTTGCTTTGGGGGTCAACGCTGGGGCTGCTGCTACTTTTTTAATATATGTATATGATTTGGATAAGAATATAAATAACAAGCTGGTTAAGTATGAAGATAATTTGGATGGATAAAGACAGATAATTTAGAATCTGTTGAATCCTTACAATGGGGCTTGGGCAGATTTGTTGCAGATGAAATTTAATACAATACTTCACATTTATATGTAGGAGCTAAAATGTTAGATTTTAGTGCATTGGGGTCTGAAAACTTAAGTACACCTTTTATGAGAATGATTCAGAAGTCATAGTGGACTCTTCATTATCAACTTCAAGTGTTCAGATACCATTAAGAAGGATAACAATGTTAGGTTATATAGCACGATGTGTAGAGTGCAAGTCCAAATGGATTATGCTGAAGCTTTGTAACACACTGTTTAGACCTCATCTGGACTACTGTGTGCAGTTTTGGTCTCCAGGCTACAAAAAGGATGGGGTGTTGTGTGTAGAATTCTGAGGAAAAAACTGAATTTAATCCATTTTGGAATAAGGCTGTAACATAACAAAATGTGGAAAAAATGATGCACTGTGAATACTTTCCAGATACACTGTATGTATACAGTCCTATGAAAAAGTTTGGGAACCCCTCTCAGCCTGCATAATTTACTTTGAACAAAAAAGATAAGTGGTATGTCTCATTTCCTAGGAACATCTGAGTACTGGGGTGTTCTCCGAACAGATTTTTAGTGAAGCAGTATGTAGTTGTATGAAATTAAATCAAATGTGAAAAACTGGCTGTGCAAAAATTTGGGTACCCTTGTAATTTTGCTGATTTGAATGCATGTAACTGCTCAATACTGATTACTTGCAACACCAAATTGGTTGGATTAGCTCGTTAAGCCTTGAACTTCATAGACAGGTGTGTCCAATCATGAGCAAAGGTATTTAAGGTGGTCAATTGCAAGTTGTGCTTCCCTTTGACTCTCCTCTGAAGAGTGACAGCATGGGATCCTCAAAGCAACTCTCGAGATCTGAAAACAAAGATTGTTCGGTATCATGGTTTAGGGGAAGGCTACAAAAAGCTGTCAGTTTCAACTGTAAGGAATGGAATCAGGAAATGGAAGGCCATAGGCATAGTTGCTGTTAAACCCAGGTCCAGCAGGCCAAGAGAAATACAGGAGTGGCATATGCACCGGATTGTGAGAATGGAGGTGATCTGTGGGTTGTCTGTAACCAAAGACCTGCAAGAACATCTTGCTGCAGATGGTGTTTCTGTACATCGTTCTACAATTCAGCGCAATTTGTACAAACCTCTGTATGGCAGGGTGATGAGAAAGAAGCCCTTTCTGCACTCGCGCCACAAACGGAGTTGCTTGTATGCAAATGCTCATTTAGACAAGCCAGATTCATTTTGGAACAAAGTGCTTTGGACTGATGATCCAAAAATGGAGTTATTTGGTCATAACAAAGTGCTTTGCATGGCGGAAGAAGAACACCGCATTCCAAGAAAAACACCTGCTACTTCCTGTCAAATTTGGTGGAGGTTCCATCATGCTGTGGGGCTAGTTCAGGGACTGGGGCCCTTGTTAAAGTCGAGGGTTGGGTGAATTCAACCCAATATCAACAAATACTTCAGGATAATGTTCAAGCATCAGTCACAAAGTTGGTTACACAGGGGTTGGATATTCAAACAAGACAGTGACCCAAAACACAGTTCGAAATCTACAAAGGCATTCATGCAGAGGGAGAAGTACAATGTTCTGGAATGGCCGTCACAGTCCCCTGACTTGAATATGATCAAAAATCTATTGGATGATTTGAAGCCGGCTGTCCATGCTCGGCAGCCATCAAATTTAACTGAACTGGAGAGATTTTGTATTGAAGAATGGCCAAAAATACCTCCATCCAGAATCCAGACACTCATCAAAGGCTATAGGAGGTGTCTAGAGGCTGTTATATTTGCAAAAGGAGGCTCAACTAAGTATTGATGTAATATCTCTGTTGGGGTGCCCAAGTTTATGCACCCGTCTAATTTTGTTATGATGTTTATTTTGTTAATCTAATAAACTTAATGTCCCTGCTGAAATACTACTGTTTAAATAAGGCATGTCATATGTTAAAAGGAAGTTGCTACTTTGAAAGATCAGGCAATGATAAACAAAAACCCAAAGAAATAAGAGGGGTTCCCAAACTTTTTCATATGACCGTGTATGTGTGTACCACTGTTTAAACCAACAAATAGTAGTATGGTTTTTCCATGCCTCCACTTGGTATTGCCATTGCCTTTTCACAGAACGCTAAGCTTAAGGGCTATTTGTATTGATTTGCATATTCAAAGAGGCATGATTTTGGGAGGAGTTTGGGGAGTGGCAGCAGGCGCATGCATGTGCGTTACTTTTCACGCTGACTGGGATTTATGGAGTGGAAGTTGGCGAACACACAGATTTATGCATTAGGCCCCTGGTCTTTGAACAATCATTTGATTTGTTCACAGATTGCCTACTGTACTATGTGTGGCTTCACGTGCAATGGTCCTTGCTTGCCAACATAAATTACCTGCAATGCAGTCCATGATCAGTCAGTTCTCTTATTTAGCAAAATAACTTCATGCATGGTCTTTCTTGCTTGTGCACCTTGATCAACTTTACCAAAGTTCAACACAGTGTAGCAATTTTTTTTTTTTTTTTTTAAGTTCCACTAGGTTACCCTCTGAAGTAAAATGGATCATTTCGTTTTTTGCTGCCGCCAAACTCAAAGCGGTAAGGATCCTGCTGTAGACCAGTGGTTAATGGCAAATCTGAAAGTTAGCACTTGCAAGTTGGCATTTTTTTCCTTTTTGGGTGCACAGCAGTCTAACCATTTGTCTAATAACTGGTGCAGAGTTTGGTTTATCAATGTTTGTAGTATGACTTTTTGCTGATAAAAGGCACTGCTTGCAACACTAAGTTATTGCGAATATCTGGATGTCCATTGTCCTGTGATTGATAAGTCTTAGATGATACTCTGAAACTGCATTCTCCTCGCTTGGACGCTCTTTGGAATGGATGCTTTAGCTGAAGAGAAGTGTCAGGATAAAAGGGATCTGGCCACTACAACTTAAATAGACTTGTGCCAAAGCAAAGAAAACTGGGTAATGCCAGTCTTTTCCTACACAGGTGTAGAAGGCACAAGGTTCTACCAAGCACCACTTTGAAAAAAGGCATTTGTGAGATGGAGATTATACAGTCAAAGAATAGGAGTTATGAGGTTAGCTGTGTAGTTAGTTCTATGATATTCCATATCACTAGAACAATTAACCGTTTTGAGATTCCAAAGTAAACCATGTTAATACTGAAAGAAAAATGTTGGTAATGTGCATTATTGAAATATTGAAGGACATCTGAAACAAAAATATATATTTCTCTACAATGTGCTTTTCTGTACGTAGGTCTGAAAGCCTCTGGAACGTCACAGCTTCATACTAAGTAGCTTTACATATGTGAGAAAGAAGCCTTTTGTATATACAGTAGAACTGGTGCACTTGTGTGAGGATTTGAACATTTTTGGCTACAGTGGTGAATTTTCTAAAAACATTTTTTTAGCCTTGGATTTCTGGATGTCAATGTCTGCTTCCAACCAGCCCCCCAACCAATATCCACATTTATTTTTGTGCAGTCTCGCATGCATTTCTTATGGCCGTATGTTTCCTGTGTTTCTGTGATCATATGGACATAAGGCAATTAGGTTCACAGGTCAAAGCCGCTTAAGGTTGTGTTTTTTTTTTTTTTTTTTTGTTTTTTTTTTAACTTTCTGTACATGTAATTTATGGAGGAAATACTTTTTTCATTCGGAACCTTGAGCTTTCATTTATACCATATAGCTTTTGTGGACATCTAAGAATTGGTGCACTCATTCTCAAATGTTTTGTGGACATTTTACACTAGTTTTAAGAGCTGAAGTTTTAGGCATATTATAACTATTTTGACCTGTTAAAGTTCATAGTGCTTAAAGTCAAACCATAACTCGAACATGCAAAATTCTTTTTCATGTCTAAAGCATTAGCTTTTATTGTCACAGCAATGAAACATTGATTAGATTTTTGCCTTTATTAAATTATGGTGGATATCTTTATGGGAGTTGGTATTCCTTCTTTGTTTAGTTTTTCTTATTCAAGTTTTAAACACTCCAACTTCATTTTGTGAGTCAGGTGTATTAACCCCCTGATCATCCCCTCAGATGAGCGGTACGATTTTCTATTCCTGCTACTCTGTCTATTCTTAAATCATATTTTTCACATACAAGTTATATGTACAGTACAGCTTAGTTGGTCATCTCCAAAGACTGTGCCTTGAAGAATTTAAAGGTACAATAATGACTTTATAAATATTAAAAAATGTTGCAAAGTTTTACAATAGGGTAGGATAAATGAAGCAAAGGGAGTAAAAGAATTAACACAAATTTTAGTTTCAATTACTGGTAAGTGAACAAGTTTAGGCCACAAAAATGTAAGCTCAAGAATGTAATTTTGCATTAAAACTTTTTTATGTATTATATTGGCAACAGAGTAAAACGTGAAATTTCAGTAGTATTTGACACTGCATTTATGTATAAAATTAGCAGAGTACACTGTACTTTATTTTGTAAATATGGAGAAGGTGTTAAGATGCAAACATTGGATTTTTTTATTCTCATTTCTGAATGTTTTATTCCATATTGCCATAGTCTAGTAACTAAAATCAGATTTGTACTTCAGATTGCGATTGAATTATTGAGGATTCTCTCAAGTCGTGTGTGTGGTGTGTTGTGTTTTTTTTTTTTTTTTTTTTTTTTTTTTTTTTTTTTCTTCGCTTAAATGAGCTGTTCCTCATATTTGACCCACCTTGACCATACTGGCTTCTGATTTTAAGTCTGGAGTTAAAAATACAAGCAGGATTGTTTGGTGTTGGTAATATGGACAGGTTGTAATAACATTATGCACTAAAAACAACAACAATAAATGGAGTAAGAAAATATAAATTCTCAACTGGCTAACAAATCTTTGAAAGTGGGTGTGACTTGTTAATTTCATTATTGAAGCACTTTTTTCCCCCTTATTTATATACTGTATTTAAAAATGATCATCCAGAGAATACATTAGTGATAATTCAGCCTTTTAGTCGGTAATTCCAGATCAGGTTGCAGTGACAATGCGAGAGGAGCTACAAAGTTAGGCAGTACCAACTAAGATTTGCACAGTGGGCTACAGGTTATGAAGGGAGCGAAAATAACTCTGTGTAATACTAGATCAGTAAAGCTAGTCAGAAAACAAGCAGTTACTACTGGTTTTAAAAAAATTTAATGTTTAGCTTTTCCTTCATTGTATATTTGAAGTGAGCACCCTACAGCCATAACACTTAGGTAATGGTGATCACTGTATTCAAACTTCATCACTGAGCTTATGATTGTGAACTGTCAAATGGTTTAGGTTAATCTCGTGGGGAGAAAAATTAATACATTACTGCATGCTGCTTAGCACGCAGATACCTTTTTAAAGGGATGCTTTAATCTAGTAGTTCTTGAATCAAAAAAGCACAAAGTTTACTGTTTTAATAAATTGGCCACAAGTAGTGTGGTTAAGTTTTGATTTCACTATAAAATATTGAACCAAATGAAATTGTAGCTGTGTTTACCCAAAATTACTAAAGTTCTGCAGCTTTAGTTTGCTTTGTGGGATTCTGGCAATACCGGATGCGTTGAAATAATTCCACAATCTTTTTTTTTAAAGCTGTAGTAAAATTTCAAAGTAAAACACTTCACACAAAAATAAAGAAAAAGCTGGTATTGCAAAAAAAAAAGTTCTTTGTTAAAGTTCTGTTCAAAGCTTATATATGTTTGTTTGTTTTTTCAATACAGTTTGAACCATTTCTAAATGGTCAGAAAACGGTATGCTTATCCCACTTACAAACTGCAAATGAGTCTTTCAGTCCATGTTAGCAATGGGACTAATTCTAAACTGACTTAATACACACTATTACAGATTTAGCTGAGAAAGTTCTATCTTGTATTAACTTATAGGGGGGAAAGGTTATACCATAATCTATGGCTATGGCAGAAAATTTATATTCAAATTTAAGAACACAATAATAAGAGTTTAACTTAAAGAATTAAAGTTTTAAGATTGACTCTTACAGAAATTTTTTTTTTTTTTGCAAACTGTTTATTGAATATGATTGGTGTGTGGGGTGTGTCCTGCGGTGGGTTGGCACCCTGCCCTGGGATTGGTTCCTGCCTTGTGCCCTGTGTTGGCTGGGATTGGCTCCAGCAGACCCCCGTGACCCTGTGTTCGGATTCAGCGGGTTGGAAAATGGATGGATTGACACAGAAGTATATTTCTTTGCTTTGTTGCCTGTAATTTCCAGGCATTATGGGGTTGAATAGGCCAGGGCTTTCTGTTTGAACTTAAATATTCTCTGTGTGTGTGTGTGTGTATGTGTGTTTTTAAATTTTGTTTCCTGTCACCTTCTACAACTGTGTTTATTAGGTTAATTGGTTGCAGTAAATTAGCCTGTTGTGGGCGAGTGTGCAAAGCAATTTTAGTAAACCTGAATTGCTTTTCATACTGCTGGAATGGGCTTTTGTTCCAGTGAAATTTCTAGGTTCATTGGCAGAATTGCCATTGCATGCATGCATGAATGAATGAAGATTATGTCTACTGTAGTTCAGGACTATAAAACATTTGATTTTTAAGAATAAGGGTGAGGAAGAAGTGTTATATTTAAATGATGGCTGTATATTTAAATGATCTTGAATGCAACTTCTACAGCATAGTTGGAAGAGTCACATTTCAATTTTTGATTTTTAGTGGTTGCAGTGACAATGGCCTTTATGGCATACTCCATGGTTCATACAATACTAATGTGTATTTATTAAATGGTTCCATAATTTGTGAGATCCTGTCACTTTATCTAAATTACTGAGATTCTGGATATTGCTGTCTGTGAATTTCTTAACTTTGTAGTTTTAATTGCATTACTAATATGTTCTGATTAATTGAAAGAACTATATCATGAATGGCTGAAATTAGGTTCTTGTGCAGACTTGCTGGGCTCACCCTTTATCCTAGAGTGTGGAGTTCAACAATACTGAGGACTTTGTAATGTAGAACCACTGCTTCTCAGGATTGAGAGGAGCCAGTTAATGTGGATTTAGCATATGGTTAATCATATGGTGTATCAGGTTGGGCCCATTGGGAGACGCCTAAAGTTGGCATTATTTATAATGTATTTCTTGGGTGGCCTGGAAGTGCCCTAGGATTTGTAAGGGGGTGGAACTAGAGGTAGTTGCTGGGAATAGGTTAGCCTGGTCACCCTTACTCAGTTTTTTGCCACTGTGACCTGAAATTAGGAAGAGAAGAATGATGGCGATTTACAGCAAATATTATCCACAGGAAGCACTTAATTACTTAAGGAGGGAGAAAGAACATTTAACAATAGAATCTCTGAAGAATACGAAAACACTTAATCCTGGCCAACTTTAAATTCCTTCGCACAGGTGGATCCGAGGTGGATTCAAATTGTTCTATCATGGTGTGGATGGGAGGAGAAATGGGGTAGGAGTTATTCTGAAGGAACAGTATGTCAAGAGTGTTTTGGAGGTGAAAAGAGTGTCAGGCAGAGTAATAATTATGAAGCTGGAAATTGGAGGTGTGATGATGAATGTTGTTAGTGCATATGCACCGCAAGTTGGGTGTACAATGGGTGAGAAAGATTTTTGGAGTGAGTTGGATGAAGTGATGAACAGTGTACCCAAGGGACAGAAAGTGGTGATTGGAGCTGATTTCAATGGGCATGTTGGTGAAGGGAATAGTGGAGACGAGGAGGTGATGGGTAGGTATGGTGTCAAGGTGAGGAATGAAGGCCAGAGGATAGTGGATTTTGCCAAAAGGATGGACATGGCTGTGGTAAATACGTATTTTAAGAAGGAAGAAACATAGGGTTACGTACAAGAGTGGAGGAAGATGCACACAGGTAGATTACATCTTATGCAGAAGAGTTGATCTGAAGGAGATTGAAGACTGCAGTGGTGGCAGGGGAAAGTGTAGTTAAGCAGCATAGGGTGGTGGTCTGTAGGATGACGTTGGAGATCAAGAAGAGGAAGAGTGAGGGCAGAGCCAAGGATCAAATGGTGGAAGTTGAAAACGGAAGACTGCAAGGTTGAATATAGGGAGGAGGTGAGACAGGCACTGGGTGGCAGTGAAGTTACCAGACCGCTGGGAAACTACAGCAGATATAGTAAAGGTGACGGCAAGAAGGGTGCTTGGTGTGACATCTGGAAGGAGGAAAAGGAAACCTGGTGGTGGAATGAGGAAATACAGGAGAGTATACAGAGGAAAAGGATTGCAAAGAAGTGGGATAGTCGGAGAGATGCAGAAAGTAGACAAGAGTACAATGAGATAAGGCGCAAGGTGAAGAGAGAGGTGGCGAAGACTAAAGAAAAGGTGTATGATGAGTTGTATGAGAGGTTGGGCATTAAGGAGGGAGAAAAGGGCCTGTACCAATTGGCTAGCCAGAGGGACCAAGCTGGGAAAGATGTGCAGCAGGTTAGGGTGATAAAAGATAAAGATGGAAACGTACTCACAAGTGAGGAGAGTGTGTTGAGCAGATGGAAAGAGTACTTTGAGAGGCTGATGAATGAAGAGAATGAGAGAGAAGAGGTTGGATGATGTGGAGATAGTAAATCAGGAATTGCAACGGATTAGCAAGGAGGAAGTAAGGACAGCAATGAAGAGGATGAAAAACGGAAAGGCCGTTGGTCCTGATGACATACCTATGGAAGCATGGAGGTGTTTAGGAGAGATGGCAGTAGAGTTTTTAACCAGATTGTTTAATGGAATCTTTGAAAATGAAAGGATGCCTGAGGAGTGAAGTGTACTGCAGCAGGTATTTAAGAATAAGGGGGATGTGCAGGACTGCAGCAACTACAGGAGAATAAAATTGATGAGCCACAGCCTGAAGTTATGGGAAAGAGTAGTGGAAGCTAGGTTAAGAAGTGAGGTGATGATTAGTGAGCAGCAGTATGGTTTCATGCCAAGAAGGAGCACGACTGATGCAATGTTTGCTCTGTGGATTATGATGGAGAATTTTAGTGAAGGCCAGAAGGAGTTGCATTGCGTCTTTGTGGACCTGGAGAAAGCATAGGACAGGGTGCCTCAAGAGGAGCTGTGGTATTATATGAGGAAATCGGGAGTGTCAGAGAAGTACGTAAAAGATGTACAGGATATGTACGAGGGAAGTGGGACAGTGGTGAGGTCTGCGGTAGGAGCGACGGATGCATTCAAGTTTGAGGTGGGATTATATCGGGGATCAGCTCTGAGCCCTTTCTTATTTGCAATGGTGATGGACAGGTTGACAGACGAGATTAGACCGGAGTCCCTGTGGACTATGATGTTTGCTGATGACATTGTGATCTGTAGTGATGGTAGGGAGCAGGTTGAGGAGATCCTGGAGGTGGAGATATGCTGTGGAGAGAAGAGGAATGAAGGTCCGTAAGAACAAGACAGAATACATGTGTGTAAATGAGAGGGAGGTCAGTGGAATGGTAAGGATGCAGGGAGTAGTTGGCGAAGATGGATGAGTTTAAATACTTGGGATCAACAGTACAGAGTAATGGGGATTGTGGAAGAGAGGTGAAAAAGAGTGCAGGCTGGGTGGAGAAGAGTGTCTGGAGTAATTTGTGACAGACTGGTATCGGCAAGAGTGAAAGCGAAGGTCTACAGGATGGTAGTGAGACCAGCTATGTTATATGGGTTGGAGACGGTGGCACTGACCAGAGAGATGGAGGTAGCAGCGTTTAAAGATGCCAAGATTTGCACTGGACGTGATGAGGATGGATAGGATTAGAAATGAGTACATTAGAGGGTCAGCTCAAGTTGGACGGTTGGGAGACATAGTCAGAGAGGTGAGATTGCGTTGGTTTGGACATGTGCAGAGGAGAGATGCTGGGTATATTGGGAGAAGGATGCTAAGGATAGAGCTGCCAGGGAAGAGGAAGGCCTAAGTGAAGGTATATGGATATGGTGAGAGAGGACATACAGGTGATGGGTGTAACAGAGCAAGATGCAGAGGACAGAAAGATGTGGAAGATGATCCGCTGTGGCAACCCCTAACTGGAGCAGCTGAAAGAAGTCGATCAGCACAAGCAGCCTATTTATATTTTTTTAAAATATTAGGAATACATTTCATGTGTTTTTTTCTGTGTCTACAATAAACTGTGAGTGTAGGATGATGGGACACATAGCTACAACTTTTTTTTTTTTCCCATGTTATACTAATAATGATGTGAAGTGTACGTGTGAAGACTTTAGTCCAAATATCAAATAAACGTGCGCTTTGTTTTCACCTTTGGTTATATTCTTGAATAAATCTTTCAATTTTCATGTTGATGTCAGAGTTAAAAACCCAAGCTCAAATGTCAATCCACAGGAGGTTGCTATGTATTCTTGAATAGTGTAGAGGTAAGAACTGCTGCTTTATAAACCAAAGGTTCTGGGTTCGCCACGTTTGAGTAGTGACCACTAAAGGTGGGCAAAAAGTAAAAAGACGGCACAGTGGTAGTGGAGTGCATTTATTGAGTTCATTTATTCATTTTTTCAGTGTACTTGAAACATAAGGGCATATTTGGAACTTTGTATGTGTAGAAGAGGTTACTGTTTAATGTTATGGTTGTGTGCATACATATACAAACAACATAAATTTCTAGGAGTTGCACCACGTCTTTGCTAATTGCTGGGTCAATTTTTCTAGCACATTTGACTTGGCTTTATTCACACGTGCACTTTAAGTTTTTACAGGACTTATGTTTGTCTTCTGTGTTCACATGAGTGATTTTGTGGTTCTTTTTGTGCAAAGCCCTTGTATTAATCATGAATGCCAAAATAGAGCAATGGCGAGAAATGTACGCTTTTATTACTT
Organism: Erpetoichthys calabaricus; assembly: GCF_900747795.2. NCBI lineage: Eukaryota > Metazoa > Chordata > Cladistia > Polypteriformes > Polypteridae > Erpetoichthys > Erpetoichthys calabaricus. The sequence goes on from NC_041407.2 coordinate 44,479,137, forward strand.
CACCTTGTCCCCCCTAGAAAATCCAAAATTCACCTTTTACATAAGTTGACCTTCACTTGAATCACAGAATAGACCTTTTTTGCACTGCAACTCGCACATGTGTTGCTTTTAAATTCTTGGGATGTGCTCAGAGGACGTGTCAAATGAATGCGTGGCAGTCACGATGTGTACACATTCTGCATGTGGGATGTAAACTGGCACTAAGGCTTACTTCTGTTGCAGCTAGCCAACATTTAGCCTATTCACATCTCGTATATTGTTTTATGGGAAAATTTGCATTTATTACCGGAAAGGTGAAAAGCATCTCTTCATACATAATCAAGAACTATATTGTTTGTTCATTTTTAAGGCTATTCAGAAAGAAACTTGCATCCCATCAGCTCTTAGTTCCTTTCTTGTGCTCAGATCTGCTAGGAAACAACCCTGTAATAGAATAAGCACCAGTAAACCCCTGATTCTCTAAAGAATCGCAAATGCAAGAATAGCAATCTGTTTCTATTCCCTGCAATCTTTGGAGGAATGAAAAATAATGGAAGGTGGGAGCGTCCTGGTAAAGTTTTCATTTAATTAAATATATTTGTACTAAAATTAACCAATTTATTAAAACTAAGCAAAGGAGGCAGCTTAACTTGACCTTTTTGACAACAATGTGTAAACTCATCAGTTGTACTGCCAGTTTTTTCTTCAAGGAAGTTAAGTGAATGACAATGACTGCAAATGACACTCCTTAATCCCAATGAATTTTGATGAACAGTGGACTCATTATAGAATACGTTCTCAGCTAACTTTTGGAATTGTTCAGTGGCTGTCCATCATTCCTCTCTTTGGCTTTTTCTTAAACCTTTCAAACAACTTTCTAGCCTTTCTGCAGTTTCCTCTGATATTCTTTGTGATGAACAATTGCGCAAGCCTATATGATGCCTGAGCTCTTTCTTTTTGGATCTGTGCCTCTTTTGCATCTGGTGTTTCAGAAGCGTGTTGTAGGCACCTTCGTTCATTGTTTTTATCCATACGGGCTCATTTTTGTATTTCCGTTAGTTGAGCTCTTTCTTTTTGGAGCCGTGACTTCTTTGCTTCTGGTTTATCCATGCGGTCTCGTGTTTGTTTTTCTGTGGCTGTGTCGTTAGGTAGAAGTCGTTTACTGTTAGGAATCATAATTCAATTTACTTTTAATACTGAATATTATACAACTGTCGTGTTGTGTTGTTTGGGCGCCACATACTGACTCTGGGAAGCAAATGGGTTTGACTCTGGGGCGCTGTGCGCATGCGCTTTGGTGCGTCCGGCGTCCGTGCATATCATTATACAACTGTCGTTTAGTAATATAGCTGTTGGGAGTATTAATGGATCACTTTTCATGTAAGATGTCAATTCATTAGCTTAGTTTGCATGTTCCAGAATTTCAATGGGGGATGGAGGGTGGAAGTAGCAACAGCATTTACTAGAGCTTATATTTGAACTAGTTGATTACCCAGTGGCTTCACTCACCGAGTACAAAGGAAAAAAAATTAAAATGTAGTCTAAGTTATTAAACAGTAAAACATTTAAGAAGTAAAGATACATTGAGCACTACTGGAGTGGTTTCGAGTAAACTACATTTTAAAAGCGCTATAACACAACAGGTAAGTAGTAGATCCCTTGTGAAAGGTGCTACACGACCGCGGTGGTATAGAAATTACATTTTCTATGTGATCTTACAAATTTTTGCCTGACAACCTTGCACTACATTCCTGTGATTTACTTGTTAAAATAATTAATCACAAAAGCAACCTTGAATGTTGTGGGGTTTTAGTGACCCAAACTTACCTTAAGGGACTGTAAGTAGTTGTACAGGGCAATTTACAAACAGTCCTGCTTCAATGGCGCCGATTACACTTCTTTGCAAAGATTTCCACTCTCCCAGGAGCCGACGGGGGACTTGAAGTGTCACAAACAGTGCGAAAAAAGAGGATGCTGCCCGAAACTGCAAAGCTCTCGACTTGGCGGAGCAGCCAGACATTCCGTACCTCCCAGCGTCCACTCTGTCTTCACGACCCCTCTCGGCTGAAGGCAGTCTCGTCTTCACATTTACAGCTCGGCGCAGTTAAAAAGTAGAAAGACTTAAAGCTGTTTTCCTCCTCTCTTCTACTATCAAGTACTGCCAACTAAAAAAAAGTTACAATGTGGCAGTTTCGGCGACAGTCACATGGACGAATAAATAAAACTTCTGTGTCAGAACGCGGCGGACGGCTCAGTTCTGTAGTCCAGACAGGAGGACTGGGAGAGGGCGACGTGGGGCGCACTTCTATTGGATAGATCGGCGTGTTTGTGTTTACTTCTTTTCAATATCGGTAAAATAACTCTCGCACAAATAATAATTTGTAAAGACGATATAAAAATGGCGTCCACAAACGAAGTGATTAGTTACTGTATTATGTTCTGTGATTCATAGGTAATTTTCATATCGTGTGGCCATACGTAATTTCCATTTCAAACGTGAAAAGAATTTATATAAAAATTATATATATATATATAATATGAATGATATAGCACATTTTCATACATGAAAGTAGGTCAAAAGTGCTTTACAATAATAGTCAAAGTAAAAATTTTAAGTGATTTATAACTGGTTGTATAAAACTGTAGAGATTTAAAATATCCATCTAAACCACTGCTATGATTAGATGGCCAGGGAGAGGAGAAAAGTAAAATCTCTGGCAGGATGTTGGTAAAAAGAAACCTCCAGGAGTTCTAATGCAAAAACTCCATTCAGCTCCTCTGGGCATTTTCTTCCCAAAGTATGAGGGAATACTAGTGATACTACTTAAAGGGTCAAGAAAAAGCCACATTAAAGACATAAGTTTTTAGTAGCCTGGTAGATTTGTGGTGTGCCTAAACAATGCTGCTTCGCCAGTTCTTTAATTCTTCAATCCTGTGAATATTGTGCAAACTGGTTTCAGATGATCTAAGATTGCAATTTGAAATACAGTAGAACCTTGATTCACGACCATAATTCGTTCCAAAACTCTGGTCATAACCCGATTTGGTCATGAACTGAAGCAATTTCCCCCATAGGATTGTATGTAAATACAATTAATCCGTTTCAGATCATACGAACTATATATATATATATATATATATATATATATATATATATATATATATATATATATATATATATATATAATATATTATAATTACACACACACAGTTTTTAAGCACAAATATAGTTAAACCATAGAATGCACAGCGTAATAGTTTTCTGTTGTTCAAGGTTTTCTCATTGTTGTTAAATATTTTTACATTAACTTTACTAACACTGCAATAATTCGCGCTATAGTGCTACCAACCGCTGGCTAATAACACTTTTATTTATTTTTTTAAAAAGAGTTTTAAGCACAGGGAAAAAAATGAACATTTTAAAAAATTCATAATTTAATAAACCTCCAAGAAAAGTAACATTGCAACAATGCACGCTACGAACCGATCGCTGTAAACAGAAGTGAAAACAAAAGCCAGCTCAGTGCATTCTTTAACTGCCTTCCTACCTTATGCCTCCAGCCCTCTCTCTTGCACTGCCGTTGACGTTCGTGAACCGAGGTTCCACTGTATATGGGGACAAGCACTCAAATAAAAGAAGATGCTAGGTTGTTTTAGAGCTTTAGGATTGATTTTAATATACCTTTTAAAATGGATATAAAAGCATCAATACACTGGATGTTTGTGTCCAAGACTGAGGGAGGTCTTTTTTTTTTTTTTTTTTTTTTTTTTCTCTTTCCACTGCAGTTAGGACAAATTGCAGCCAAGTTAGAAAAGAGTGCATTACAGTAATTTAGGCAAAAACATGTATTAAGATTTCAGTATCTTTCATGTAATTTAACTTATGCAATACTTAAGTGAAATTATGCAGGCTTGGTAATATGCTTAATGCAAAGTTTAGCTCTGAACCTAAAATTATTTCAAGTTTATTTACTTCTGGGCTTAAAGCCAGATGGCCTAGTTTTATTTTTAAGGTCCTAACTTTTTTTTTGTTGACAATTCATTTTTATTAAATTTTAGGAAATTATAACTCAATCATTTTGATTGTGCTAAAAAGACACTAGATCATAGGATTTAAAGACCTTTGGGTCATATACCCCTGTTGATAAATCAATGTGTAATTTTAAGAGCTTGATAATTCCCTTTGTTTCAAAATTCCAGCCCAGTGGTGCATGTAGATAGAGAATAATAAGGGATCCAGTGTAGATCCCTGTAGCATTCCACATAATATTGTGGATTTGATACATTAGCAATAACTTAACAATTTCCTTCACGATATAAGAGTGAAACAACAAATGTACAGTATTTCTTTTGTAGCCCAAAATCACACAAATGATGCCTCAATGGGCTTTAACAAGCCTTGTTTTTTGACAAACATCCCCCAAGAGAAAGAGAAAAATAGAAAAAATAATGGAAAAGGCTATATATATATATATATATATATATATATATATATATATATATATATATATAAATAACACGAATATACAGTGATCCCTCGCTATATCGCGCTTCGCCTTTCGCGGCTTCACTCTATCGCGGATTTTATATGTAAGCATATTTAAATACATATTGCAGATTTTTTGCTGGTTCGCGGATTTCTGCGGACAATGGGTCTTTTAATTTCTGGTACATGCTTCCTCAGTTGGTTTGCCCAGTTGATTTCATACAAGGGACGCTATTGGCAGATGGCTGAGAAGCTACCCAGCTTACTTTTCTCTCTCTTGCGCTGACTTTTTCTGATCCTGACGTAGGGGGATTGAGCAGGGGGGCTGTTCGCACACCTAGACGATACGGACGCTCGTCTAAAAATGCTGAAAGATTATCTTCACGTTGGCTACCTTCTGTGCAGCTGCTTCGTGAAGTGACATGCTGCACGGTGCTTCGCATACTTAAAAGCACGAAGGGCACGTATTGATTTTTTTTATCTGTCTCTCTCTCTCTGCTCCTGACGGAGGGGGTGTGAGCTGCCGCCTTCAACAGCTTTGTGCCGCGGTGCTTCGTATACTTAAAAGCCACACAGCCCTATTGATTTGTTTGCTCCTTTGAAGAGGAAGATATGTTTGCATTCTTTTAATTGTGAGACTGAACTGTCATCTCTGTCTTGTCATGGAGCACAGTTTAAACTTTTGAAAAAGAGACAAATGTTTGTTTGCAGTGTTTGAATAACGTTCCTGTCTCTCTACAACCTCCTGTGTTTCTGCGCAAATCTGTGACCCAAGCATGACAATATAAAAATAACCATATAAACATATGGTTTCTACTTCGCGGATTTTCTTATTTCACGGGTGGCTCTGGAACGCAACCCCCGCGATGGAGGAGGGATTACTGTAGATATATGTGTGCGTATGTATATATATGTGTGTGTGTGTGTATATAATATATATATATATATATATATATATATATAAAAATGTATTATAATATTTTTTTTTTTTTATATATATAACAGAGAGAGAGGTGGGTTAAATAATTCTTTATACAGTATAGTGCTTTCTGTAGCTTTGGTTATCCAAAATTTACCAAAATTCTGCAGCTTAGTTTACTTCATAGGATGATTCAAGCACCAGTGTGACGCCTGGTCAAATAATTCCACAGACAAAATATCTTCATTTTAATAATGCATTACATTTATATAGTTTTAGTAAAATCTCAAAGCAAAACAGTGTTACAGAAAATATCGAACAAAATTGATATTTCAAAGAGAAGTTCTTGTTTAAGAGAAATTCTATTTAAGACTTATAAATCTTGTTTCTCTAAGTTTGGTCATACAGTCGTACTTGAGGCATATTATGTAAGTTATCACGTAAGCCTGTTCGATACAATCAGAAAGCTGTATGCCATCTCCTATCTATCTATCTATCTAATAGTAATAAAAAAACCACACTGTTCCACTCCTTCTGAACTAGTGTGGTGCTGAGGTGTCACCCATTACATAGCTTCACTCGGGACCTAATCTGGGATCCTGAGTTGGTTTGTCATGTGGTGGGTGCAGCAATGCGCTGTATCAGTGTGTGCTCCTAACCTCTCTAATAGTGTTACTGCTAGCATGGACTATTTCCTGAGCTGGCTTAATTAACACTTTGTTCCCCAAATATAGCTAAGGTAGTTCCATCTCTAGTTAACTTACAGGGGATTGAATGAGTATACCATATCTTAGTAACTATGAGAATCTGACATTCTTTAGGAAGTAAGCAAACACTATCTGCATTTAATATTAGCGTTCTAAGATTGGGTCTTGCTCTTCGACCTCTAACTGTTTAAGCAGGAGCAGAGAACACTGTTTTACTTCAATAAGAGCCATAAACTATTCTTATACTCTAGTAATTTAACTGCAACAACATTTAAAAAATTGTTTTATTTCAAACATTTAGCGGTTTCTTGAAGCAGGCACAGTTTAATCACAGGTCTGTCTAGTGTGCTGGTTTAGGTCTGCACACAAACTCTTCTGACTGTATCTTTGGCATCTGGTATTGTTATAATGACTCAAACCATTACCCAGGAGTTGCGGGGTGCAGCATAATCTATAATTAAAACAATGTCTCTTGGTTCAAAGTTTCTTCTTGGTGCAAGCCATCTTTGATGATTTTGAAGTATTGGCAAATACTCTTTTTAGACCATCTTTTCCAAAACAAATAGGCCATGTACTGGACTTGCTTTGTGTATACTGGTCATTTTTAGAAAAAAATCCAGGAGGCATACTGGGTCGTGTCTTCAGTAACAATAAGTGATTAGGTGTGCCTCCAAATCATTGGGGTAATTTCTTTTGCAAGAGGGCTGTTATTGATGATGGATTCAGCTTCACATATCACTTTTTCGAGACTCTTTCATTGTTGAGTGTTTGTTGGTTAAGTATTGAATTTAGAATCTTTCTTATGCTTCTAATTTCTTTCCCATATTCCATCTTGATGAGAGGCTGATGGTGGATTGAAAATCCATTTGATTTTTTTTCTTTATCATGGCATTGCAAATTTTTTGTTGGTCAAGATTAATTGCTTCTTGTAACGCTTTCTGCTCCAATACAGTTTATTCCATTATCTGAGTGAATGATTTTAAAATGTCGTCTTCTGCAAATGAACGACGTATGGCATTGATACAAGAATTAGTGTCCATGCTATGTGCGATCTCTTATGTTGACAACACTGATTGTTGGACAAGTGAAAATTACTCCATACCTCTTGACCAGACTTCTTCCTCTTAACTTGAATACAACCAAAATAATCAACTCCAACTTTGGAGAAAGGTGGTTGGTCAGGTAGCAAATGATCTTCCACCAAGTTTGCCTTTTTTTTTTTTTTTTTTTTTTTTTTTTTTTTTTTTGTTTCACTTGCTTTCACATTGTATTTTATTCATTTTGCACACTCCTGATAGTAGAGTTTGCTTGAAGTATCCAATATTTCTGGCATAGCTGGGTATTGGGTATTGTGGCCGCAATTATATGCTTGCACATTTTTTGTGAAATATGCTGCAGTATAAGAGACGCAATATGTGAATGTTTTGTGAAGAACTGCAGAATGTTTAGCTTCTTCGGGCTTTGTTGAGTCTTCCTCCAACTCTCAGTATTCCATTTTGTATAACTGGGTCAAGTTTTCATATTTGACTGTTCCTTTCCTTGGGAACATATTTTCTTTAAGGCCTTCAATTCTTCTGGAAATTCTTGTAACTGGCTGAGGCAGATAAGCTCTGATTCAGCTTTAACCAAGTCTTCTGAAGAAATCTGGTTTGATTGCAATATTAGTTTGTACCTTTCCATGTGCTCTGTGATGAGTGTTTTTTGTTCTTCTGGATTACCTTTGGATCCACTGACTTCAGGTTAAAATGTCTTAATTTTTTTTTTTTTTTTTTAAGTGTAGCTGTATGTCTTTGAAGTTGAGAAACTATGCCACAGCTTTCTTCAGGTGTAACCATTCTGATAAATAGGTGCTTATTTATGGGATTAGTAATCTCTTCCACAAGTGTCATGTGATGGCACATATTTTAACTTCTGGATCATCAGCCTTTATGCGTCTCAGGGATATGCAAGGAGTAGCCCATACGACACATGTTAATGGCACATTTGCTCAACCGAAAAAAAAAAAAAAAAAAAAAAAAAAAAAGGCCTTTTGCATCTGTTACAATTTAGTCATTCAGTTGTTGTCTTTTTGGCCACTCATGTTCTGACTGTAAGAAATTTGGACCTTGTGTTCATGTGGTGCTTTTGAGAGAACCTTCTGCGCTTAGTCCTCTTGATGCATGAACTGCTGGATTTAGGGCAGATGTGATATACTTCCGTTGTGAAGATTGTGAATGATCTCTGATCAGATTCTGCTGGCAACAAAGGTTTCGAATCAAGTGTTTTCATTTAAAACATGTTTTGGCACAGTGCTGGTGTCAGTCCAAAATGTAGATTCTTGCAAGGGTGTTTGAAATTCACCTTTTACGATTTTGTCCATTTTGACTGCCACAATAGCTGCAGTTAGCTCTAGTCTTGGAGTTGTGATAGGCTTCAATGGTGCCACTCTTGATTTCCTCATTATGAATAAGCAGTGCTTTTTACCTCCTTCATGGGTCAAAAGAAGATATGTGACAGTGCCATATCCATTTTCACTGGCATCTGCAAAATGGTGCACTTGTGCCGAGTTTATGGTTCCAAACAGTGTGGGTTCGATGCACCTGTTCACATTGTAGTTTGCTAGTACCTGTAAGTCATCCATCCATCCATTTTTTTCCATTTCTGAATGTATTTGACCTCCATGTCTTCATCCCACCATTTTTTTTTTTTTCTTAGCAAAGCTTAAGAGACTTGTGCAGACAATATAGCAGGTGCTATAAATCAGAGGGGATCAAAACCTGAACAAACAGAATACCATGCCTTGTAGCGAGCTTGTCTTGTAACTTTGTCTGGAATTTGAAACTGTTTCTGTGCACCACTGGACTCCCAGGGCACATTCAGTTGGGAGCAAACTGTGGCTCAAGTCTAAATCCTTTTGTTGTACAAGAGCTCTGTCTTCAGGAATAGACAATAAAACTGCCCTGCTGTTACTCATTCACTTGATCAGGTGGAAACCACCTATGAGGTGTAGATCTTGAAGGTCCATTGCCAGCTTTATTGCTTGTTCTTCAGTTGCACCTTGTAACGGCCGACCCCTTACCCAGCCGGCAGCTACACCTCCAAGACCTGTGGCCTGGATAATTTACTGAGATGAATCTAACTATCAAGCCACGAGGAAAGATCGACGAAAGGATCCCCAGTCTTTAATATTCTTCTTGGCTGTCAGCCACCAGCTCCGCACCGGCCCCGAGAGGGATGCCCCTATCACCCCCATAAGCTCTTCTGGGGTTAAAGGGTTAACAGCCAGATACGCCTCCCTGTCCTCCACAAAGTTGAGGACATCATCGATGTTATATGGAGCCCCCAACTTGGGAAAGGAAAGGCGCACCCCAGGAACAGAGGGCCGATTGATGTATTCTCCCCCACCACGAGACCCGTAGGCGTTGAATGACAGGGTGACTGACATAACTTCTGGAGACTCCTTCGGACCTCCTCCTGAAGAGTTTCTTGCCAGCGTTGATCTCGCCTCTGGAGGCACAACACGATTTCCCGCCCCAGGAGTTGAACTTGCTCATTGAGGTATTCTTTTATTTCCTCCTGGGAGCTGCTGATGCGAGCCCGCAAGGTATCTTTGCACCTGAGCGCACTTTCAGCAACCTCGTGGACTTTCTCTTCCAGCCGGGTCAGTTGTTGCGCCAGATCTTCCCACGGAGGCGAGACATCCTCCAGGCATTCCTCCTCAGGTCCATGGTGATCTTCGAGGTACAGCGACTGCAATGAATCCACCACCTCCCGCACTGCTGAACACGCTCTGACCGTGACGTGCCGCGCCCCGGCTACTCCTTCCTCACACCGCGGCGAAGCAATGGTGTCGTCTTGCTCAGCATGCACTAAAGACATGTTAATCGGGGAAATGTTTAAAGGCAGACAGCGATTAGTATTTGTTAAGTGGTGCCCTCTCTGAGGAATCTTATGTAACGGCCGACCCCTTACCCAGCCGGCAGATGAATCTAACCATCAAGCCGTACCTCTAACAAAATTACACTTTTCCCCACAATCGACGGTGTAAATATAAGCACGCAAAAAGCAGATGATGTAAAAAATAAACTGATTAAATGTATTAAATGAAACCACAAGACAAATGCAAAAATAGAAACGTATATAAATATAAATATCCCTCAACCACATCAACAAAGAGACACCACCATATATAAATACAACAAAACCCTCCCTTGCCCCTGTAACATATAAAACACAACACGAATAACAAAAATGAATGATATACTGAATGATTGTGAACTTGAGTCCGGTTATAAAAACTGTCCTGAATACGGATGACTGAACTAATGATAAATGAGTCGTTTGATTTTCCCGGCAAATGGAGCAACCTCGCCGTGATTCCTCGGTGTATGGTGGATGGCGAATCGACCCCGGAGTCTCGGCAGATGAAGGATGAAAGACATTCCAGCAAAATGAAAAACAAACTGATGCAAAGGCGCGATGTGAAAAAACAGCAAGTAAGTTGATACGTGGTTGAAAACAAATGGTCTCCTTTCTCCTCTCTTCTCTCTCCCCTTTCTCCTTTCTGATTACTTAAATAGTCCTTGTGACGGCTGTAATTGGTTAATTGCGAACAGGTGTTTTCCAGGTTAGAGGCTGTGGTGGTCTTCCATCATTTACTGATACACACACAAACAGCAAACGGGACAATGGAAACGAGACGCACTCAGAACTGACATTTGCAATACTAACTATGTAGCCCCGCTACAACCTGACTTTAGGCAGTCATCTACACAAATTATAGGGCACAGTGTTAACTGCATCCTCAGGGAAATGTTTTTCTCTTGCTCCTTTGGCCGTTCTATACAAAGCATAAGAAGCACTTATGAGTACAGTATGTGTATGATGCCAATGAGTGTTAGTTAGGTCCGGACCTTTTCAGTTGTTCATGAAGTGAAGTCTCTTGGTAGGTGGCTATACAATCAAACCCCACTCTATTTTTCTTTGGATGATTCACACTGTGATGTGGAATGTACCACATTCTGCTTTTGTAATTCAGGCTTTCTTTGGGTACCTTGACAGTGTAACCTTTCTCTCGTGAAAGCCTTAGTCTTTGTCGAAACCTTAATTTTTGCCTAGCTTTCTTTTGAGTCTAATAGCATGCTAATATGTAATACAGCGATTTTGCATGTTAAGTGCTTCACCCTTTAAAGGCAAATTTAAGAAATGGCCACCTACCAGTCTTGCAGTTTCGGAAACTATGCACATGAACTTGATCTCCTCCTGTGACATTTCCTTTCTCTTCACAGCTGCACTCTGGGAAAATCTGTTTTATACTGTTGCAGCAACATATCCTCAATTTCTGGTACTGACACATGATTGACTGAATGTGTAGGAGGCTTCCCACTTTTTGTAAGGTCACCTATCTCCTTATATGGCCCACCAATCCAAGTGCAGTCTTCACAGCTTGAGGTCCATCTCCTTGGTTAGGTTTAATTTGTGACTGCTTGTGAATTTCCCCTTGGGATTAATAAAGTATATCTATCTAGATATCTGGGTAGTTGATTCCTATTAAAAGATCAACTGTTGAAGCAACATATCCTCAATTTGTTTTTTGGGGATCCCCAACCCACCGGAAATGTCACAGTGAAGTGCATCCCGAAGCGTGATTGCCGTGTCTGTGTAAGATTGTTTGTCCGATGCAGGGGCAGGGCATCTCTCCTATAAACAAGACACAACAGTCAGGCAGGGTTGTGGCCAAGCAATCCTGTTCCCTGCATTTACAATGTTTCTTGCATCACCCATCGGGATCTTTTCTGTTTGCTTCGGTGAAGAGCCACAGCAGAGCTTCCACAGACGCAGTGATCACACATTGAGACGCTCTACGGCGTGTCCACTTATAGGAGGTCCTAAGAGTTTAGAAACCTCACATTTTCTTGAGTGAGTGCCGCATTAATAAGAGTGTTTCTTGAACGAGCATCATTGAACCACAAAAATGACTTTTTCGGCGTCTTCAAATGCAGCAGTTCACATACATTTGCAACCCGAGTGTGTGTGTGTGTGTGGGTTTTTTTTTTTTTTTTTTTTTTTTTTACACAATGTTTCTGTTTGGGGATCGTTGTACACAACTGAGCTGCAACCACAGAACTAACTGCTCTGTGGCTGATTCATTCAAGCATTTCAAGGTCCCTTCGTTGTAATGAAAGTATCTGCTGAATGTACTTCGTAGTAACGAGATTTCTATAGACTCGTGTCATGTGGGGAAACTGTCGGGACCATAATACTTCGTTGTAATGAAAATTTTGTTGTAAAGAGATTAGTTTAACTGAATTTTACCTGTATTTGTTATCATTGAGACCACAAACTTGCAAATCTGATAAAATAGTACTCTTGGTTAGTATTCTTGAATCAGCAATATAATTTACTCAGTTTCAATAAATACTTATTTTTCCATGGAGATCTAACTGCCTCTGAAGGTTTTCAGTACAAATGGTTACTGTACTATAAAAGCATATGTTTTCACATACCTTTTGCTCTTCTTAGATTTTACTTTAACCGGGACCACATACAGTGCATACTCTTCTCTGGCTCCAGTAAGGGCACAAATTCCTTTCTTGTGTTCCTGCTCCGTGCATGTGGCCTTAATAGAAGTAGCTTTACTGGATGTTGTTCCACCCTCCATTTTGATGTGCAAGATGGCTGGATGCTGCAAAAAACATATCTGACACTTCGTTTTTTTTTTTTCTTTGGAATTCTTTCCAAGATTCCCCTGTTTGAGACAACAAAAGCTTAGACCATAAGATTTTAAAAAGTCAATTCTGTCTCTGTGGCAATTCTTTTTTTTTTTTTTTGCTACATTCTGCAAGGGTATGCTTGTCACTGAAAAATACCCAGTGCCATTTTAAATACACAGATGGCAGCTGGTCTTTTTGACCGAGGTTTCTTGAATCCCGTTTTCAGCAGTGTCGGAAATACCTGTTATCTGGACACACTGTTCAGGGGAGACTTACCCTTTTCTCTAATAATAATAATAATAATAATAGTAATAATAATCATTATTAACCTCTCCCTACATGGGATGCATCAATATCCTGTGGGTGTAGAAAGGTAGTTAGGTCGTCAATACCTGTCTTTCTGTCTTCACTTTCTTGAACTTAGTAAGTCAAGTTTGACCATTTATCTTGTAAAGAATATGGGAGCTTTAAAAGTATTGTACAGATATTTGGATTGCTGTTGAATGCTTTACGGCACCCTGCATTGGTCATGGCATTCATACAGCTATCAAAGGTTGCATAATCTCTCAGGACTGCTCCATCATTCTGCTTTATTTGAAGCCATTTCAATGCTTTATCCAAGTATGCATCAGCTATGAATATTTGGTTGGCATAGTAACTTTTCAAGTCACTTTTCTGGCTTTTGTGTATCCTTCCCTGGTGGCATTCGTGCGCAGCCTTTATCCATTTCTTTATCAGAATTGCACTACGTGGTGCATGATATTCCTTTTGCCTAACAAATTCGGCTACAGCCTTCTGACTTTCAGCGACTGCCTTGTGATCTTTTGGTTTGCCTACACATTAACCGACAGATACCTTCTCTGAAACTCTTGTTGTCTGCCTCTGAGAGAGTTGTTGATATGCTCTTGTCTTTCAAGTTTAGACTCCAGGGGCCTCCTGTATAACGCCGTGCGTAGAACTCACACTATAACATGGCGTAAGCACAAAAGCGGGAATGTGCGTACGCACAGAAAAATCCAGCAGGAATCTGTACGTACGCAAACTTTCATGTTCTTCCACTACATAAATCCTGATCAGCGTGAAAAGTAACGTACGTGCACGCGCCTTCTGTCCCGCCTCAACTCCTCCCAGAATTACGCCTCTTTGAATATGCAAATCAATATAAATAGCCTTCTGTGAAAAGACAATGGGAAAAGCACAGGGGGAAATATACGAATTTTAGTGAATACCAAGTGGAGGCAAAGGAAAAACGTACTATTTGTTGGTTTAAACAGTGGTATAATCAACAAAAGGAAGTTGATCGAGTGACAGTGTGTCAGAGAAACTCGAAGGCTCAAGTTCACAAAGTCGCACAGTGCCCGAAATAAAAAAGAAATCACATATCAAAGTCACAGTGAAAAGGCGAGTCGTAGCCCAACGTCTATTAGGGTACAGACAAAAAAAAAAAAAGTCACACCGTGGGTGGAAAAAAGCACGAAATGTCAACTTTAATCTTGAAATTTCCACTTTAATCACGTAGTTTTATTTTGCCATTAAAGTAGAACATCATAAACTTAAAATTGTTTAATTTACTAGTTTCTCAAATCCCATTGTAACTAAAATGGCACATTAAATGCTTTGTTCTGTATTTGATCTTCTATGTGCTCTACATGTGTGAATCACTACCTGCTTCTTAAACGGGCTTTCTCTTTCTCTGACAGGACACACAATCCATTACATTCGTGATATTACAGCTCTCTGAATAATTAAAATACTGAGATGTATACGTAATATCTTTTTCATGATGATAGGGATGAAAGCATGTTATTAAACATGGGAACACGGTGGCACAGTGCTTGTTCATGTCTCATGCAAGATGCTTGCGGCGCCATGCGCGACCCTCTGAAATAATTTATTACAGACGTACTCTCTTTCAAACGTACTAACCTCCAATTCCTGTCCTTACTTTTCTTTCTCCAAAAACCCAATCGCCACACAATCAGCTATATAGACGTGAAGCCATCTGTAAGCTTAAAACGCCGATTCTTCAAAACTTTTAAGGAACATTGAAATGTCTTCGTAGTACATGTTTAATCATTATATTCGTCTATCCTTCCAGTGTCGCGTCCGCACCGGCAAGAATACAACGCAATGCAGGAACAATCCCTGAACTAGCTAGTGCTGCGGCACTGTGTCCTCACATGTTTAATTATTAACAATAAAGATTATTTAAATGAAGTTAAAGTTTTATCTATACTAATAAAAGGCAAAGCCCTCACTGACTGACTGACTCACTCACTCACTCATCACTAATTCTCCAACTTCCCGTGTAGGTAGAAGGCTGAAATTTGGCAGGCTCATTCCTTACAGCTTACTTACAAAAGTTAGGCAGGTTTCATTTCGAAATTCTACGCGTAATGGTCATAACTGGAACCTGTTTTTTGTCCATATACTCAAATGGAGGAGGCGGAGTCACGTATCGCGTCATCACGTATTACGCCTCCTACGTAATCACGTGAAGTGAAAACAAGGAAGAGATTTACAGCACGAGTCAAACGCGGGACCAAAGGTAAATGACGTTAATTGTTGAGTGTCTTTTAATACTTTGTAAGCATACATATTAACAGATGTGCAATTAAACGTGTGCATTTACGGGGTGATTTCTCAGGCTTGAAGCTCGAAGTGATCACTCTAGTGAAGGCAGCTTCACAAAAAAAAACAGATCCTTAACAAACTGTTATTGGTATATTTTCCCTCAATTTTAAAAGGTTTTCTTTTCTTAATAAAAATTTAAAAGCAGAACTTCGCCGGTGCGAACCACAGGGATTTGAGCGACTGACGCATACAGACATATTCATGAGTGCAGGTACTTCGGAAAGAAAGCACCGTGTAAACCTAAAGTTTAAATTAAGTTCATAGACCTACAAAAGGTTGCCATTGATTTCAGGCAAGATTGCTTTTCTCCTGTACAACTATACGTTGCATTCTCAAGAGTGTGCTTGCACGGCTTGGTCATATTACAACCGGAGTGCTGAACTGACAACGTGATATACAAACAGAACAATCGTAAAAACAGGATTAAATAAAAAGGCTGCTTCCGTTGGCAAAGCAACGAAAAAGGAAGACCTTATATGGCATTCGTTTATAAAACAGCGGAGAGGCTGTGTAAAGGCAGCTTAACAAAAAAACAGATCCTTCACAAATTGTTATTGGTATATTTTCCCTCAATTTAAAAAGGTTTTCTTCTTAATAAAAATTTAAAAGCAGTACTTCACCGCTGCGAAGCGCAGACATATATAATATATATGTGTGTGTGTGTGTGTGTATCCATCCATCCATCCATTGTCTCCCGCTTATCCGAGGTTGGGTCGCGGGGGCAGCAGCTTGAGCAGAGATGCCCAGACTTCCCTCTCCCCGGCCACTTCTTCTAGCTCTTCCGGGGGAATCCCAAGGCATTCCCAGGCCAGCCGAGAGACAGTCCCTCCAGCGTGTCCTGGGTCTTCCCCGGGGCCTCCTCCCGGTTAGATGTGCCCGGAACACTTCACCAGGGAGGCGTCCAGGAGGCATCCTGATCAGATGCCCGAGCCACCTCATCTGACTCCTCTCGATGCGGAGGAGCAGCGGCTCTACTCTGAGATCCTCCCGGATGACTGGGCTCTCCCTTAAAGATAGGGTGAGAAGCTCAGACACCCTACGGAGGAAACTCATTTCAGCCGCTTGTATTCGCGATCTCGTTCTTTCGGTCACTACCCATAGCTCATGACCATAGGTGAGGGTAGGAACATAGATCAACTGGTAAATTGAGAGCTTCGCCTTGCGGCTCAGCTCCTTTTTTCACCACGACAGACCGATGCAGCGCCCGCATTACTGCGGATGCCGCACCGATCCGCCTGTCGATCTCGCGCTCCATTCTTCCCTCACTCGTGAACAAGACCCCGAGATACTTGAACTCCTCCACTTGGGGCAGGATCTCGCTACCAACCCTGAGAGGGCACTCCACCCTTTTCCGGCTGAGGACCATGGTCTCGGATTTGGAGGTGCTGATTCTCATCCCAGCCACTTCACACTCGGCTGCGAACCGATCCAGAGAGAGCTGAAGATCACGGCCTGATGAAGCAAACAGGACAACATCATCTGCAAAAAGCAGTGACCCAAACCTGAGACCACCAAACCGGACCCCCTCAACGCCCTGGCTGCGCCTAGAAATTCTGTACATAAAAGTTATGAACAGAATCGGTGACAAAGGGCAGCCCTGGCGGAGTCCAACTCTCACTGTAAACGGGTTCGACTTACTGCCGGCAATGCGGACCAAGCTCTGGCACCGATCGTACAGGGACCGAACAGCCCTTATCAGGGGGGCCGGTACCCCATACTCTCGGAGTACCCCCCACAGGATTCCCCGAGGGACACGGTCAAATGCCTTTTCCAAGTCCACAAAACACATGTAGACTGGTTGGGCAAACTCCCATGCATTCTCCAGGACCCTGCTAAGGGTATAGAGCTGGTCCACTGTTCCGCGACCAGGACGAAAACCACACTGTTCCTCCTGAATCCGAGGCTCGACTATCCGACGGACCCTCCTCTCCAGGACCCCTGAATAGACTTTTCCAGGGAGGCTGAGGAGTGTGATCCCTCTGTAGTTGGAACACACCCTCCGATCCCCCTTCTTAAAGAGGGGGACCACCACCCCGGTCTGCCAATCCAGAGGCACTGTCCCTGATGTCCATGCGATGTTGCAGAGGCGTGTCAACCAAGACAGTCCTACAACATCCAGAGCCTTGAACTCCGGGCGTATCTCATCCACCCCCGGGGCCCTGCCACCAAGGAGTTTTTTGACCACCTCAGTCCCAGAGATGGGGGAGCCCACCTCAGAGTCCCCAGGCTCTGCATCCTCATTGGAAGGCATGTTAGTGGGATTGAGGAGGTCTTCGAAGTACTCCCCCCACCGACCCACAACGTCCCGAGTCGAGGTCAGCAGTGCACCATCCTCACCATATACAGTGTTGACACTGCACTGCTTCCCCTTCCTGAGACGCCGGATGGTGGACCAGAATCTCCTCGAAGCTGTCCGAAAGTCGTTCTCCATGGCCTCCCCAAACTCCTCCCACGCACGAGTTTTTGCCTCAGCAACCACCAAAGCCGCATTCCGCTTGGCCTGCCTTTTCCCATCAGCTGCCTCCAGGGTCCCACAGGACAAAAGGGTCCCGTAGGACTCCTTCTTCAGCTTGACGGCATCCTTCACCGCCGGTGTCCACCAATGGGTTCGGGGATTGCCGCCACGACAGACACCGACCACTTTACGGCCACAGCTCCGGTCAGCTGCCTCAACAATAGAGGCACGGAACATGGCCCATTCGGACTCAATGTCCCCCACCTCCCTCGGGATGTGGTCAAAGTTTTGCCGGAGGTGGGAGTTGAAGCTACTTCTGACAGGGGGCTCTGTCAGACGTTCCCAGCAGACCCTCACAACACGTTTGGGCCTACCACGCCTGACCGGCATCCTCCCCCACCATCGAAGCCCACTCACCACCAGGTGGTGATCAGTTGACAGCTCCGCCCCTCTCTTTACCCGAGTGTCCAAGACATGTGGCCACAAGTCCGACGACACGACCACAAAGTCGATCATTGAACTGAGGCCTAGGGTGTCCTGGTGCCAAGTGCACATATGAACACCCCTATGCTTGAACATGGTGTGCATTATGGACAATCCGTGACGAGCACAGAAGTCCAATAACAAAACACCACTCGGGTTCAGATCGGGGGGGCCATTCCTCCCAATCACGCCCTTCCAGGTCTCACTGTCATTGCCCACGTGAGCATTGAAGTCTCCCAGCAGTACGAGGGAGTCCCCAGAAGGTATGCCCTCTAGCACCCCCTCCAGGGACTCCAAAAAGGGTGGGTACTCCGAACTGCTGTTTGGTGCATACGCACAAACAACAGTTAGGACCCGTCCCCCCACCCGAAGGCGAAGGGAGGCTACCCTCTCGTCCACCGGGGTAAACCCCAATGTACAGGCTCCAAGTCGGGGGGCAATAAGTATACCCACACCCGCTCAGCGCCTCTCGCCGGGGGCAACTCCAGAGTGGTACAGAGTCCAGCCCCTCTCAAGGAGATTGGTTCCAGAGTCCAAGCTGTGCGTCGAGGTGAGTCCAACTATATCTAGTCGGAACCTCTCAACTTCGCGCACTAGCTCAGGCTCCTTCCCCTTCAGAGAGGTGACATTCCACGTCCCAAGAGCCAGCTTCTGTAGCCAAGGATCGGACCGCCAAGGTCCCCGCCTTCGGCCACCACCCAACTCACACTGCACCCGACCTCCTTGGCCCTTCCTCCTTTGATGAAAAACAATTTTGGACGGCGTTTTCCCTTGCCCGGACGCGGGTCACCGGGGCCCCACTCTGGAGCCAGGCCTGGAGGTAGGGCTTGATGGCGAGTGCCTGGTGGCTGGGCCTGCACCCATGGGGCTCGGCCGGGTACAGCCCGAAGAGGCAACGTGTGTGTATGTATATATGTATATATGTATATGTTTACATAACCTCTTTAACACACTACTTCTCCGCTGCGAAGCACGGGTATTTGTCTGCTGTTTTTTTGTTTGTTTGTTACGATTGTTATAGTTCTGTTTGTATACCACGTTGTCAGTTCAGCACTCCGGTTGTAATATGACCAAGCAGTGCAAGCACACTCTTGAGAATGCAACGTATAGTTGTACAGGAGAAAAGCAATCTTGCCTGAAATCAATGGCAACCTTTTGTAGGTCTATGAACTTAATTTAAACTTTAGGTTTACACGGTGCTTTCTTTCCGAAGTACCTGCACTCATGAATATGTCTGTATGCGTCCGCCGGTGCGAAGCACGGGGATTTGAGCGACTAAGTACTGCTTTTAAATTTTTATTAAGAAGAAAAGAAAACCTTTTTAAATTGAGGGAAAATATACCAATAACAATTTGTTAAGGATCTGTTTTTTTGTGAAGCTGCCTTCACACGAGTGATCACTTCGAGCTGACTTGTTGGCTAACCATAAGCGTTACCTGGTAGGTAACCACCCATACAATCAGATTGTGAATCGGACTACGAATGCCGTGAATGTAATTACCCCGATCTACATGCTGTCAAATAAACGAACCACACGCCGTGGCGCAATTTTAGGGGCTTCGCCTCTAGCGCTGACGTCCGAGGTTCGATTCCCGTAAGGGAGTGAAGTGAGTGGGTGGTTACCTACCAGGTAACGCTTATGGTTGGCCAGCAAGTCAGCTAACATCAGCCACGGTGCCTTCAGTTATGAGAAGCAGATCATAGAATGGTTGAAAATAGTTTACTGTCAAATAATGCAAAGAGTACGCGACACGTGTTTTCCCCCTTATTCTTGGCTCATCAGGCATACACACTCACTGCACTCGCTTACGGTAATCGAACCTCGGACGTCAGCGCTAGAGGGGCTTCGCAGCGGTGAAGTATTGCTTTTAAATTTTAGTTAAGAAGAAAAGAAAACCTTTTTAAATTGAGGGAAAATCTACCAATAACAATTTGTTAAGGATCTGTTTTTTTTGTGAAGCTTCCTTTACACAGCCTGTCCGCTGTTTTATAAACGAACGTCATATAAGGCCGTCCTTTCTCCTTCACAGTCAGTTCACGTGATTACGTGGGAGGCATGATGACGCGATACACAACCCCTGCAACCCCGCCTCCCATGGCCAGCGAGCTGCAGTCCATTACTGTATATGGACAAAAAAGAGGTTCCAGTTATGACCGTTACGCTTTGAATTTCGAAATGAAACCTGCCTAACTTTTGTAAGTAAGCTGTAAGGAATGAGCTTGCCAAATTTCTGCCTTCCACCTACACGGGAAGTTGGAGAATTAGTGATGAGTGAGTGAGTCAGTCAGTGAGGGCTTTGCCTTTTATTAGTATAGATGATATTGTCATCATAAGTAAATGCGCGCTTCATAAAGTGGTGCAGGTTGTGCAATATTATAACTATAGTGCAAGTTTACAGTGAGGTAATTGTACTTATAAGTACAAACAGTTCTACAAGGAGCACTTGATGGACTGATTGAGTGCGTTTATAGTTCTTGGGATGAAACTTTTCTAAACCGCGAAGTCCGTACAGGGAAGTCTCTGAAGCGTTTTGCCTTGGCTCAGGCAGCGTCTGCTTCATGCTGTATACCGATTTAATTCTCTTTCCGATCAGCTGCTGCTGTGATTCCCCACTCAGATACAGTGATATAAATACTCCGAGTGGTGCAGTGAGAGTAATATGGAAAAAGATGATCTGCTGTGGCAACCCTTAACGGGAGCAGCTGAAAGAAGAAGAAGATGCAGTGAGAGTTACAACGCTAAAGCAGTTATGGTATTTGGAATACTATGGCTATTTCCTGGACCATTATATTGCTGCAGGTTAATAACAATCAGATGCATTACACTAATAAACAATATGCAGTTAGTTTCAGTGTATTTATAAAGCCACGTCAGGAATGTGGAGCTAAGAAAGAAAGGGTGACCACACAGGAACAGTAGCACTGCTTTGATGCTGGGTACCGCCAGTCTGCAAAACCGAGCGGAGAAATTGCGTACGCCAAGGTATGAGGTACCGTGGAAATGTGCGTGGCTTTACGTCAAGTTTAGGTTTTATACATCGCGATTTGAGCGTGGAAACGTTCGTACGCAACATTTCTGTGCGTATGCACCGTTTATACATGAGGTCCCTGCACTTTAACCTTTCAGAAAAGTCTAATTCTGAACGTTCTAGTGTAATAGTGGATGCAGAAGCTGGTGTTTCCGTGCCTAATTCTCTTCGATTGTGCTGTTTAACTGGGATGCAGGGGCGTTAGATCTCTTACGAACTTTATCCTGTAATTGTAATTCATTATATTGATCTACAAACTGTTTACTAACTTGGCCCAATGCAGCTTCACTTGTTTTGTAGAACCATGTACTTGTCCATAGACTAAATTCATTCCAAGCCCTAGCATTGGTCATAAATGCCGTTCTTTGCTTTTCCGTTGTTTCCTTTGTCATTAAGGGTAGTAATCTGTCATTCTGTGCTTCAAGTTCACTCGGTATTTTGTTAACGGTGTTGTTTGAAACAGACTATCTTAGAAAAAATTACAGGATCAACTTTTTGAGGTTTCAGATTTCATTCTTAATTTTCTTTTATGTGATCTTTTTAAGTATATTTATCTGATCCGAGTTATATTCTGTACTCCGATCACTTCCTGTGGCTTCGCCAAGACCTCTCATTGACATCTTTAAAATTGTACAAAAGGCTGACAGTACATTTCCAGGCAATGGCATCACAATTGCAACGTTCCTCAGTCTGTCTTCTGCAAAGGCAAGTCAAATTTTCTTTATCATGCCAACAACAGAAACAATCTTCCATGATGCTTTTAAATTCTAGCCGTCTCTAAGTTCGGATACTGTGTCTTAAAATTTCAATTCCAGTAATGCATTTATAGAAGAAATCGGCACAGTATCTCAGCTTGGCTCTTTTTTTTTTTCTTTCGTTGACAAGTCCTACGATGGTAGTGTCTAGTTCAAAGCCTTCAGATGACAGTTTACTGAGGAAAAATTTAGCTGTGTTTATCTAAAATTACTAAAGTTCTGCAGCTTTTAGTTTGCTTCAAAGGATGATTCAAGCACCAGTGTGACACATGATCAAATAATCCTACAGACAGAATATCTTTGTTTTAAAAGTTTTAGTAAAATTTCAAAGTTTTTTTTGTGTGTGAACCGTTTTGCTAACTCCTTCTTTGTTATATCAATTTTTAAGAAAAGTTCTATTTAAGACTTATAAATCCTGTATAAGTTTGGTTATACAGTTGTACTTGTGGCACGTTATGCAAATTAATGACATAAGCATATTGGACGTGGTTAGAAAGCTGTATGCCAGCTCTTATTTGCAAACATATCTAATAGTCCATGCTAGCAGTAAGACTATTTCCTTAACTGGCTTAATTCACACTCTGTTCAAGTATAGCTAAGAGAGTTCTCTCATTTTAACTTACAGGAGGGTTAAAGACTATACCATATCCTAGTAACTATGAGAATCTGAAAGTATAGATAGTAGAGAATAGAAAGTAAGCAAACACTGTATGCATTAAACTTTCATTATGCTTTTCTCACCAGTCTATCTTAGAAAGCATAGAGTCAAAGCAGTTTACAAACTCCATGCAGGCAGGACTTGGGAAGCGAACCCATGATCTCCTTACCGCGAGGCTGGGTGTACAGTGGATGTCAAAAAATACACAAAATTGAACACAAGTAATCCTTTTTGCTTAGCTAGATGGCAAATCTATCATTGCTACTTCAAAATACAACAGTATGAACTACACGGCAAAATGCAAGAATGGGTTAGATTATACTCTAAATAGAAAACTATCACATATGAGGATAAAAATGTATTCTAATACCTCAAGAATAAAGTAGAAACTAGGTAATATTAATGGAAAACATGTGTCCATCAGCTAATTATAGAAGCACAGCCAGATTGTACAAAAGGAGTCCGATAAGCCAGATGCATTCCCGAGCTCTTCAAGCCAAGCCACATCCCTTCTACTGGTCATTCTACAGCTGAGTCGTGGTGGGGTGTGTTTTTTTTTTTTTTTTTTTTTTTTTTTTTTTTTTTTTTTTTTTTTTTTCCCTCATCCAATTGGCCATCCCAGCACCAAGTCAGTGCTCTTCAGAAAAGCCAACTTACTGTCCAAAGCGGTCAGTAAGAATGTTGTTCACTGGTATGAAATTCTGCACTAATCGGAACTGAACAAGAACTGATATTGCTTGCATCTGCATCACTCCATAACTCATTAACTACCATATCCTCGGCAGTTTCTGTACTGTTATTTATCCTTTTAATTTTTGAAAAACTTTTTCTAGACTTGTAGAAAGATGGTTAGAGTAAAAAGACAGAAATGTGAAGATTTTCCTTAAGTAGTAATGTAAAAGGTAAGGTAAAAGTCCAGTGAATCATTAACTACATGTGATACACTGTCAATTATAGAATCGGAAGCATATTTAAAAACTTTACTGGATCAAAGACATTTTGATGTTGTTAATTGACTATTCTGCAAAGATTAGGCTGAACGCACGCTAAGGAGATGCAGTCTGATCAGCTGCTGAGCTGCATGTTCTTTGCGTCAATCATTTAAAAGACTGTACAGGAGCTGTCCTTTTGTCTCGCTGCCTTGTCTTGCGGGACATCAAATTGTCTTCCGAGATCACGTATCGTCTCCTTCCAAGATTTTATTTATATAATTATATGAGAGAGAGATCTGATATCTCTTGCCCTATGTGAACGCCTTTCCTCAGTATTCATGTGTGTCTGAATTTCTGTTGACCAGCACTTTCCTGTAAATCCTGCTTCTCAAACTCTGTCATTGCAAGATGTCTTGCTCACTTCATGACCACTTTTATATGTCCCATCATTGAAGGTGACTCTTGGCATGCCAAACTGGCCTGACAGAATGCTTAAAGGAAACGCACAGACTGCAGCGATTTATTATTTAGTAGATTACACAGACCTGAGCAGGATTGAAAAGATGGTCAAAGGTTGAAAATAAGGTTCCTGAACTATTGTTTATAATTTTGAAGATATTGGAAAAGCAAATGAAGGGACACCTTTTAAACATTTTATTCTGCAAATGATGGAACGGAACATTACACTCTTGTGACATTATTACGAATTTTAAACTTCATTCACAGTTCTGAAATAGTACACTTTTAAGGCATTAAACTTGTACTTGAGGCTTTGCTAAATTGACCACATTTTCACACAGAGCTGGTTGCACCTTTCTAGCAGATTGTTTCTTGCTCTTTATTGCAGGAAGTCTTAAAGATGAGAAACCTTTGATGAGAACTGGCCTTGGCCTAATCATCATTGGACATGGCAAGTTTATTTTGGGGGCAATTGTCCATGGAGCAGTATTACGCCATGTTACTAGGCCTAATGAAACTCCGACCATCCGGTATGCTGTTGCCAACGTCATTGCTGTAGTTTCTGGGCTAGTGGTAAGAAATTGTATATCTTATTCTATTTAAGTTTTTTTGGCCATCAGCCAACTCTGCAGTATACTATAAAGTGTTTGCATTGAGTACTTTATAAGAAATGGAGTATCTCATCTTTGGCTATGTATATTTAATTAGCTTCAAAAAGGGGGGGGGGGGGTTGAGGTGGCAGCATGTTTGGAGGCTATAAAGTTTGTAACGATGTACAGTATTTATCCTTTTGATTAACCCCTTCACATGTATTTTTGTATGTCCTTATTTATGTTGAACTCTTTTGTATAAGTTTTAAAATAGAGGCAGCTCTAAATAGTTTTTGTTTAATGGTCTTAAGTTATAAGATTAAACAGGTACTGTGTGTCAAATGCACATTCCTAACAGTTTTGCATTCAGTAATCAAAACATTTTAGGTGATTTGTAGAAGGCTGTAGAGTTTCATTGTATCAAACAGTGTTATTTTTTTAATCTTTCAAGTGCATCAGTGCAGGGATTGCAGCCATTATACTCTCCAGAGACCTTAAAAGAAAACGACTGGTAAGTTTTTTTTTTTAATAGTGCGATTTCATATTATTTTGTATTTTGGTGGTTTATTAATGAAACCCTATTTCGCAAGAAATGCAAATCATCTTAGTAGTGTGTTGTCATTTTAAGACTTTAGAACAGGGGAGGTGGAACTGTTAAGTAGTTACAATGCAGGTTTCAGTTGTGTTAAATTAAAAATTCATTTCAGATTGTGGTGCCCAGTGTATATAGAAATGATTTTAAAAAGCAAACTTTAAAGGATTTAGTTTACTTCAACAATACAAAAATATGTTTAAAGTCAGTTAGAAAACAATCTGATGTGACAATTTTGATGGGCATCTGGTGATGCTCCGTCTTTTCATATGATCTATTGGTTTTGTAGCATTGACCATGAAAAAGCAGGTGTTGAATATCTATGGTTGGATGCAAACTCCACTTAGTGGGTCTTGTTAGTTTGAAAATTTTAATTTTTGAAGTGGTTTAAACCAGAAACCAAATATACATTAGTTTCTTTTAGGTTGGCTGAATTTTAATTTTTTTTTTTTAAATATTGTGTTTATTGGCATTTCCAAACTGGTGTGCGTGTGTGTGTGTGTGTGTGTGTTTTCCTCATTAAAACCAGTATGGTTAGCATACGCTTTGGATAATTGTGGCCCTGAATTAGATTAAGTTGGTTGGAAAATAGTATGTTCTTATTTTGATTGCATATAGATTTATCTAGAACACCTACAACAGTGCTTTGGGGGTGGGGATAATGGAATTACTGTTATAGTGCAAAACATTTTTCAGCTTTATTTTGATTTACTGTTAACTTACAAATGTTTTACTTTTAATAATTGCTTCAAAGGTGGTCTTATGAATTATAGACTATATTTTCTTCTTACCAGAAATGGGCTCTGCTGGTTTTGAGCATTATCAGCTTTCTTTTGTCTGCTGCCTGCGTAGTAGGACTTACCTTGGCATTGGTCTCCACAATCATGGATAATGGACGTGGACTTTTGGCTCATTGCAACTCCTCTTCTCCCTCTGGACAGCCTAAAGCTGCACGCAATTGCTCCTTTGATCCAACCCGCATCTATGTGAGTTGTACAGTCTTCCTTATGACTGAAGTTTATCTCGCTGCATGGTGTGCTTTTAATGTAGTCCGATAATGTAAAGGGTTTTTTGTCTGCTTATGATTGGACTTGTGTTAACATTCATCAAAATTCTTTGTTTCACAGGAGACTACAATAGCTTTATGGATACCATTAATCTTAATGGCAGCAATTGAGTCCTTGATGTCTCTTCGCTGTATTATGGCTTCCTGCAGCCTGTTAGAGCTGCCACCCTGCAGACGCAGAAAGGCAAGTAACTAACTAGTTTTGTAAGCATTACGTAATGGAAAGATGTATATGGTTACTTTATCAGCAAAGTACATACAGTGCATCCGGAAAGTATTCACAGCGCATCACTTTTTCCACATTTTGTTATGTTACAGCCTTATTCCAAAATGGATTAAATTCATTTTTTTTCCTCAGAATTCTACACACAACACCCCATAATGACAACGTGAAAAAAGTTTACTTGAGGTTTTTGGAAATTTATTAAATATAAAAAAACTGAGAAATCACATGTACATAAGTATTCACCTTCCTTTGCTCAATACTTTGTCGTTGCACCTTTGGCAGCAATTACAGCCTCAAGTCTTTTTGAATATGATGCCACAAGCTTGGCACACCTATCCTTGGTCAGTTTCGCCCATTCCTCTTTGCAGCACCTCTGAAGCGCCATCAGGTTGGATGGGAAGCATCGGTGCACAGCCATTTTAAGATCTCTCCAGAGATGTTCAATCAGATTCAAGTCTGGGCTCTGGCTGGGCCACTCAAGGACATTCACAGAGTTGTCCTGAAGCCACTCCTTTGATATCTTGGCTGTGTGCTTAGGGTCGTTGTCCTGCTGAAAGATGAACCGTCACCCCAGTCTGAGGTCAAGAGCGCTCTGGAGCAGCTTTTCATCCAAGATGTCTCTGTACATTGCTGCAGTCATCTTTCCCTTTATCCTGACTAGTCTCCCAGTCCCTGCCACTGAAAAACATCCCCACAGCATGATGCTGCCACCACCATGCTTCACTGTAGGGATGGTATTGGCCTGGTGATGAGCGGTGCCTGGTTTCCTCCAAACATGACGCCTGGCATTCACACCAAAGAGTTCAATCTTTGTCTCATCAGACCAGAGAATTTTCTTTCTCATGGTCTGAGAGTCCCTTCAGGTGCCTTTTGGTGTAACTCCAGGCAGGATGCCATGTGCCTTTTACTAAGGAGTGTCTTCCGTCTGGCCACTCTACCATACAGGCCTGATTGGTGGATTGCTGCAGAAATGGTTGTCCTTCTGAAAGGTTCTCCTTTCTCCACAGAGGACCTCTGGACCTCTGACAGAGTGACCATCGGGTTCTTGGTCACCTCCCTGACTAAGGCCCTTCTCCCCCGATCTCTCAGTTTAGATGGCCGGCCAGCTCTAGGAAGAGTCCTGGTGGTTTCGAACTTCTTCCACTTACGGATGATGGAGGCCACTGTGCTCATTGGGACCTTCAAAGAAGCAGAAATTTTTCTGTAACCTTCCCCAGATTTGTGCCTCGAGACAATCCTGTCTCGGAGGTCTACAGACAATTCCTTTGACTTCATGCTTGGTTTGTGCTCTGACATGAACGGTCAACTGTGGGACCTTATACAGACAGGTATGTGCCTTTCCAAATCATGTCCAATCAACTGAATTTACCACAGGTGGACGCCAATTAAGCTGCAGAGACATCTCAAGAATGATCAGGGGAAACAGGATGCACCTGAGCTCAATTCTGAGCTTCATGGCAAAGGCTGTGAATACTTGTGTACATGTGCTTTCTCAATTTTTTTATTTTTAATAATAAATTTGCAAAAACCTCAAACTTTTTTCATGTTGTCATTATGGGGTGTTGTGTGTAGAATTCTGAGGAAAAAAATGAATTTAATCCATTTTGGAATAAGGCTGTAACATAACAAAATGTGGAAAAAGTGGTGCGCTGTGAATACTTTCCGGATACACTGTATATTAATACAATTTTAGAGAATAAAATTCCAGGTGATAAACTGGGTACACAGATTGTTTCATAATTTAATTATTTACATTATACAGATGCTCCATCGCACTATTTCCCTCACCTGTAGTAAAGGTACAGTTGAATTCCATCAAACCCTGTATCTGGCTTCCTAATTACATTTCATCTGACATTTCGAATTTTGAGTAATTCCTGCATTTAACTCAAAATATGATAAATTAGTCTTCTTTCATTTCTATTGCACTGTTATATTGTATTGAGGATTACTTGTATTCTGTTCTGTGTATTACCACCCCTTTATTTCATTTTTTTGACCACCCACTGCATGCCCAACCTACCTGGAAAGGGGTTTCAACTTTGAACTTGCCTTTCCCAAGGTTTTTTTTTTTCCCCTCCCATTACAAGGGTATTTTGTAGAGAAAAGTCAAGCAAAATGACACCTTTTATTGGCTAACTAAAAAGATTACAATATGCAAGCTTTCGAGGTAACTCGGCCCCTTCTTCAGAAAGCTTGCATATTGTAATCTGTTTAGTTAGCCAATAAAAGGTGTCATTTTGCTTGGCATTTCTCTACATTCATAATGGCTAACATGGTATAATACCTTAGTACTAAGGTATTTTGGGAGTTTTTTCATTGTCTTAGGGCCCGCTAAACCCCCCCAGCCTTGACTCTATCGAAAGGCAGGGCTTGTTAAAGGCCATTGCGATACTTCTTATGTGAATTTTTTTTTTTTGGCTATATAAAAATAAACTATTGAATTTTGATCTTAAATGGTTTACAGTTTGTGTTCATGCTTATCTGAGACTAGCCGCCCCCATGGCTCTGCCCACGTAGTAGTGAAACGGGACAGTGAAGAGGGCCCTGCCCGGCTCCCTGCTCCTGATGTCACACTGTGATTCTTAGCGCGATGAGAGAAGTCGCAAAATCAACCGGAATGTTCAAGCAAATTATGGGGGGGGGGGACCCAATCTAAATCCGTTACGTAGTTCTCTTGTGAAAAGTGGACATGCAGACACAAATGTTAGATTTTATATGTATATATGTGTACATACAGTATATATAAATCTTGGAAGGGAGACGACATGATCTTCTTGGAAGACAATTTGACATCCTGTGAGACAACATTTAAAACAAGTTCACGGACATCTAACCTAGCAGTTGTTGGAATGCTTTTGGCAGACACATGTGCTCCCAACTCTTAAAACAACGACAAGCAGAACATGCACCTCGCCAGCAGATGATCCGACCGCTTCTGCATAGCAAGCGTTCAGCCAAGCACACACACCCCCCCCATCACAACGCGAGTGGCAGAGACGCAAATTGGCAAAAGGACTGCTGCTGTACAGGCTTTTAAATGATTGACACACAGAATAAGCAGAATACACAGCTTGCCAGCAGCAACAAGCCAGCAGATGATCCAACCGCTTCTCCTTAGTGTACGTTCAGCTGTCTTTCCCCACCCCACCCCCATTCACAATGCAAGCAGCATTATACATCCTGCAAGAAAGATTTAACCACGCCCGGGGCTGGAAATAAAGGACAAATATAGTATTGTTTTTACAAAAGTTTTAAAGTAAAAGTGAAAATAATGCATATGTCACAATTCCCATGAAAATAACAATCTCTTTAACACTAGAATTACCAGAGCCTAGGAGAAAACTAGTAAATCCGGCCCACCTTAAATCCGTTCGCACCTCTCCATCAGCGTCTTTTGTCCTGTAAATGTGCCGATAAAGACAAGCAGCAAGCGGCCTGCTATTCCACCACCCCACCCACAGCTGCAGAACGTGCACAAACTTCTCCCAGCTCATGCCTTAACTGATTTTCTGGGAGTGAAGTGCTGGAGTTTGAGTAGAAATAATAGATCGTTATTTGGAACACATGCATTTCATGTGTGTTCTGTTTCTACAATATTCTGTGTAAACACATTGTTAAAACATAAACATTTTTCATGTTTTAGTAGTAAAAGACAAAATGTTGGTATAAGCTATATAATGTGTGAAGCCTGAAGTCCAAAGATCAAATAAACACTTTCACAAAAGGTTCAAGGACGATATAACAGCTTCCGTGGTGTAGCGGTAAGATTTCCTGACTTGTAATCAAGAGTCCCCGGTTCGATCACGACTGCCTCCTATATTTGCTGTTTTTCAGTAGTGAGCTGCTCTTATTGTTATACAGTACACACATACATTTGGTTTGTGTCTGTAACAGCCACAGTACATTTTATAGGACTTGTAAAAGTTACCGTTTTTTACTACTGCCCCCCCACCCCACCCCCCTTCCACTCGGGGATCTGACACTATTCCTTTTTATCTGGAACTGGGAATAAGTGTAGATGTGAGTGGTGTTTTGAGGCAATGGAACTGGACATTCTGTGATCTGGATGGATAAGACATAGGTATATATGATATTTGGAATAACTCATTTTAGGACCTGTATAGTACATTTTGGAAAACATCGTGGCACGGATGCAACATTATTCTTATTCATTCACATAACATCCTGCGGTAGTAATCACTGACCGTGGTTTTTTTTTTTTTTTAAATCCCCAATTTTGCCAGACCCTACATGTTGCTGTGTGGTGATGTATGTTTTGTACTCCAGGACATGCAGAGGAAAGAATAGTACAGAGGTCACTTCAGTGCTGTATGCAATCATCCGATTCAAATGTTAAATTTACACACACACAAGAACTGTCCTTCCTACATTTTACGACGTGTACCTGTTGCAATGTGCACACTTCTCTCTCTGCTGTGGTTTCTATTACACACCCGAAAGACAATATATGTGACATTTTGAGGAAATCATTTTATGACCTGAATAGTACCAATCAGAAAACATCATTTCACTAATGCAATATTATTTGAAAACCAACGTCAGATCAGGTGAGAATTTATGCTGGTGCTGTTGCTTAGAATCGGATCGGGGGTAGGGGGTGGAGGGCTGGTGTTAGAGCGTGATCATGATTGAGAGAATAAAACTGAGAAAAGCTAACTTTTACAAGTACCATAAATTTTTACCCAATGTCCTATATATATATATATATATATATATATATATATATATATAATATAAAATTTTTTTTTCTTTCCCTACTACTACTGAAAACTGCAAATATAGGAGGCAGTGGCCAGCAAACCAGGGACTCTTAATTAAGAGTTGGCAAACCTTACCGCTACGCCACGGAAGCTGTTGTATTGTCCTTGAACCTTTTGTGAAAGTGTTTTTATTTGATCTTTGGACTTCAGGCTTCACACATTCTATAGTTTATGCCTACATTTTGTAACATTTATTACTAAAATATGAAAGTTTGTTTTAACAATGTGTTTACAGAGATTACTGTAAAAATGGAACACACATGAAATTGTTCAAAATAACGATCTATTATTTCCACTCTAAAACTCCAGCACTTCACTCCCAGATAATCAATCAAGGCCTGATCTGGGAGAACGTTGTGCACGTTCTTCGACAGTGGGGGCATGGAATAGCAGGCTGCTTGTCTTAATCGGCACATTTACAGGACAGAGGACACTGATGGAGAGGTGTGAAGGGATTTAAGGTGAGCCGGATTTACGAGTTTTCTTGTAGGCTCTAGTAAGTCTAGTGTTAACTTGTGTATCCGGTAAACTGAACCCAGGGGTGGGCAAGCGAAGCGAGCAGGGGGAGGAGCCCCCGTGTATGTACATATATGATATGATATGATATGCCAAGGATGACCAGTGCTACTCCCTGAAAAACAGTGGACTCACAACTGGCACTGATTCAAAATGGGTCTTGGCCTAGCATTAAGTGCTGTTGGGAAAGATTCCAGATATTCCAGCTCTGATTTAAAATAAGTAAGATTGAAAATGTATATTTGTTTTTTAAGCCTATTTTCCCCAAATGTATAAATGGCCATGCAGTGCATGTTGTATTTGTGTAACTATTATAATGAATGAAAAATAGTTTGAGGTTTTACTTTACAAAATTTCATTTGCTTAAGTTGATTTTCCTGCAAAGAATATTTTATTTTAAAAAGAGATTTAATAAATATCCCAATGAGTACATTTTAATGATGAAAAAGTTCTTGGTTCGTGTCTTACATCACAAATGGATTGTGGTCCTAGGTGACCTTGTACTGCCATAAACTAAGAAAACAAATTAATATGCATGTAGGGGGAACATTTTCTCCACTTCAGACACTTTAAATTGCTTGCTTAATACTAGCCATTTAGAAACAACATTTATTTTATATAGTACATTTTCATGCAAATAATGTAGCTCAAAGTGCTTTACATGATGAAGAAAAGGAAAATAAAAGACAAAATTAAAAATAAGACAACACTAACATAGAGTAGGGTCCAATGGCCAGGGGGGACAGAAAAAAAAACAAAAACAAAAAAAAAAACTTCGGACTGCTGGAGAGAAAAAAATAAAATCTTTAGGGGTTCCAGACCATGAGACCGCCCAGCCCCCTCTGGGCATTCTACCTAACATAAATGAAACAGTCCTTTATATTTAGGGTTCCCACTGGAAGGACTTGATGATGATGATGGTCATGCAGACTTCTGGCTTTTAATCCATCAATGTAGGAACATCATGATGCTTTGATTAGGTGGTGGTGGCGCAGGTCATCACCACAAAAAACCGGGAAAAGAAACAGATGAGAGAGTAAGGGTTAGTACGGATTTTGGAGCCACCATGAATAGTTATTATAATGAATTGAAGAATATACAGAGCATCAGGATTAAATTAAAGTGAAGTTATGAGAAGGCTATGTTAAAGTAATGTGTTTTCAGCAGTTTTTTTTAAAGTGCTCCACCGTACCAGCCTGGCGAATTCCTATTAGCAGGCTATTCCAGATTTTAGGAGCATAACATCAGAAAGCTGCCTCACCCCTTTTTAAGCTTTGCTCTTGGAATTCTAAGCAGACCCTCATTTGAAGATCTAAGGTTACAATTTGGAATATAGGGTGTCGGACATTCCAATATATAAGATTGAGCGAGATTATTTAAGGCTTTATAAACCCCTAGACATTAAGCCCGTTACAATAACGGGCGCTAGAATAGCAGTGCATAAACATTAGTAGGAACAGTCTATATTAAATGGCAAAGGACCGTCTATTTTCTGTTACAGTAATACTGGCTTGTATGTGCCTGTAATATGCGTCACTGTATTGTGTGCCTTTAATTTTCTCTCACAGTAATACGTCTCTCCAGCAAGTATTTTAATCTGTGCTGGTGTGCAGCTGATTATTGTATGTATGGCGTCTCCCCAGCAACGGATTTTATGTGCGGGAAAATAAATCTACTTTTAAAAGTCATCCTATTGTAATGTCATGAAAATTCGTATATTTAGGAAAACACTTTACCGGGCCAAGTTTGTCAATTGCAAATCTGGCATCCTCAGAGTAAACACTTGCACAACAACAAACACTAATCCCACCTCTTTGGGGAAGCTGGTCTCCGCGTCTCAGTACCCGATTGGATTTTTCGTGCGTTATGTTTTAGGTCTTACCTCATTTACCGAAATCCGATTTGGATCAGCCACGCGATATTTTATAGGTCCCGCCCTCTCTGTCTTGTGTTGCGCGTCAGGCGGCCTTTGAAGCATCGCACTGTGCCCCGCGCATGCGCACTTCACCAGAATACACACAGACACATGGACGCACACAGGCATTTTATTAAAGAGGATAAGCAGTATTTTAAAGTCAATTCTGAATGACACAGGTAACCAGTGTAGTGACATCAAAACTGGAGAAACAAGTGTAGCAAACTTAAATGCAAGTTAGAATTATTGTATGGTGATGCATGTTTTATTTTGAGGGTACAACATTACTGAAATTTAAATTTTTCTTTCTCGTTTTGGCATTATTTCAGAAATAGACTGTTTTCCATGAAAACCTCACTGTAGATCTCTAAAAAGCCGTTTACCCAGGCAGTACACTAAATTGGTATGACAAGTCCAGTCTTGGTTAACAATTGTTCATCATCACAGCTCTGATTAGCTAATGGAGTATGCAAATACTTGGGGTGAATAGGATATTGCTAGATTATCAAAGTACAGTTTTTATATTTAACGTTTGGTGCGTTAAACTCAATATCTCCGATGTCTAAATAGTTTACGATATACCAAACTTATTTGAAGAGGAAAAATATTAAACTTTTTTTGTTAATATTTTGTGTCCTCTAATCATTTTCAAAAATAAAGATTCGCAATCTATACTTTATTTGCATCTTCAGCTATTCGGAAATCTTTGCCACTGATATAAATAGGAAAAAAGTAACCATCTAAGGGACTCCACTGATGACCTCACCTTCATGTGGAGTGTTATCTCTGTCTCCTTTTTGCCTCCTGTTGGGTAGCCAACTTGAGATCCAGTTTTATAGGATAACTCTGATGCCAACAGCCTCTAGTTATAGAATTAATCCTCAGTGTGGGACTGTAGTAAAAGCTTTTGGGAAGGCAAAATTTTGTGTGCTAAATTTGTCACCTGCTGCAGGAGGCTACTCCATTAAAAAAATCTAAGATTGGTATGATCTTTCACTGATAAACTCATGCTGGCTGTTCAGTTTATTTTCAGATAAGCACTTTTCAAATTTATTTATTGTAGTTTTCAAAACTTTGCATGGTACATGTAGGACTTTGTATGGTTAATAATAAGACACCTACCCCAGGATGGCAAAAGAATGCAGGTAATGTGGTGTGGGATCTGTGCTGTTTACTTAAATAAGAACAACCTGTGGGTTCTTTAAGTGCAGTTTATTACAATTCTAAACCATTACATAAACATTAACTAACTATATGCTACTCTATGCAGGTACTGGTGGCAACGGCTCTACTACTAAAGCCTCTAAAAACTGCCAATCTGTCTATTGTTTGTTCATAATGTGTACTCTACTGCCCTCTACAGGATTACCAAGCTTATTTACATTATCAACACATCCCATAACATACTAAATCTGAGTGCTTCCTGTTAATGTATGTTTACATTTCTTACATTTTAAATACAGGTTTTTACATTTTTAATATCAATTTTACAAATTTAGTAATTCGGGTGCTTTCACAATTAAAGTAGATCTTCTTAGTACTGGTGATGGTGTTTGCAGAACTGTACTAGCATCTGTCTCAGTTGATGAATTAGGCAGTGCTTTTTTCAGTCAACATCCTCACTGGTCTGTTCTTGCTGTGGCTCTGTTTATTTTCAGAAGACTAATTCCTTCTCAGAATATGTCCATCCTCTCAAACTCTGTTTGATTCCAAATATTTAAACCCTTTGGATTCTTTTCATATCATTTTATTGAGGGTTTCAATGTCTTAGCTGCTTTACCTCACTCTTCTCCTCCCACCCCCCCCCCAATATGCATGGTCGTTTGGCTTAAAAATATATGGCACTGTAGTGTGTAACTTAGAGCCCATTGAAATCTCAGCTGGTGAAATTCCATTTTCTTAAGGGAAGGATCAGTAACTTAAAGCTAAATAAAGCTCTGAATTTCTGTCCTTTTTGTTTTTTTCATTAACTGCTTAACAATATGAACTCCTTTCTCTGCTTTGCCATTTGAATGAGCATACAGAGGACTTGAGGTTCTATGCTGAAAGTCAGTTTGTAAATTTTTGAAACTCTTTACAGTTAAATCAAGGTCCATTGTTGCTAAATGCTATTTGTGGTATCCAGTGCCTTGGTAGATTTCATGCGAGTGATCACACAAGTAGCAGATATTCCAGGCCAATAAACTGCAACACCGGCCCTTTTACATTTTTTCTGTCCCTAAATGACCTTCATGTATTGTCTTAAGAATATCTTGCTTTAAAGACTGAGGAATAACAATTCTACTTTGCTTTAATAGCAATTCATTCGCAATACTCTGTTCACTTGTGATAAAATATTGTTTGCCAGAACCTTTAGGCCAACCATTATTCAGATATTCAACTACCCTTTTGTAACTTTTTTTGGTTTCTGCTATAATCTGTTTGGATTTAGTGTCTGACACAAGAAGACTTTTCAGTATTAAGTTAACATGAATTTCAACAGAAGGTTTCTGTGAAACACTCTCGCTTTTCTGCATTAATGTACAGGACAGAGCATCAGCTAACTCAATATACTTGCCTGCAGTATAAATTGGCTCAAAATCCATAGTGTTGAAGCTGCTTCAATAGTCTCTGTATTCTTGGAGACCTTTCATTAAAGTTTCTTTATAATGGCAAAAGGTTTTATGATCCGTTTCTATTAGGAATAACGGTAAACCATACACACAGCTATGGAACCATTCCATACCAAACACAAGACCAAGACAATCTTTCTCAATCTCTGCATTGTGACACTCTGCTGGATACTTTGTCCTTGGTTCAAACTGGAAGCCGGTGCGTATGCTTTATTGGCCTGTAAGAGAACTGCACCAAGGCCATCTTTTAGATGCATCTGTTGATTTCTCTGCTTTGTAATTCATGCACACCGTTGAGTTCACCCATGCAGTAGGGTCTTCCATTTTCCTTAACTCCTATTGCTGTCATTTTATGTAACTCCATTTTTAAGCAGTGTCGGAACTCTTCTTCAAGTATGAACCACTGGCTGTGCATCTTCCTTCAGCTTAATCTGGTAAGTAAAAGGAAGAACACCAAACCATTTAAAAACATCCTATAGTTGCTGCACAGTATTGTCCACACTATTAAGAATTGTGTTATGGCTGCCGATTCGATACTCTCTTAACAAGGTGCAAATTCCTCACAAGCTTTGTCACCCAAAAATGAATATAGTGTCCCCTTTAAACTACAACAAACCACAGGTAGTGCTGCTTTTCTTTAACTTTCACTTGGAGTCCGCATATGCCTTTATTTTGAGCTGCTTGCCTATTGTATGCTTTAACAGATCCTATCTTAATATGTAGCCTAACTTTTTCAAGGCTTCAATTTCCTTTGCACTAATTTTAACTTTTGAACCAGTGACCAACTTGAGGTTAATTACAGCCCCTTACCCCGGTACTATCCACTTATCATTTTCAGCTGTACTTGCAGGACAATACAGTGTAATACTTCTCAACATTGTCAAGAGTTAACATGCTCACAAAGATCGTACAGATCAGCATCTTGCACAAACTGCACACACTCCACTTTTTTCCTTGCTTGTGCTTAGTAAAACATTGCTTAACAAAATGATTCTTTTATACTTTTGCAAGTTGCTTTCCAGAGGCAGGACACTGTTTTGGAGCATGCTGCTTTCTACACCTTTTACAATTTAGATTTGCTTTCCTCTTGCTTCTGCTTCTACTTTATTAGAACCTCTCTTCTTCAAATTCCCTTTCTCTAGCATTTGCAGCTACCACTGTTCCTGGTACTCCTCCCGCTTTTGAGTTTTCACAGAATTTTCTCTTGTACTGCTGCACGATTTTTTACACTTCATATTAGTTTTTCTGAGTTGCCAAAACACATTTCCTAAGAAATTAACTCTTCTGAGCCACTCTGTGTTGTCAATTGCACTACTTACTGTTTTTCATTTTGCTGCTGTTGTCACGTCTTTGAGTAAATTATGCAAAAATAAAATTTAACACATTTCCACATAGTGTAAATAAAGTAAGGTTCAAGCCAAAGACGACTATGATAAAATAAAAATACAGCTGTTCAAAACTCTTTGCATGGAAGAATTTGATAAATGTTTGAGGTTGTATGAAGTAGACATTGGATTTTGTTAAAGTTTTACTATCTTTTCAGATTTTTTTTTTTTAAATTCAAATTCAAGGAACTATTTCACTTGTTTATAATGTGAAGATATGGCTTTAGCTAAAAAAAAGCATGGAGAAATATCACAGGGTCAAAGTATATTTATTAAAAACAGATACTTGGTATCCAGTCTTTGGTGTTTTATTTAAAGTAATGTATTCACATAAAGAAAGCAACGCAAGGCATCCTTCATTTTTTTCCTGACTATGTGCACAACATTCCTCCAGCTTATACCTCTGAAAGCAGCAGTTGGTATTGGTATTCTGTAAGCCAAAGCAGCCCTTCCTGTTCCAGGATAGGTGAGGGTTAGGTTAGGCCAGCTTGGCTCTCAAAGTTCGGTAATGGTCCTTCCATATGTTCACCTACAGAAACCTTGTTAAGACTTTTGCATCATCTATACTCTAGTTGGACGTTGCCTTAGTGCTTCACTGGAGGCCATGAGCAATAGAGGGAGGGCCAATCTGATGACCTTGGTGAATGATTCAATTGGTAGTAGTGATGGGTGGTGTGTACAAAGGCAGTGAATTAATCAGGGCGAGCTTATGACCTGCACTTTCTGGGAACTTCATGAGTGGAGTTCTTCAGCATATTCACTCCTGTCAGCACTAGGTAGGCTCTCATTGATCCATTCAGTGTAGCATGGTTTACAGCCTCAGACATTATGAATTTCTAAATTCCTGCTCTTTTTTTGCACTAGGAATTTGCCCGCCTTTTAAAGAAGGGCATCATAGTGCTGGCTTGTTGATTTCCTTGGTGGCGTTTTCAAATTTAGTGCTTTTGAGGTGGTCTTTCTCAACAGTGGGTGAATGAAGCCAGGTGGCATTTTGATCTTCAGTGTAATACCATGTGCTCAATGCATTCCGGATATTGATATCCTGCCTTCTGTTTCCCTTATCTAATTTACAGTCCCTACCTTTTAAGGTAGAAAATGATGGTGGCCATTTTGTGCTGCTTCACTTTCTTGCACTGCATGGCATGGGGAAAAAATGTGTGTCCTTGTAATGCTGACAATAGGAGGCCTCAGGCCCCCTCAGAAACCTGGAAATTTCAAGTTGCACATGTCCAACTCCATTTGGCAGTGGCCGCAAACATCAACTGAGCACTGCAGGGCCAGTACCTAGCTGTCAAATGTATAACACTGGTGTAATACTGTGTGAATTTCCCCTTTTGGATTAATAAAGTATAACACTGTATAATGTATAACACTGGTGTACTGTTGTCTTTTACGCATCCAACAATACAGAGCTATGATTCAGAGTCTTTGAACCTTTTTTAGTATGGTTTAAGCAAAGTTCGTGTTGCGTGTTGGTTGGTTTTTTTTTTTTTTTTGTATGTAGTATTGTGATGTCTGGTAAAAAATCTTTAAAGACCTATTTTTCAATTTTTTTTTTTTTGTTTTCATTGGTACTGGGAGCCAGAGCCTGTTCTGGTACTGTCGGGTACAAGCCAGGATTTACTGTAACCTTGGATGTCTCACACTTAGTCCATACACAAATTAGCACTGTAAGAGTATTCCCTCACTTGCTATGAATGTAAACCTTGCAGACTGAGAAAGCTTCAAGCGAGCACCCAGTATTAAACTTCCTCCTTTTAAAGACAATGTAGAAAAACTGAGTGGTTGACTTTAAGTGTGTACATATGACTGCAAAATGTAATGATCAACTACCTAAATTTGGCCACCCAAAATACTTGTTGCTGTTTGAATGCCACAGTTTTTGAAAGCTGTCAAGTTATTGCTGAAATAGGTAATGGTGACTGACTTTTATAGGCACCACTTCATCACCATTTGAAATGTATTCAAAAAAACTAAAATTACTTTGGTGCTATCAAATGGCAGTCATTTGTGAGTTGCCCAAGTGCTACCATAACATACCTCTCTGCAATGTAGACATGGCCTTCTGAATGAAGACCTTATCTCTCATGTCTATGAACTGTTAGTAAAAGGAAAGTTTACTGTGGATGACTTACCTGTTTCACAAAATCTCAGGGGTGTTATTTCAATTCCCATGATGGAAATCTAAACTTTTTGAAAGCCAAATGGTATTATAATTCCTTTACTGACTCAAATTCTCCATTATGGAGTGCCTGTTGAAAAGGCATGCAAAGACCCAACTTAATGATATCATGACTATTTATTTATTTTCTCGTATTTTAGGGCAAGGTACGATTCTCAGAGCAGACACCCAAGGAAATAACACCAAGAGAGCCTGGAGAGCATCGTGGTCTTCTGACTCTGAATGACACCCCAGTTGTTTAACAAGTTTCATTGGTGACCGCGAACCTTTTTCTACCATTCTGGGCAGTAATGTTTTTTGTTTTTTTTTTTCCTTCCTTTATAGGTAGTGCTTAGTGTGTATTTTTGTTCAGCTTTAAATTTTAATTACCCACCGTCAAGTGACTCTGAGCATCAGTCGGCTTTGTATGCTGTAAATGCAAATGATAACTCAAAGTTGATGTTGCAAGTCTGTTTCTGATTTTTGATCTGAGGAGTGTTTATGAAAAGACACTTGCATGAAGATAAGCCATATGTACAGGATGAGTTACTTGTCTCCCTCTCTGTAATTTTTAATAAGGATATACTGTATAATAAATTTAATTTTATCTCAGTCTTGATTTCTTTCATCAAAGAATACTATGTTAGTTCTACAGATATGTGATCACTTGAGTACTTCTTTCCCCATACTTTAGTACTGCTGGAAGTGATTTCCTTGTAGAAAAACCACTCCTCTAACTTAACAGAATATTCTATTACACTCCACAGTGGCACTGCCTTTAATAATTTTATAAGCAGTATTTGAATACATCTGTGCTGTATTTGGTGGTAAAACTTTAACAAAAGGAGACCAAGGGCACAGTCCATACTGCATGCCTTGTTTAACTCGAACACTGTTGAGAAAATTGTATCGCTGTCTCAGAAATGACACCATTGTAAAGACAGTAGGGAATTCTGCACTATAGCAAGGATGGGCTTAGACTGCACAACTTTAGCTTGAAGGTGTTTGATTTTTAAAGGGCCCTAGTGGTGTTTAGGAGTGGGGATTGTGAGACAAATGGTATGAAGAGAGAGTGCAGTCAGTTTTATCAAAACACAGCAACACAACTGAACAAATAACCTCTTTACTTTGACATCCCGCTCTTTACATGCAGTACAAC
Organism: Erpetoichthys calabaricus; assembly: GCF_900747795.2. NCBI lineage: Eukaryota > Metazoa > Chordata > Cladistia > Polypteriformes > Polypteridae > Erpetoichthys > Erpetoichthys calabaricus. The sequence continues at coordinate 44,520,331 of NC_041407.2, forward strand.
ACAGAACATGCCGTGTTCACTGGAAAAAAAAAATAAACTTTCCCATGCAAAACACAGAAAATATATATAATTACATAATCAACTTTGGGGATTCACGCACATGTGTAGATATTCACATAGCATTTCAACCTTCTTGTATGTCCAAAGTCATCTAATCATTTTTGTATGCACTGTTACAACCCAGTCCAAAAATACTGTGTGTTGTGTGTGGGTTTTTATTAATTACTGTGTAATAATTTTTAGGAGCTTTTAAGTTTTCACACTTCAAGCTTGGGTGTCTCATGTTATCTGATGTTTATCCAAAATAAACTGCGTTAGAACTATATTAGTACTTTTACAAACGCCTGCCTATTCTTCCTGAAACATGCCAACTAACTTATGAATTTGAAAACCTTAACCAAGCCACATCAAGCAAGTAATAAAGTTCAGGGGTGGGGGGAATTCTGTTCAGACGGAGTCTCCAGTTTGTCACTTTCCTCTAGCTAACAGGGTGGCCTCAATACTTCTGGTATTTTAACGGTTTGTACAATGCCATCTGTAGATTTAAGATGAAGTCCAAAAGCTCTAAATGAAAAGGATTTAAATGTGAAAGGCCCAGTAATATCCTGGTTTATAAATTGTAGTGATCAATGTTTACTTGTTATTGCCAGACTTAATTCTTTGATGTATTTCCACCATAATGAAAAACATGTTCTATCCACTAATGCCTAGTATTCAGAGCTGTTGCATTTAAAGAGTAAGCACAAAGTAAAAATGTAAAGATTTATACACAAGAGGTTAAATGGGAATGAACACAAAAAGCCCAGGATTACTCTGGGTTTTCATTCTAGCAGCATCAGGTTTTGAACACTCTGCACAAGAGCTTTTTATCATCTTGTGTTAAGGGATGGAGCATAAACACTTTTTGAACTGGGCTTACTTTCACATGTTATGTTCACTGTTAAATGTTTACTTTTGATTTCTTAATAAACCTGCTACGAAAAACCCCCATGATGGAATTCAGGAAGCAGAAATGCATTTGCCAAAGTGGAGAGGTATGTAAACAAGACACTGAATTAGGAAGTTGTCTTATACAGTTGTTCGACAAAAACAATATATGGTATACTTCGCACCCCTCAAATTATGCAGTGAAAGACATTATAACACACACTGAGTGAAACCTTGGGTGTAAAATGACATAAAACACTTGAATTTTTTTTTTAAAACTCCTCCATATTCAGCCACCCACACCCTAACTCTTGCATATTAGCAATCTTAAAAAATGTGTTCTCTTGAGGCCATAATGACCAATATACACAAGCCTTGAAACCACACTTTGAAAATGATAAAACAAATCTTCATCAGCATTCTTTTTAACAACTCGTGGTAAGATATAACTAACAACTAATAAAGGAACGTAATAAAATAAAAACTTCTGTTTTGTTCCCTTCAGGAAGGGTAATCTGTTCTGAAAAGTTCTTTTCCCAAACAGTTCATTTTTAAAAATTAAAAAAAAAAAAACCCTAATTCCTGCTTTACCAGTTTCTCAGGATTCATGGCAATATTTTCATAGTCCTGCTTTGCATGGCTTGTTCTGAAGTGAGCTGCAGGAAGTGACGGCCATTTCCTAGTTTCTGTGGGGTTTTTTTGTTTTGTTTTGTTTTAAATTAGACGAAAAACAACACATTCATGCATCTGGTATTTTGACAGTCAGTTTTTGGTTGTTCAAAACTGGGATGCACTGCTGGGGTCACATTGCAGAAGCCGTACGATGGAGGGATCACTTTTGGCACCTTTGATGAATTCTTCCAGAGACAGCTTTCCTGAATAGTGGAAGAGGAGGGAAAAAGAAAAAAAGCAATGAAAAACACAAGGAAACCAAGTCCCTGTACCAGAATAAAGTGCATCTCTGACAGAAACTAGAATTGTGGCCCTTTTAGTATAACTTTTAATTACATTTGTGGTGTGCAGAGCTCATTTTACCTCCATCCTATCCGGGGTTGAATTTTCAGTTCACAATATGGTTTACCTTAATGGGATGTGCAGTCTTTATTATCAAATACAGTGAAAGAGAAAGAACATAATACAAGTTCAAATTACACTTGTGCAGTAGCAATCAAGTTTATGACCCTTTATTTAAGAGTTTGTGTCACTCACACTTTTCTTTTTTGGGTGGCCTCTTAACCTCCTTATTTGGTACCCCACAGGAATAGTAAGAGTAGTCTAAATAAATAGAAGTTTTCATTAAAATATAGGTTTGTGTGTTTACATTACTGAAATGCTGATGTACTCAAGATGCTTTTAAATCCTGCCAGCCTCTGCATTCATACACAAATATTTGCTGATCCCTTCAGAATCAGAAAACTAATCCAGAAGGAAATTAAGTTGTAACATAACAGACAAGGGACATGTTACATGTTACACTTCACACTAGAATCCCTGGAGCCTGTGAAAAAAGTTGTAATCCCAGGCCACCTTAAATTACTTCACACCGCCTCATCAGCGTCTTTGTTTTGTATCAATCAATTAGCGCAAGCAGCAAGCAGCCTGCTATCCCATCCCCGACTGACGCAGCTGGGTGTGAGGTGCCTGGAGTTGTATGGGGTAAATATTATTTGGAATACATGCATTTCATGTGTGCTCCATGTCTACAATGATCCGAGTAATGTTGGATGACAGGAAATGCAAGGTAAGAAATGTTGAACACAAACATTTTGCATGTTGTATAGTAATGACAAAATTTTGACATTAAGTGTATAATGTGTGAAAACTGAAGTCCAAATATCAAACACTTTCACAAAAGCTACAAGTATAACGAAACAAATGCACTTTTATTCAAGAATATAACTGAAGAAAAAGAAATCTGGTTAGATGATGAGGCTGACCCGTCCACTTGGCTGGTGCAAAGGTAAGAACTGCTGTCTTATAATCAAGAGGTTGCAGGTTTGATTCCGGGCCTTTCCTGCATTTACTGTTTTTGAGTAGTGAGCTGCTCTTATTGTTACTATTATAGAATAAAAACAAACATTGATCCGAGTCTGTAACAGCCAGTGTAAATTTTGTTTTTCTTCAAGGATTCCATTTGCATCACACAGTCGGAACACATGCCAATACGTAAGTACAGACACACTGTTCCAGCGTCAATGTGCCCTGCATTGGTCAGTAACCTACCCAGGACTTGTCTTGCTTTGTTTGTTTTTTTTTTCCTTTCCATGATACGGATTAATCACATGTCATTCTTAGTCTTGTGGGACTGGACAGGATTCTAAAATGAGAATACATGTCTCAGGACAACTCATTAAAAAGTTTATGGTGAATAGCAGAATCTGTTGCTGCAAGGGCTTTTTCCTAAGATCATTGTCTTTGAAAGGTTCAGATTTGCATTGGCTCACTGACAGCCAAACATCTGCCTAATAATGCCTTTGATGCAGAGCAAAAGTTATGTTTTACTTAATGAAGGTAATTCAGCTAGGTCATGATGGAACAAAGCATTCTCAAACCATGAGCATGCCCCTACCATTGTTGTGATACCCGACGCCAAATTCCACGTTAGGAACTTCACTGTGCAAAGTAACTGCTGATGTCTGTTAACCAAAAAGTTCTACTTGTGAATCACATCCATAGGACACCGTTCAGGAATATTTGAGCATTATCCATGTTTATTATGACAAATGTGTGATGAATATTCATGTTCTTATTGGTAAGCATGGTTTAAGCCTTGCTGCGCTTGTGCCTAGTACTCATAAGCTGTGACATTAGTCGAGACTGACAGAGAAAAATACAGATCCTTAGAGGGTATTTGCTGTTGCTAGGACTACCTGAAAAATTGTACACTTTATTTTGGGAAGATTAATGCTAATGGCCTAAATTATCTCCATCTGGACAATCTGATTCAAACTGTAGTTTAATGGCATACCAGAACATTAGAATTTGGTATGGCCTTTTTGCTCTGTAGTTTTACATAAGTCTTTTCCAGAAGTCTTAGGTCATGACATGATGGAGCTGTAGACCTCGTACCTTGCAACCTCCTCTGTAACGGTAACAGCCAAAGTTGCTTAGATTTCAATTGGGCAAAACTGGACTAAACAAAATATTTGCTAGTTATTTACTAACACTTATTTGGGACACAATCACTAAGAGGGAAATAGCTTTTTTTTTATATATATATATATATATATATATACTTCAAATATTGCATCTTTGATGAACTTATGGTGTTCTTTTATTTAGTGTATGTTGTAATTTAGGGGAGTTTATGATGCAAGTAAGACCACTCAATTATTTTTTCTTATGCATTACTACCACCAATATAGTAATGATTAAAACCATTATCTTTTGTATAAAAACATGATTAAGCATTTTAATATGATGTTTTAGTGTCACTGAATCCAATTACAGTATATGATTACATCAAAAGTACAAGATTTTTTGGTCAAATATTGTTAAATGCTTCTGGAAACTGAATATTGCATGAAAGAGAAGTTTACTCAAGTAAATTTGAGCTTTTGAACTGAGAGGGGGAGGTGGGTGTTCTGTTCCAAAGCTCCACTGGTTAAGGATGCATGCAACTCTCGTGCACCGTTCTTGCCTGCTACTGACTATCACCTGCATAAAAAAAAAAAAAACTTCTTTTCCTTCCTTTGAAAAATGACATTAAAAACCATTCTCAATCATCATTACAGACAAGTATTAAGTAACAAATATATAATATATATCTATCTTCTTCGTGGGCAGAATGGTGGCTCGGATGTTTGGGATCACTGCTGGCAATTTAAAGGTTGCTGGTTCAAATCCCGCAAATGCCAAAAGTGACTTTACTCTGTTCGGCTCCTGAGCAAGGCCCTTATCCAGGATGGAGCAATTGCAGGGTATGATGTTAAATCTGCATGTAGGCCCTCCAACGTGCAGGGAAAAAGCTGGGGGTTGGTGGCAGAATTGGCACTCAAGGTCACACTGCTCCACTCCTTCTGAACTAGTGTGGTGCGGAGGAGTCTCCCATTGCATGGCTACACTCGGGTCCTAATCTGGGATCCTGAGTTAGTTTGTCATGTGGTGGGTGCAGCAATGTGCTGTATCAGCGTGTGCTCCAAACCTCTCTCTCTCTCTCTCTCTTCAACTGAATATTCCTTTAATGCTTATAACCTGCTGCTCTGTGTGGGTAATTTTCAGTGATACTTTTTACAGTGTGATCAAAAATGGGATCTGCAAAATTTAAGTATTCAACCCAAAATGAAAACTTAACTTGGCTAGACCTCATTTTTCACTTGGACTAAGTTTTGTGCAAAGCATGCAAATACATAGTATTGGTTAGCCCAAGATGTTTTTACTCTGAACAAACTTTAGCAGTGCTCCATACCACACAGACCGATGGTGGCTGTGGAGTCCAGAACACAAACCAAATGGTGAGCTGCAACTTCTAAATCTATAGGAACAAAATCTTTACCCCAAGCACTCTTCATGCCACACACACTGCTCTGCTGTACACAAGCTTATAAAGAATGTCCTCCTCTCGACAACCAGTAGTACTATTTGTACTATGGCAACATCTGTGTATCATTAAAAACAAATGAATAAAAACAGGATCACGCTTTTGAATGACTTTTGTTAACTGCAATGAACAGGAGTGCTGTGTTATGACAAATGTTTCAGTATCATTTGCTCCTTTTAAAACACCTAGCATTGAATTTGGCTGCTCTTGTTTCCTGGCAATCCATCTTTAAGTATCCTCTTTAAAAATACTTTGAGACTATTCTTTGCATGGTCTAAAATGGAACTCAGTAGCCACTTATTTGGAACTACCTTTTGCAGAATGTTTTCATTTGTCTTACAATGATGGCTTTTAATTCCATCCTTGTTCACACTCCCCTTAGAACACTTACAGATGCACCTCAATAAATTAGAATATCATCAAAAAGTTAATTTCAGTAGTTCAATTCAAAGAGTGAAACTCCTATAGATTCATTACACACAGTGATATACAGTATTTAAAGTGTTTTTCTGTTCATTTTGTTGATTATGGCTCATTGCTAATAAAACCAAAAATTCAGTATCTCAGAAAATTAGAATATTGTGAAAATGTTCAATATTGTAGACTCATGGTGTGACACTCCACTCAGCTAATTAACCCAAAACACCTGGAACGGTGTCCTGAGCCTTTAAATGGTCTCTCAGTAGGCCACACACTCATGGGGAAGACTACTGACTCGGTGGTAGTGCTGCTGCTTTGCAGTAAGGAGACTGTGGAAGATTGTGGGTGTCGCTTCCCGGTTCCTCCCTGTGTGGATAGCGCTTTGAGTACTGAGAAAAGCGCTATATAAATGTAATGAATTATTATTATTAGAAGATGGTCGCTGCCACCCTCTACAAGGAAGGTAAGCCACAAACCGCAGCCTATAGAGGATTGTGAAGCATAGCCCCTTCAAGAATTTGGGGGAGATTCACAAGAAGTGAACTGCAGCTGGAGTCAGTGCTTCAACAGCCACCACACACAGACGTATCCGGCACATGGGCTACAACTGTCTCATTACTGGTGTCAAGTCACTCCTGAACCAGGGACAACGTGAGAAGCGTCTTACTTGGTCTAAGGAGAAAACTGACTGGACTGTTGCTCAGTGGTCCAAAGTCCTCCTTTCAGATGAAAGTAAATTTTGCATTTAGTTTGGAAATCAAGGTCCCAGAGTCTGGAGGAAGAGTGGAGAGGCACAGAATCCAAGTTGCTTGAGGTCCAGTGTGAAGTTTCCACAGTCAGTGATGATTTGGGGAGCCACGTCATCTGCTGGTGTTGGTCCACTGTGTTAGATCAAGTCCAAAGTCAATGGCGCAGTCTACCAGGAAATTTTAGAGCACTTCATGCTTCCCTCTGCTGACAAGCTGCCGAAAGTACCAACACCTGGTTTAATGACCGTGGTATCACTGTGCTTGATTGGCCAGCAAACTCGTCTGACCTAAACGCCATAGAGAATCTATGGGGTATTGTCAAGAGGAAGATGAGGGACACCAGACTCAACAATGCAGATGAGATGAAGGCCGGTATCAAAGCATCCTGGGCTTCCATAACACCTCAGCAGTGCCACATTGATGCAGTAACTCATGTAAAAGGAGCCCTGACCAAGTATTGAGTGCAGTTCATGGACATACTTTTCAGTAGGCCAACATTTCTGTATTACAATTTTTTTTATTGCTCTTATGTAATATTCTAATTTTCTGATACTGAATTTTGAGTTTTCATTACCTGTAAGCGATAATGAAAAGAACGCTTGAAATATCACTGTGTGTAATAAATAAGAGTTTCACTTTTTGAATTGAATTACTGAAATAAATTCAACTTTTTGATGATATTCTAATTTATTGAGATGCATCTGAAAGTTGTTCTCAAACCTTTTTACATTGTGACCCCATTTTCAAGAAGGAAAAAAAAAAAAGTTTCTACCTGTCAATTTTTATTAAGAGATCTTAACAGAAATGTTTTTGGATTCTTGGATGCTATGAATAAACCTTTTGAATTTTCATAACGACATGCCCAATAACGTAAAATGGTCAAGCTCCTAACCTGTAATGTTAATATTAAAAAAAAAAAAAAAAAAAAAAAAAGTCCACTGTTACGATAAAACATATGTGGTAGAAATAATACCTACTAAATAAATACCAAAAATTAGACAGTACACAATAACAAACGACTTTTGCCATGTTCAAAATACATGTCCATGTTGAATGGTGAAAAGATACAGTACATCCGTAGGAAACAAATGAGCAAGCTGAAGTAAGCCAAACTGTACAATATATGCTGTACTAAGTACAGCCTACTAATGGCAAGTATAAAATGAGGAGCTGAGAAGCACATGCCCCATTGCAGCTTCTGCAGAGTCTCCGGGACCACGACTTCCTGAGCTCTTGGCCATTTGTTGCATTAACATTTTCATTTCACTTTAATGCTCATAAAATGCCATTGTAGTGAAATAAAAACAATAAAACTCAGGTCAGTACAAGGTGGGGCGCAGGCACTGGTACAGTCCATTGCCATACCCACCATACAACAAAATATCTCGAGATCCCAGTTGGCAATCCCCCAGGTAGACAGTCCCACCCTCTAGAAATGAAAATCTACAGTATAGTGCGTGTGTGTATATATTATATAATTTTATGTATACACATACATACATACATACATACACACACACACACTTACTGCTCAAAAAAATTAAAGGAACACTTTTTAATCAGAGTATAGTATCAAGTCAATGAAACCTCTGGGATATTGATCTGGTCAGTTAAGTAGCAGAGGGGGTTGTTAATCAGTTTCAACTGCTTTGGTGTTAATGAAATTAAGAACAGGTGCACTAGAGGGGCAATAATGAGACAACCCCAAAAACAGGAATGGTTTGACAGGTGGAGGCCACTGACATTTTTCCCTCCTCATCTTTTCTGTTTTTTCACTAGTTTTGCATTTGGCTATGGTTAGTGTCACTACTGGTGCATGAGGCGATACCTGGACCCTACAGAGGTTGCACAGTTAGTCCAACTTCTTCAGGATGGCACATCAATACGTGCCATTACCAGAAGGTTTGCTGTGTCTCCCAGCTCAGTCTCAAGGGTATAGAGGAGATTCTTTAAAGACCTGGATCTTGGTTTTAATCCAAAACACTTGCAAGCCACCCAGGCGCTCGGACTCCTCGCTCACTCTTTCTCGAGAGCCCTGATCACAGCCTCTGCAAAGATCACTGCATCGTCAGCTCAGTGAATGTCTCTTCGCCAACAGATGCTCCACAGCCTCTGGACCACACGACCCTACCCAACACCCAGTCAATTGCTAACACTGAACAGAGTAGAAGCAAGAAAACACCCCTGACGAACCCCAGAATCAACTGGGAAAAACACGAAAGTTCTGCCTCCACTCTGCACAACACTCAAGAGTACCAGTGTACAGGCTGGCCATGATATCCTGCAACTTTGGGGGGGTTCTCGCAAAGTCTCAGGATGTCCCACAGGGCAGCTGGATCAACTGAGTTGGAACGCTTTACCAATAAATAAATAAAATCAACAAAGGCCGCAAAGAAACTCTACAGATATTCACGTTTGCACTCAACAAGAACCCTCAGTAGCAGGATGTTGTCAGTGGTAGACTTCTTTGGCATAAAACCAGACTGCTCTGGTCACTGGTAAGTGAGCAAGAGATCAAGGATCTTACCTGGCACCGAGAGAAGTGTTATCCCCCTATACAGTAATCCCTCGCTATATCGCGCTTTGACTTTCGCGGCTTCACTCTATCGCGGATTTTACATGTAAGCATATCTAAATATATAACGCAGATTTTTCGCTGCTTCGTGGGTTTCTGCAGACAATGGGTCTTTTTACTTCTGGTACTTGCTTCCTCAGTTGGTTTGCCCAGTTGATTTCATACAAGAGATGCTATTGGCGGATGGCTGAGAAGCTACCCAATCAGAGCACACAGTTAAGTTCCTGTGTGCTGCTGATTGGCTCAGCGATGGAGTGCTGCATTAACCAGGAAGTCTCATCTCACTCATTCAGCATTAATGTGCTCCTGCTACTGCTTCAGGGGCTGTGTCCAAGCGCCAAAAGAAGATGCAAATGATTGCAGAAAAGGTAAAAGTTTTGGATATGTTGAAGGAAGGGAACAGCTACACCGCTGCAGGACACCATTACGGCATCAATGAGTCCACGATTCTTTTTATTTAAAAAGGAGGAAAAGCATATAAGATCTACGGCCACAGTGTCCTTTAACCAGGGCGCAAAACGAGTTGCAAGTGGACGTGATAAGGCAGTAGTCTGGATGGAATCGGCTTTAGGGATTTGGATTGAAGAGTGCTGGAAGAAGAACAACGGCGGTGCTAAACAGTCGCCAGAAGAGGCTCCTTTAGAAGAGCTGTAACGCTATCCTTTGTTGTGCAGTAAAATTAAACTCATCGTTATCGGACAAGTCGTCGTGTCATTGTTGGTGAGTAACCATAATTAAATTATCTACGTACAGTACTTATTACATGTACATAGTTTAGTGTCACTGTACACACATTTTACTGTATACAATTTTTCTTGCATTGTACGTATTTATTGCTGGTAGCCTGTCTGTCGTAATGGCTGTAACATATGTGATATCGGAGACGCTCGATATCTTTAAAATAATATTTAGGTTTTACTGTATATAAACTGTGTTTACATACATAATTTCAACGAATCTTGCCTAATATCTAAGAGAATACAACGGGTTTATGCTGTATAATTGTGCGGGAAATGTTTATAATAGTGTGGGAGAGTTTATAAGGGCTTAAAATATATAAAAATAACAATATGAACATATGGTTTCTACTTCGCGGATTTTCACCTTTCGCGGGGGGGTTCTGGAACGCAACTCCCGTGACGGAGGAGGGATTACTGTAGTTGCCACAATCCAGATGATCACCCTTCCCTTTGTCCAGATAGGGAAAAAAACATGTCCCGTTTTCCAGTCAGTTGGGATGATGTCCATCTCCCAAATGGGAGTAAAGATTGCTTGCAATGCCACAAGCACAACCTTTCCACCACCCTGTGCAATCTCAGAGAGGCTGAGTGATTTACAGGTAATTGGAGGATCCAGAGATGTTCAACATTCTAGTTGGAGGATCAGTTTTAAATATCTTCTCAAAGTAGCCACCCCAGAAAGTCACAACTGCAGTGTCATCCGTAAGGACCGTTCCATCACCCCCCCCTGACTGCGACTCTCTAAGGAACAGATTCAGATATGCGTAATGCTTCAATTTCTCTGTAAGCAGGATGTGGGTCACTAGATCATAGATGGTATGTCACTTGCTCACAGATTCTTCTAACAAACACCCCTTTATATGCCCTCCGAGCCCTTGCAGCCTTGCTTCTCATTTCCTTTTACAGATCGGGGTTGCCATAAAGCTGTACGCTGTAATTTCTCTCTATGATATCTAGGGTACCATGCAATATAAAAACTCCTTCTGGGAAGACCAGCTACACCAATACAACCCTTAGCAACCTCCAGGGTCTCGTCACAGAAGGTCTCCCACCCAATTCCAGCAGTCGGACCCAATTCTACAAGTTCCTCACGCAAACTGTGTGCAAACTCAAAAGAAACTGCCTGATCTTGGAGTCTGGTCCAACCTCATTTTCCTAGTAGGTGGTAGCCTACTGCACCTAAGCTGGATCTTCAGAGTAACAAAAACAAGTCTGTGGGCAGAATTCACAAACTTGGCACTTCTGTAGACCCTGCAGTTTTGTGGGAGGCTCCAGTGTCCACGAGTAATCTGTAGCCCCTGACCTTTTGCAAAGACAAGGACCATGGAACCAATTTCACCATTGTCACCAGACCCAGTACTATCCTGGGTATAACGTTAAACTGCATCTGGCCCTGTAAGTGGTCCTCCAATTTGCAAGGTAAATTGGGGGTTGGTGGCAAGATTGGCATTCCAGCCACCATAAAAACTTAATGCAACTTCAAAATGGCAGACAAGACTCCTTTCTGCTCTCTGAGGGAATTGTTCTGCTGCAGCTGCCCACAGGAAGGCTGCTCACTTTATGAAGAAGAGTTGAAACCACCGGAGAGCCAACGGGATCAGGCCTGTTGGGGATCGGAACTGGTATGGTGGTGAGGTGTTGCTTGCTGTGTGGCAGTACTTGAGCCCCAATTTGAGGTGGCCCGTCTTGGTGGCATGATCATTATCTTTCTCTGCTGTTGGAGGAGCTTTGGAAATCTCCACATTTGAATGGTGACACTCTCTGAGGTGTGCAGACCTGGGACTGGCCAGATCTCCGTAGGTGGGTACACTTTTTATTGGTCTGGTTGCTCTGAGGGCTTTCATACTCCGGGAATAGCTGTTGCTGTGGTGGATCTGTTCCTACCAATGGTGTCCAATGTCACTCCTTTTAACAAGTATATTACAAGACTTGGATTAAGGCACTCTCCAAGTGCCTTGTCTGTTGCCTCAGTGTATGCACCGACCACAGTGAGTGATAGCTCAGTAAGGAAGACGTTTCACTTGCAACTACACTCGATGGTTGATCATTGCCCGCACTGAATAAATTGTGAAAACCATTTACCAAACCTTTAAAAATGGCTCTTTTAATGCCTGTGGTATTTATTTGAGAAGGTCTCCTTCTATGATGGTTTAGTCACTTGTCTATCAAGACCAACGGGCTAAACTTTTCCTATTGGTTAATCTTTTGCTGTCAATTGCTTTTGCCTGGCATATTCTACCAAAGATCTTTGAGTGCTACTTGCACTTTTCCCATGTTCAAACTGGTAAAACAACCTTACTGTAAGGCAGTAAGAGTTGTGATTGTTTTACAAATGGTATGTATAGAGATAATTTAACATACAGTGATCCCTCGCTATATTGCGCTTCGCCTTTCGCGGCTTCACTCTATCGCGGATTTTATATGTAAGCATATTTAAATATATATCGCGGATTTTTTGCTGGTTCGCGGATTTCTGAGGACAATGGGTCTTTTAATTTCTGGTACATGCTTCCTCAGTTGGTTTGCCCAGTTGATTTCATACAAGGGACGCTATTGGCAGATGGCTGAGAAGCTACCCAACTTACTTTTCTCTCTCTCTTGCGCTTTCTCTGATCCTGACGTAGGGGGTGTGAGCAGGGGGGCTGTTCGCACACCTAGACGATACGGACGCTCGTCTAAAAATGCTGAAAGATTATCTTCACGTTGCTACCTTCTGTGCAGCTGCTTAGTGAAGCGACATGCTGCACGGTGCTTCGCATACTTAAAAGCTCGAAGGGCACGTATTGATTTTTGCAGGTTTGTTTTTCTCTGCCTCTCTCTATCTCTCTCTCTGCTCCTGATGGAGGGGGTGTGAGCTGCCGCCTTCAACAGCTTTGTGCCGCGGTGCTTCGCATACTTAAGAGCCAAACAGCCCTATTGATTTGTTTGCATTCTCTGTCTTTATGACAGTCTCTGCTCCTGACGCACACTCCTTTGAAAAGGAAGATATGTTTGCATTCTTTTAATTGTGAGACAGAACTGTCATCTCTGTCTTGTCATGGAGCACAGTTTAAACTTTTGAAAAAGAGACAAATGTTTGTTTGCAGTGTTTGAATAACGTTCCTGACTCTCTACAACCTCCTGTGTTTCTGCGCAAATCTGTGACCCAAGCATGACAATATAAAAATAACCATGTAAACATATGGTTTCTACTTCGCGGATTTTCTTATTTCGCGGGTGGCTCTGGAACGCAACCCCCGCGATGGAGGAGGGATTACTGTACTGCAACTATACCAAGCAATGAGTATGTTTATTAGTCGATAATAAACTTAACATTAAAAGCCTAACAACCTCTCTGTTCTCACTGCCACAATTCCGGAAATGCCTGGTAAAAGTAGACCCACTGTTAGTTTCAACCTCCTTAAATTTCATGCTACCGGTGTAGCTGTGATCACCATTTCACTGTCAATCTCTCTCGCCCTCTCTTTCACTCTCCCCGATTCCGCAAGAACAACCTACTATCTATTGTCCTATATGTTCTAAGAGCTTGTGGAATACAGGAGCTCCCTCCCCGTTTCCTTCTAAGGGTTACAGTCAGCAAAACAATTAGTCTCACGGAGGACCCCCGCCAATCTAAAGAACGGTCTGCCAGCTGCAGCATGATGCTATTCAAGTTGATTTAGAGATTCTGGGTAGTTTAGATCAGTTCAATACAGTATCTGCACAGGTGGTCATCTGGAAGCATGCCATCTGGCATTTCCAGCCTCGGACATTTATCATTAACGAGCTGTATATACCCGGCGTTGCCCGGGGCAGAAGTAACGTAATCGGTCAAACACTTACATATATACCAAAGTAAACCTAATCGGTCAAACAGTTACATATATAAAAAAACCGAACCTAATCGGACAAACAGCTTCATATATACAGAAGCGAACCTAATCGGACAAACAGCTAATCTATATACATAAGCAAACCTAATTGGTCAAACAGTTACATAAATACAAAAGCAAACCTAATCGATCAAACAGCTTCATATATACAGAAGCGAACCTAATTGGTCAAACAGTTATGCATGTGCAGAATGATTTTACAAACATTATGCGTGTTAACAATCATTAAAAAGAAAAGATTGAGGAACTGTTCTTCTATATGTGATGAAGCCACTAATAAGACAGATTTTTTTCAGGACCCAGCTGTTTCATAACTAAACTACTGCCACCCCAAAGTAATGCCTAATAGTGGTTTTTGGGGTAGCTGTGGAATAAAAAGGGTGTTTTTTAGTCAGTAAGAATCTGACACTACCCTTCAGTACGGGCTGAAGGGTGCCTATGTAAGGTTTTACATCCTTCCCGTATGGAAAAAAAAACATACTAAACTTTTTTTTCATCATTACAGATAATCTCAGTCAAATCGAAGTACGCATTCTCAATTTATTTTTATCTAATTTTTACTTTTTCACAAAGCCATCCCATGCCAATTTGTATGAATAAACTTTTGCTAGAGAGTTAGCAAAAGTTTATTCATGCACATATTTTAATACGGATAATCTATCTCTAATCAAGGTTCTCATTTTCATTCTAATTTAAAATAATAATAGATACTCATTTTTTTCTTCTGTTTTAGAAAAACCAATCTATGCCACCTACGTCTTCGTCAAGTCAGCTTCATCCAGCTTCATCACATATAGAAGAAGAGTTCCTCAATCTTTTCTTTTTAATGATTGTTAACACGCATAATCTTAGTAAAATTATTCTGCACATGCATAACTGTTTGACCAATTAGGTTCGCTTCTGTATATATGAAGCTGTTTCATCGATTAGGTTTGCTTTTGTATTTATGTAACTGTTTGACCAATTAGGTTTGCTTATGTATATAGATTAGCTGTTTGTCCGATTAGGTTCGCTTCTGTATATATGAAGCTGTTTGTCCGATTAGGTTCGTTTTTTTTATATATGTAACTGTTTGACCGATTAGGTTTACTTTGGTATATATGTAAGTGTTTGACCGATTACGTTACTTCTGCCCCGGGCAACGCCGGGTATATACAGCTCGTTTCATATAAATATAAATTATTAAACAGTAAAATCTTCTTCTGTAATTTGCTACCGTGGCAATTTGTGTGTCTGTCCAGGATTTTAAATGACCTGTAGCTCGCAAACCGTTGCACCTATACACTTGAAATGTGGTACACATATAGTACGTCACGTCTACTATCCGCTTTATGGGTGATGATTGTTTTAGTCTTTTTATCTTTATTTTATTTTATTGTACAATCAAGTACTATCTGCGCACAGCAGGGCAGCCGTGGGCGGATGCGTATGGTGTATTCACTCGATGTTATCGTGCATTGCGCTGTCAGTAGTATTTTGATAAAAGAATTTGAACAACATATAAGAAGCGTATAAATTATTAAACAGTAAAACATTAACATTTAAGAAGTAAAGTTACATTAAGTACTACTGCTGTGCCTTCGGGTATACCTCATTTTTTGTTTGCCCATTACATGCTTAAATGTATACATTTTTTGGTGCACCTACCCGAGAACACGCGACATATAACCGAGCGTGGGAGAAGCATGGATTTTAAACACGCGTTGAGTTGATGTGCTGGTCTCCCTCGTGAAATAACTGGTAATGTTTGACTAAAATCTACAGCGAGTAAAACGACATTAGCTCCTTTTTTTTTTTTTACGATCTCTGAGATGTTGCTTTTTTCGGTTCAAGGCTTCATAAGCTCTTTTATGTTGTATGGTGTACTTATCCCAAACCATCATCTTTGAATGTTGCAAGACTTTCGCCTTGTATGTAGATCGGGGTAATTACATTCATTGCATTCCTAGTCTGAATCACAATCTGATTGTATGGGTGGTTACCTGGCACTGTAGGGTTGCCACCCGTCCTTTAAAATACGGAATCGTGCCGCGTTTGAGAATGAAATTGCGCGTCCCGTTTTGAATCAATACTGGACGGGATTTATCCCGTATTTTTTTTATCATTTTTTTTTTAAAGCAGCGTCTCATGCAAATCATCCCACACGCATTTTATGAAGATGCCTCCTTTCCTACTTTTGATTGGGTAATACTTGATGTCATCGTTAGTTTGATTGGTGTTTTTAACTGTCCAGTGAGTAGGGCGTGTCTTTCAACCGTAAGCAGATTTTTTGCACTGGTATCACTGACCTCGACGACGGCGACGTTATACGTCAAAAATAAATTACGATAAATGACGATTTTAGCGATACTTTATTACGACGGCGGCTACATGGACACGATCAAATAAAAACAAAAAAATCAAATAATCATTCTACATTTTCAAAACGTCGAAAAAACGACGGAATGAAAAAAAGGCCCACCCGACGACCCACCCATTCCATTTTTATATATATAGATGTATGCCTTTGTGATTTCTTCACAGGCCAATACAGTGCTCAGTTATTCTTAAACTATTAACAACTTCTTTATCAATGTCAGCATTTTGAAGAACATTTCTCTGTCTGAGCATTTCCAATATATCACCAATTTCTCTCAAAATAGCATCATGTGTTAAATGTTCTCTTTCTATACAAAATAACCATCCCAACTTTTTCTGCTTGTCTACTAATTTGAATGTGAGTAATGCTAAAAGATGTTTGCCAGCTTTCTGCCTATTATCAGGGATAAGTATAAGTATTCGGCAGCAAAGGATTAGCTAATAGGAACCGGCTAAACTGGGTCATCTTTGTCTCGATTGACAATTGACAAAAATCATCATGAACAGAGGCACTGGGAAATAAACAGTGCTGGTATTAAAGGAGCCATTCGGGAAAAGTCGCATTATTATTTTATAATTACAGGTTTTATTTCATAAGTATTTTCTAATAGATTACTTTTCATAATAATTAGATGACTTTTATTTGTGTTTTTTGCACAATTTTCTGACTCATTCATATATATTGTGGTACTTTTTCATGCAATTATTTATTTCATAATTGTCATTTTATGTATTTCATTTTGGCACAAATGGCACCTAATATTTGTTACATTGATCACAAGTCATGTTCAATCTCACGGATGCCACCATGCTCTGGACAAGGACATTTGGCAACCCCGCTTTCACTAGGTTATGCCTCCAATGTTGAGAACCAAGTCTGAAGTCATCTTCAGATCATGCCTACAACAATCAAGACAGTTGCTTTAGGTCTCTTCATCTATGTAACGAAGGCTTTACTGTCTTCAAATTTTAATTTCTTCAGTAGTTCTCCTACTCGTGCCTTCATTGACCCCCAACATCAGTTCTTAATGTATAAGAAACATGATAAAACCAAGTATTTTTTTCATATTTCTGTTTATATGTTAGACTGTCTACTCCACCACTAAATTTCTTTAGTGTTCCATTTAGATTATACTGCTTTACTCTATCATAAGCATTATCAGAATCTTCACAGCTTGAGGACTCCTCTTCAAATTCTTGTATTTTCTCATATAAAATTGTTAATTGCTATTATCTCTTCTTATTCCTCAACTATATCAAAATTGTATTTTACTGAATAAAACTTTATTTTCCACTCTGATTGTTTGAGAACCATTTAATTTCTACCTTTTTCTCCAAGTGATTTTATCAGTTGTACCAGGACTCTGTGTACTCCTTCTGTCTTACATTCCATTAACTCTTTTACTGTGGATTCCCTAACATTTATCTGATGGTTAAAGTTGTAAGCTATTTTAAAGTATGCATTAACGCTCATTGGCTGCATTAACAACTGCATAGATGATGCGACTATCTCAAAGACCATCAATCTATGTGTAAATCAGAAACCATGGGTGACAATGGAGGTAAGAGCATTGTTAAAAGCCCTGTAATGCTGCCTTTGGATCAGGTCACATGGTAGACCTCAGGACAGTGAGGGCAAACTGTCCCAGGGCATCAAAGCAGTTAAGCAAGAGTATGGCAAGAAAATCCATAGCCACTTTTGGGACACAAGAAAGACACCGTGCATGTGGTGTGGAAACCAAGCTATCATAGGCTGGAAGACCTCACCACCTGTCTGCGGGGTTAATGCCTCCCTTCCACATTTTCTAAATAAGTCTTTCAAAAGGCAACTCATTGATAGTCATTAGACAGGTCTGTCACATTGTGGGAACCTCAGTCTGAGGAGACCTGTTACTCCTGCTTCCAGATTCCCACCTTTTGGTACAGCCAGCTGCTCTGTGTCCCATCTGAGCACAGTGGAAATAGTGGGGTCCTGCTCAACACACTCTCTAGATCTCGTTTGGGACTACCTTTTGATACCAGAGTGTTTAATTGTGGAAGTGCATGGCCGGCTGTTTTGTTATCCTTATATTTCGCAATATTTTCAAAATTTTCTGCTAGTTCTGACACCTGAGCTGTTAACTGCTTCACAATCTTTTACATTTTTTTCTAGCATACTCACTTGAGCTGTTAGCTTCTCAATAGTTGCACTATGAGCTTTAAGTGATTGGATAGCAATCAAATTATTATTTTTCTTATGTTTCACAATCTTTTCAAATTTTTTTGCCAGTTTAGACATGACTAGTTAGCTGCTTAATAACTACACTGTCCACTTGCACCCTATCATTTGCTTGGCTCATCTTAGTCTGGTCAGCCTGTGTACTGTCTTTTGCCTCCACTGAATTTACAGTGACTGACCTATATTTTCTCATAGCATTGAGAGGCTCTATTCTCTCTGCATCCTTCCTGGTAGATTTACTTATCTTCTCTAGAATTACAACATCAGTCACCTTCAGGTCAGTGAGTAGTGGTTTTATGTCTTGTCTGATGTTATTCTTTTTATTCAACCCTTGGTAAAGGGTATGAAGGAATGTGCACAGAACTGATCTTTTATCATAACTGAATCCAGTTCCATGCTGCTCTGAAGCCAATAGCACACACTGTTGAAGATCCATTATTTGATAACATGATTTGGAAACCCAAACAATTTGAATGTTTCGTATTGCTCAGTTCCTGAAACAGTTCTGTCCTGCTTTTATCCCTAATGTGTAACCTAAGAAATTGTTTGAGTTCATTTAATGTGAGATCATCTCTGCTTATGAGAAAATTGTTGAAGACACTCGGTTTAACTACCTGGCACTTCTTTTTCTTCTTTTGGCTGCTCCCGTTAGGGGCTGTCACAGTGGATCATCTTTTTCCATATCTTTCTGTCCTCTGCATCTTGTTCTGTTACACCAATCACCTGCATGTCCTCTCTCACAACATCCATAAACCTTCGCTTAGGCCTTCCTCTTTTCCTCTTACCTAGCAGCTCTATCCTTAGCATCCTTCTCCCAATATACCCAGCATCTCTCCTCTGCACATGTCCAAACCAATGCAATCTCGCCTCTCTGACTTTGTCTCCCAACCGTCCAACTTGAGCTGACCCTCTAATGTAGTCATTTCTAATCCTATCCATCCTTGTCACACCCAGTGCAAATCTTAGCATCTTTAACTCTGTTACCTCCAGCTCTGTCTCCTGCTTTCTAGTCAGTGCCACTGCCTCCAACCCATATAACATAGCTGGTCTAACTACCATCCTGTAGATCTTCCCTTTCACTCTTGCCGATACCCGTCTGTCACAAATTACTCCTGACACTCCACCCTGCCTGCACTCTCTTTCACAATTCCCATTACTCTGTACTGTTGATCCCAAGTATCTAAACTCAACCACCTTCGCCAACTCTACTCCCTGCATCCTCACCATTCCACTGACCTCCCTCTCATATACACACACGTATTCTGTCTTGTTCCTAGGGACCTTCATTCCTCTCCTCTCTAGAGCATATTTCCACCTCTCCAGGGTCTCCTCAACCTGCTCCCTACTATCACTACAGATCACAATAATAATTCTTTACATTTATATAGCGCTTGTCATCAGCAAACATCATAGTCCACGGGGACTCCTGTTTAATCTTGTCTGTCAACCAATCCACCACCATTGCAAATAAGAAAGGGCTCAGAGCCGATCCCTGATGTAATCCCACCTCCACAACGAATGCATCCATCACTCCTACCACAGACCTCACCACTGTCACATTTCCCTCGTACATATCCTGTACAACTCTTACATACTTCACTGCCACTCCCGACTTCCTCATACAATACCACAGCTTCTCTCAAGGCACCCTGTCATATGCTTTCTCCAGGTCCACAAAGACGCAATGCAACTGCTTCTGGCCTTCTCTAAACTTCTCCATCAACATCCTCAGAGCAAACATTGCATCTGTGGTGCTCTCTTGGCATGAAACCATACTGCTGCTCACAAATCACCTCACTTCTTAACCTAGCTTCCACTACTCTTTCCCATAACCTCATGCTGTGGCTCATCAATTTTATTCCCCTGTAGTTACTGCAGTCCTGCACATCCCCCTTATTCTTAAATATTGGCACCAGTACACTTCTCAGGCATCCTCTAACTTTCCAAGATTCCGTTAAACAATCTGGTTAAAAACTCCACTGCCATCTCTCCTAAACACCTCCATGCTTCCATAGGTATGTCATCTGGACCAACGGCCTTTCCATTTTTCATCCTCTTCATAGCTGTCCTTACTTTCTCCTTGCTAATCCGTTGCACTTCCTGATTCACTATCTCCACATCATCCAACCTCTTCTCTCTCGTTTTCTTCATTCATCAGCCTCTCAAAGTACTCTTTCCATCTGCTCAACACACTCTCCTTGTTTGCGAGTATGTTTCCATCTTTATCCTTTATCACCCTAACCTGCTGCACATCTTTCCAAGCTCAGTCCCTCTGTCTAGCCAATCGGTACAGGTCCTTTTCTCCCTCCTTAGTCTCCAACCTCTCATATGCCTTTTCTTTAGCCTTCGCCACCTCTCTTGCGCCTTATGTCCTTGTACTCTTGTCTACTTTCTGCATCTCTCTGACTATCCCACTTCTTTGCCATCCTCTTCCTCTATATGCTCTCCTGTATTTCCTCATTCCACCACCAGGTTTCCTTTTCCTCCTTCCTCTTTCCAGATGTCACGCCACGCACCCTTCTTGCTGTCACCCTTACTACATCTGCTGTAGTTTCCAGGCTGTCTGGTAATCCTTCACTGCCACCCAGTGCCTGTCTCACCTACTCCCTAAACTCAACCTTGCAGTCTTCCTTTTTCAACTTCCATCATTTGATCCTTGGTTCTTCCTCTTCTTGATCTCCAGCGTCATCCTACAGACCACCATCCTATGCTGCTTAACTACACTTTCCCCTGCCACCACTTTGCAGTCTTCAATCTCCTTCAGATTAACTCTTCTACATAGGATGTAATCTACCTGTGTGCATCTTCCTCCACTCGTGTACATAACCCTATGTTCCTCCCTCTTCTTAAAATACGTATTCACCACAGCCATGTCCATCCTTTTGGCAAAATCCACTATCCTCTGACCTTCTTCATTCCTCTCCTTGACACCATACCTACCCATCACCTCCTCATCTCCACTGTTCCCTTCACCAACATGCCCATTGAAATCTGCTCCAATCACCACTTTCTGTCCCTTGGGTACACTGTTCATCACTTCATCCAACTCACTCTAAAAATCTTCTCTCTCACCCATTGCACACCCAACTTGCGGTGCATATGCACTAACAACATTCATCATCACACATCCAATTTCCAGCTTCATAATCATTACTTTGCCTGACACTCTTTTCACCTCCAAAACACTCTTGATATACTGCTCCTTCAGAATAACTCCTACCCCATTTCTCCTCCCATCCACACCATAATAGAACAATTTGAATCCACCTCTGATCCACCTGGCCTTACTCCCCGTTCATTTAGTCCCTCGAACGCACAATATATCAACCTTCCTTCTCTCCATCATATCTGCTAACTCTCTCCCCTTACCAGTCATACTGCCAACATTCAAAGTTCCTACCCTCAGGTCCACTCTCTTTACTTTCCTCCTCTCCTCCTGCCTCTGGACACGTTCCCCCCCCCCCTCTCCTTTTTCAGCCAACAGTAGCCCAATTTCCGCCAGCACCCTGTTGGCTAACAGTACTGGTTTCAAACTCAGTAAATCCCTCATGTAATCCAGGCATCTATTTGTTTACCAAGGTTACTGTGTGAAATTTCAGAATCCCCATCATAGATTTGCCTACCATGGACTTTGAACTCCCAGTGAAGCAGAAAAGCAGCAACATCAGCAAGTCTTACCACCTGATAGGAAAGCATCCTCTTCCCAAGTTGCTCCTAATTTCAAAACTTGTGCCAAGGTGTTTAGCTTTGCTCTATTGAGTATCTGGATTCAGTCCTGTGGAGATGACACCTGTACAATCCTCACTCTTAGCTTATGGTTAGGAGTTGTGATATGAAATCCTGGTGGTGACGTAAGTGTGACATGCCTTTGTCCTTCAAATTTCTCACATTATCACCCTTAACATAATCAAAAAGTTAATACAGGTAAAATTCTGTTACAATGAATATCTTTAACACAAAATTTTCATTACAACGAAGTATTTTTATGGTCCCAACAGTTTCCCCATATGACAAGTCTACAGAAGTCTCTTTACTACGAAATGCAATCAGCAGATACTTTCATTAGAACGAAGTGCCCAAAAGGCCTTGAAATGCCTGAATGAATCATCCACACAGCAGTTTGTGCACAACTGAGCTGCGACCACAGAACTATGATCCCTAAACAGAAATATTGTAATTTTTTTTTTCTTTCTTTGAACTTTGCTCATACTGGTTTTCTTTTTTTTTTTTTTTTGCTGTTTTTGTTTTCGGTGGTTTTCAGGAATACCTTTTGCTTATTGCTCATCAACATTTGAAAAATATCCACTGGAGTTTAATTCATTGTCACCCTTCTATAGAAATGGCAGACACGAAAAACTGATAACAGTTCATATTAGAAAAAAAAAAATAATTTCAATTCCGGCAAAAAGATGTTGCCAGTGAATATGGAATTTCACCATCGACACTGTCAACTTTCTTAAAAGACCAAGCAAAAAAAGAAGAAAAATCTTGGGTTGACAAACGTATGCAACTTGCTGCATTTGAAGACGTCAAAAAAAGCAGTTTTTACGTGGTTCAGTGATGCTCGTTGAAGAAACATTCCTATTAATGCACCATTCATTCAAGAAAAATGTGAGGCTTCTAAACTCTATTAGGACCTCCCCCAACTGGACAACACGCCGAAGAGCATCCCAAAGTAAGATCACCGTGTCTGTGGAAGACTTATCTGTTGTTGGAGCAAGAGCAGGCTCATAGCTCTGCTGCGGCTCGCCACCAAAGTAAACAGAAAAGATCTCGATGGGTGATTCAAGGAATATTGTAAAATGCAGGGAATAGGATTACTTGGCCACTAACCTGGTCACAACCCTGCCTGACGCTGTGTCTGTGTATAGGAGAGTGGCAGATCCCGCTACAATAAAAAAAATGTGCTGTTCCTATTTCAAGCTGAATAAAGCTGGTTTTGTTAAAGTATTGAGACTCAGCCTCGTGTTTTGAGGTGCAAGACAGGGACTTATAGCGCGACCACGATCTTTTATGATTTGCTTCTGTGGCACTTCACTGCAGTGCTGTAAGCCTGCCCCGACAACGAACAAACAATCTACAGATGCTGCAATTACGCTTTGGGATGCACTTTGGCGTGTCACCCCGTTGAATGGGGGGGGGGGGGGACCCAAAAGAGTTCAGAAACCTCACAATATGAAGAAGAAAAGGATGATTCAGATTCTGATTGATAACTGTGCTGCCCACAGCATGCTTCCACATTTAGATAATGTTTGCATTGAATTTCTCCCACCCAATTGCACATCAGTGTTTCAGCCATTGGATTTGAGCAACATTCACACCCTGAAAAGTGTATTATCGCAAGGAAATGCTGAGAAAAATTCTCGTCAGCATAACTTGTAGACAGGAGGAGATTAAAATTAATGCGAAAGAAGCTACTGAAATGATTGCAAACGCCTGGACGCAAGTTAAAGAAAGCACTATCGTGACGAATATAGAATCCCATTACTACGAAATTTTCATTACAACAAAATATTTTTTAGATCCCCAGCAGTTCGTTGTAACAGAATTTTACCTGCAAGCTCTTGTTTGCCTAGTTGTGAGAGTTCTGCAGTTTCATCTCCTCCTTCATTTTCTATACTTGCAGCCAGAAGGCAGAGTTGACTGTAATCCAGCAATATTAATTACCTGTGGATATCCTAGATCAGTACCTTGCGTGGTCCAAAACAGTGCCATCACCCTTTTGTACCTGAAACTGGGCTCTCTGGATGACACCCTTATAGGAGTCCTCCCTGAAGATTCACAACAGGGATTTCCCAAGCATAGTGGCGACTGTCTCCACAATAGGGTGATGATCCCAGCCGAGCCCCTGCTTGTTATGGGCTTCAGGCCTAGGGGAACCTGGGCCAGGTACAAGCCACTGTTACTATAGGGAGTAGCCACAGCGATATGATGCCAAAAGCATAAAAGAAACAGGCAGCAGTCTGGAGTTTTTTTATATTATAATTTACCCAGAGGTATATCTGCTTCAATCTCTAGATCAACATGATGATCAGTTAAACAATGGTATGCATCAATTTCCTTTCAAGAACAGTAGTGTAAACACATTTATTTGATTAAATAACAGTATTGTTGTCAGCTATCAAGAAGTACATATACCACTGTATGCTGATTAGAAACAATTTGTCCCCAGAATGTGTTAATTTTCAGAGAAAGTGACCCTTTTGTAAGACAGGTAAATATCTATGTTCTGTAGGTAGCCATTTGCCCTTTCACTTATCCCAATCTCAAACAAAGGGTGCCTATTGCCCCTTCATCTCTTGGCTTTTATAGTACATTTATTATTTACATGTGTTTTCCCTAACAGCAACATACAGAAACACCCTTTTCTTTAAAACACCAATTTTACAGCCCAGTACAAATACATAAATAAAAAAAAATTATTATTTGGGAATGTACTGTTTTGAGGAACCAATAGCTACTGAAGGCAACCCTCAAAAGACAGATCAAATTAATAAAATATCTACTCCAATTTCAGAACAAGTTGCAAAACTCTCTAGAAGCTCAAATGTTTAATTTGACTAGAGCAAACTACCATTCTTGCTTACCATCATTATTCAGGTCCATCTGTCTGAAAATCTTGTCTGTCCGTTTTTCTGGTGTTGATTCATCCTCTGGCATCTTCATCACAGATGAAACCATCTTATAAATTGCCTGGTAATGAAAAAAAAATTCAAATAATAACTCAAGTGATTGTTGTGTACCCATAACAAAAACATAAAAACATTTGAGTATCCAAAATTTAAAATACTGATTCTGCAGTGCACTTTAGAGAAAACAGACCATGCATCTGAGCACCCAACAAGCCCATGAAACTTCTTTTAAAAGTAACTTCAACAAAGTCTGAAGCAAGTAAGCAGCTTCACTGAAAAAAAGATCCTAGTTTCAGATAAGAATGTTTTCAAATCAAACTAAATTCATGGACATATTTACCATTTTGTTGGGTTTACTCTCCTTAATTAACAGTTTTATTTCTCCTTTTAGGATATGGTTTACTTTTTGCCAAACCATTTCAGTCAGATTATTCAAAAAATCTAAAGTTGTTCTTTCTGTAAAATATTCACTAACCATTTGGAAATGGAAACTTGTTCACTGTCTATTTTACTTGTCCAGTTTCAATAAAGCTAGGTACCTGGAGCCCCTACAACTCTCAGCCTTCAAAGTGTTTTAAGAGCTGAGGCATCAGGTATGACTCTGGGGCTTCCTGGCTGGTTTTTACTAAATAAATCAGAGTTGATGAAAGAAGGACATCACACACATGCTGTTAGACCAGCTACTGGAGATATAATCTTCCTGATCTCATATACAGTTCATGTAGTTAAAGTGTACTAACCCAACTCCAAACAACACTATTATTCAAGTCAATTCTTTCTGAGATTTTTTGTATTCTTCCTTTCTTCAACTGGAAATCTTCACATAGGCATGATGATGGCCTGAAACTACAGGTAATGGAGCAGGTGTTCCAAAAAGGTTTAAAATGACACTGCATGTTTGTGATACAAATATCTGCTATATTCATATTACAATCTCCAGAAAAAAAAGTATTGTATTAAAGTTCTCAAATACAAAAATGGGCCACCCATTAGGATTTCAGTTTATAATTTATTCTCCACACCAACGATCAATACACCATGCAATCCACTACAAAGTAATCACACCAAACAAAAATTTGTTGCATCAACATGTTCCACTCCTTTACCCATAGAGCAGCAGCAATAATAACCAGAAAAATGGACAACCAACACTACTTCCCTATTGGTCTCACACAGTAAAACAGAAAAATAAAACCCACACACAAATAACAGTAAGTGGAGAAGAATATATACTGTAATTTTAAATACAAAAATATAAATAAAAACAACAATTTAAACAGACTCCCTAGAAACTTAGTGACAACCACAAACAAGGCAAAGAAACATAAAATGATAGACCAGTAGTAACAGCTGTTCGAAGTGATAACCATTCCTTATAATTGCTCCAGTAGAAACTGGAGAATGTAGAAAATGTTTGGAAAAGGTTTGCAGACCCCTCCGATCGAAATAAAATCTTTATAAACTTAAAATGTGGAAAAATAGAATTTGATGGAGTTCTTTTCATTTCAAAACCTGAAATGTAGTAACATAGAGCATGATAAAGAACAGTTTCCTCATCATGAGGTAAACAACTCACACCACTTCCCCTGCTCAATTGTGCACATGCTTCCTTTATTAGACAACTGTTTGAAAAATTACATTCTAATAGCCAATACGCGGCGTAGCATAAGCTGCATAATTATTTATTGATGTGTGAACACTTCCTGAAAGACACAGTTGTCCAAATGGGGTGGGTTTGAGGATACGACTGAGTGAATGAAAAGATGGAACTCTGGAGAGAGCAACATACAGTCTGTGACTGAAAACTGGCTCTGTCTTGCCTGCCATGGTTGGCTGCCTTAGTGAATTATAATTATATATAGATATAGATAGATAGATGATTATTATACCATAGAATGCACAGCGTAATAGTAAACTAAATGTAAAAACAACAACAGAAAACTTAACACTGCAAGAGTTCATGCTATAGCGCTACGAACCGCTCGCTAAAAACACTTTTTTAATGAGTTTTAAGCATAGGGAAAAAAAATTAACATTTGAAAAATCCATAATTTAATAAACCACCAAGAAAAGTAACATTGCAACAATGCACGCTATGAACCGATCGCTGTAAACAGAAGTGAAAACAAAATCAAGCCCGGTGCATTCTTTAACTGCCTTCTCTGCCTTATGCGTCCAGCCGTCTCTCTCCCTCATGTGTGTGTGTGTGTGTCACGTGCTCTCTCTCTGGCTCGCTCGCTCGCTGCACAAGGAATGCACAGGGAAAGACTGAGCACGTGCAGAAACCATCGGCGTGCATGGCTGCTTAGTGAATTGTTGGTGGGCATGGCTCCGTCTTGCCTGGCATGGTCTTGTGTATGTGTGTGTGTGTATCTCTCTCTCTCTCTCTCTCTCGCGCGCGCGCGCGCGCACAACTGCTTAGTGAATTGTTGGTGAGTGGGGCTCTGTCTTGCCTGCCATGGTCGGCTGCTTTAGTGAATTATGTTGGCGGGCGGGGCTCTGTCTTGCATCTTGCCTGCCATGGTCAGCTGCTTTAGTGAATTATATATATAGATAAAATTTTTAATAAAATTTACACTGCAACATTTATTCAAATCAAGTTCTTATGTACTTTTTTTTTTTTTTAAATCAATTGTATATCACACAGAAAAAATAAAATTTTAGTCATGCTTTCAAAACAAGCAAAAATATGAATATATACACACAGTATATATATATATATATATATATACATATACACACATACACACACACCTTCCCCAGGATTATTTTCAGAACAAATTAAGAATTCAAAAAAAGTGTGTATTTTATTCAGTCAATAAGCATCAACTTCAGTGTTATCAGGCAAGATCCAGTAGTCTAGCATATGCTCACATGTAATGGTTCCCTCCTTGAAGCTGGTCTAACAAGAAAGTCCAAAGATAGCTAGCATTCTCCGCCCTGTGAGGATTGCCACATTATTCACACTGGTTGTTTTTAAGCCATCTACTACTGTATGTAAATAGACATACTCTGGAGAGTCTCAGAAACTACTGGAGTCATTTCAGTATAACTGATTTAGTCATCTTCCGCTGTAAATTGTCTAGTAGTTAGATAATAAAAATGGTGTCAAATTTGATTGCTAGTAGGTGTCCGTTAACATTTCATGGAAGAGGGAGGACCCAAAAATAACTGGAATTTTGTTGTTGTTAGGTTATTTATTTATTCCCGGTTATTTTTGGGTCCCCCCTCGTATATGATGTATGTCAGTGGCATGCATATCAGATCCTTTGTAAGGATGCCTAATATGTGCATATTAGTCAAATTTAAAGTGGAAATTTCAACACCATAATATTTCTCATCTACTAAATATAAGGGTCCAAAATAACAAAACAAAATCCCTATGGCCAAAACTGCTTGGTATTTACCAGACCTATAACCATCAGTTTCTGTTGCACTTCTCCACCCAGCCATTACCTTTTGTTTTTTTTTTGTTTGTTTGTTTGTTTTTTGTCAAAGTGGTAACCTGATACTGTGGACAGGGTGTTTGGGTGTGTTTATATACTGCATATTATATTTTATTATATCAATTTCCTTGTTGAGCAAGCCCATTCATTTTTATGCATTATTAACATTCATATAAAGCATATTTAAAATACCTATATTTTGTATATGAAAGTACAGTATTATATTTTAGGTTCTGCCTTATGGTGAATGCTGCTAACTCTATATGCAGGAGTATGACCAGCAATAGACTGGCCTGCACCCACACACTACCTCTATCTGGCTAATGTCCATTCACAATTCCATCAAATATATACAAATATATTCACTTTTGGCATCTGGAAGAAAAACAAGGCTACAAACAGTAAGAACCTAAGATACACGGGATTTGTTGAGTGTGCAAACTCCATAGAGTCATTTATTCAGACTACAACTTGAACCTAGGACTCAGGGTTGTGAAGCTACACTCCTACCACCCAGTTTATTAATTTCTCTTGTCAAATTTATTATTTCCCAGACAAAGCTGTTTCATGCTTGATGTTTTTTTTTGTCTTTACCTATGGAATGCTCTACAGCTGCTGGATTTCATTTCCACTACTTTCATATTTGCTTAATATAACATCTCCCTTTCTCGATTCTTATTTGTGTAAAACAATTCAGAGTTTATATTTCTGGTAGATGGTAAAGATCAACAAGAGAGTAGTGAAAATGAACATAACACAGAAGATGAGGTATCACCATGATATTGAAAAATCTAAAATGTTTTATTATTTTGAGAGGATGAGCTGTATGCAAACATGAACTGTGTCAAATTAGTGTAAACAGGCTTGAGGATTATACTAGAAGACAAAACTCTGATAAACATGAAGTGAAAAGGGCACTTTGTTTAAGGACGGATATAGTCTATATCCATTTGGTCAAGAAAGGACCCTCTTTTTATTATTGTGAATGGACTGGTTTTGCAGTTTGTGGCCAATCTGTACATATTTTCTAATATGAACTGGATTAGAAAAACATTAAATCCTTAAATAAAATCATGTCTTTTTTGTAACATAGGAGGCATTTATGAAAAATTATTCTTATTTGCTGTACAGTCTCTACTCAATCAGTTATCTAAAAGGCACATTAGTCTGTTTATTCAATTTTAAGTGAAGTGAGTGGAAAGCTGCCAAAATGTACTGTACATGTAGCATCTGAAAGCTCTTTAGTACTGTGTGTCTTTCATGCTTTACTATTTTCACTGAAGATATACGAGCTGGGGCAGAAGCACACTCCACTTTTCAAGTCCAAGCTTTATATACTTGGACAGCACAGAGAGATTAATAAGTAAGTTAATTTTAAGTAGATTAATCAAGTTTGTGACACACAGTACAACACAGCAAATACAATGGGTCAATAAGTAAAAAATGGGAGGCAAATACTTAAGATACTGAACTGCTAATCACTTGTACATTTAAAACTTTAACATGATGTCAACATTCTGAAATCCTACAGTTAAGACAAACTGTTGCCTTGGCTGGCCCTCAGGATAATCCTTGCATTTTGCAAACTCAGACTAAATCCAAGATAAATTTAACTCTATAATCCATAATCGCAGTCCTCTTCGTCATCCAGCCAGGGGTCAGTGTTCACATGGAGTGGCAGCCTGTTAGGCAGCACAGCCAGCCAGCTTCCATACCAGGGCCATGTGCAGGGCTCTTAAGTATAGTAGGATTTCTAGGATCACGATAGATGCTGCTCTTATTATGAAATAAGAATATTTCATATTTTGCTAATGCAGTCATTTTTTAAATTTTGTTTTTTGAGCTTGACAAATTGCACTGTGTTTTCTAAACATTACTTGTCAAAAACTGATAAATATAATCCACTGGTCAAAAACTAATATCCAGTAGAACATACTCTAAAATATATAATATCCAACTGTGCTGTACTTCAAATGTCTTCGAGCAGACATTTGTTGACAAGAGCTGTCGAGTACAGTATGCTTTGACAAATCGTTGCCAACTTGGTCCAGCAGCATGCAGTATATAACCATCCCAGTACTAACCAGACAGAAGGCAAAAAAAAAATCTCTTATGTAATCTTGTAGGTATTAGAGATAGCGAGAAGCTTCTTTTAAGCACTGTCACTCACTGTCCTCATATTCACTGCTAGCTATCCTACTGCACAGTAATTTGTTCAGGATAGCAATGTAAAGAACACAAACAACGTTAACATATGTCACTAAATATTCTAAATTAATTTGTTGTAAAAATGTATTGATAAAAATCTTGTTTTTGGATTTATTCTTGGCGGACAGTCTTACATTATACATGCTCTTGTGATCAGACAGATGACATTTATTTGTTATCATAATAGTAGAAAAATCATAGCAAGCCTACATGGTACAGTTCAAGAGTGAAAAGTTGGAAAACATTCAACTAGACTGGGCTATTTTAAAGGTATAGCTCATCTGAACATGCATCCATCCATGTAACAAATTAATCCTGGTCAGAGTTAAAGGGTGCCAATGCCCAATCTAGCCACATTTAGTGCAGAGTAGGAAGCAACCATTTGCAGAGTCCCAGTTAACCATTGTGCACATGCACACACACACACACAAACACACACACACAGTCACGGAAACTAGGTCAATTTAGAGTTGTCAATTAACCTAATACACAAATCTTTGCAATACAGAAGAAATATGAGGGTATCTGGTTGAAAGCCAACAGACAGATACTGTATACTGTAGGTAAGAATGTGTAAACTCCACAATGAGTTTCCAGGCTAGGATTACATTCTAAGGTGCCATTGATACCCAGTGCACTATCAAGCTACCCTACCATTATGTACTTACACCCTACCTCAAAATCATAGTCTGCACTTTTGTACATAATCTTCAAATTGTGATTGTGTTTTAGTAATACGGAAAGTCACTGTTCAGTCAATCTGCAAAATCTCTTTTTCAGAGATCAAAAATGACATTTTAAATGTTGAAACATTTACAGTACCATGGTTTATAAGTGTAATTTTACAAAATAACAGATATTACTTTTCATACATTTTAAGCATTATGTAAATTTGTGTACAACAAATTCTAAAATGATTCAAAAAGAAAAAAAACTTTTAAAGACAAATATTCATAGTTTCACTTGTCCATCTGTACAGCAGACTAAAACATTCTGCTTAGACTATATATGTGTGCTCCAGAACATGGAATTCCTGAGTAATGGGACACATTTCTCCAGAGTCAGCCATCACAGTTAACTACTCTCTCCCAGTCTTTTTCTTCCCACTTTCACTCTTTAGTTTTTTACTCTAGTGGTCCTGTTGTTGCATATGTATTTAAAACACACAGTTCCTGAGAACAACAGAGCACAGTTCATTTTGGAGCTAATTTTTCACATTGTGAAACAACCTCTGTAAAAGCAACTGCCATATATTTCAATCACTCTAGCACTTTTCTCTACTTAAGGAAGCAATCATATTTAAGCAAATTCTTGCAGAAATGCAGAGAACATTTTGTTTAGCAATACGTCTTCTTCACATGGTTGCCCTCTTTTTGGGAATCCTACATTGGGCTGGATGCCATTAGATACTTGGCAAAAACGTTGCTAACACCTAAATTTGAGAACTTATCTTTGGTAGGTTCAGGAACTGTGAACAACCTAAAGTACATGTTGGTTCCAGGCAAAATGTTCTTTATGTTGTACGTTTTTTTCCCTGACTTCTTTCTGACACCTCGGTAAAATAAATAAAATGTTAAAATTTACATGTGGCTTCTAACTATACCTAAAAAACATGATTTGATTTGTGCTCTGAGCATCACTATTAAACAAGAGTCCAACATTTTAACACTCCATGGAAGGCCAGGATTTGACTCCTGCCTGCAGCAAGAGTTATTACGGTAAATAAATGTTGAAAGTATAAAGAGATGTATAAATTAGCAGCTATGGTTGACTCTAAAAATACACTTGAAACCATTTTACTATGTTGTACATGTGAATATTTTATGCAAAGGGTGTGAAGTATATTTTGCTCTAATGACATCTTGCATGTGCCATTGTGAGAAGGCATGGTATTGCAGATTACGATACTTGCCTTATTTCCATAATAATACGGAGACAGAGAAGCACTACATTATTCCCATGCAGACACAGGAAGAACATGCAAACTGCACATAGGGAAGACCCAGGACTCAAACCCTGGTCTCCTTTCTGCAAGGCAGCAGCATTACCACTATGTCATCATGCTGCCCCTGGGTGTTAATGGAACAACCAGAGTTACAAGAAACAAAAAAAAAAAAAAAAAAAGAAAAAAAAAAAAAGGATTCAATAATGGATTAAATGAGGAATAAAAACCATTTACTAATCTTGCTACATGTATACAGCCAGCTACCGCCCAGTTAGTCGGTATGACACAGTTAAATTATGGATTCTCAATAGTAAAAACTAGCATTTTAACATCTTTCCAGCTTCAGGATGGAGCTATTATATTATGTCATCATAATATGTTCTGTATTTCTGAAATACCTTTGAAGATAGCATACATGTTGCCCATGTGAATAAATACCTTCAATTGACTTCTACCATTAGCACAGACACTTTTTCCTGCAATTATATCTTCCTGCTGCAAGACAAAATTAACTTCAGCAATCACTGGACAGTTTAAACAGTAGGGCACTACCTGAGCAGTTAAACAAATACAGCCGATTCAGGAATATGACATTTAATAGAATATTGAGAGGACTCCTATCTTTCCAGTACTCAGATACTGAAGACTTGGTAACAGACGTCGGCATAAATTTCCAATATGGTCATAGTCTTGCTATGTCAAAATTGAAAACCATACATTACATCTTGTACTATATGTCAGCAGAAACAAAAGTATAGCTTAGTAAACTAAAGCTCACAGCTCTAACCAGCACAAAACACATATTCAGGTAAATATAAAATATTTAAGAAAAACAGGGCCAAAATCAACTTAAGCCCATGTGAAATTAAGTGCCTTTCCAGCAAACTTTAGTCACTGCATTCATTTACATAATCTTAGCAAGTCAGTGGTGCATTTCCGTGAAGCCAAACACCTAAAGCGACATCAGTAGAACTAGTCTGCAACAGACAAGTTAGATTTTGTCTTTAGTCATGATATATATAGGCTTTATGTGCATGACAACTGACAAACAATGAATGTTCATCCGTAATTACATTGCATATGATGTACTGACGAGGAATGAGGAACATGCGTTTTTAACCTCACAAAACAAAGGTTAATTTGTCTGATGTCCCATGTTTATGTGCTAAAATAGAATGGATAAAAAAAGAAAAAAAAGGGGCCAAGACTGGAGCTGAACTCGCAATACCTATTAACTTGTTGATCCTTCGAACAATACCATCTCCGTCAGGCAGCACAGCACACTGGCCGTCACAAAATGGTGCGAGAAAGACTGCACTTAAAGATTAGCCCTTAGCTGGTAATTCTCATATTGGCAGCAATTTTCAGCCATTTAAATTGACACAGCACATTGACAAGTTCAGCAACTCTGTTTGGCAAATCTAACATACCCCACGACTAAAAGTCACGTAATGTGACATTGGCTTTATGAACTAACTTGTAAATTCAGCTAAATGCTCTAATATGTACTACTGGAATGAAGAGATCTTAACCCTCAATAAAACACTGCTATTTTACTTTAAAACTTGGCTTGCATCTTTTCAGAACAGGTTACCACTGTCAACAGTCAAAAATATATAGAGTTTTAATGATGCTATTACTATAATAATGACCCCAATGACCAATGAGAATGATAAACCTACCAGATTTGTTGGCTGTCAACCAGTTAGCACATAGAATCAGATATAGAGATGGTGCAGGAAAAGGTCCATCACAAACATTCAAAAATAAACTTGTTTTCCCAAGAATAGACTTACTACTTCCCTCTTCCTTTCCCCAGGGCTAGTTATCACTACCATCATATAAACAGGTTACTGTATTGCCCTCCTAGAAGCTATATAGAACAACAAACACAAACAAGTTTACCTTATCTAGTCTCTCTGTAATAGGATAGTTATGCAGATATTTTCTTATTTAAATTCTAGTTTAACTGCTATTCGTTTTACTTTATTATGTTCTAAATTTATTAGATGCACCTATACTAGAACAAAAATTGTTTTAACAATAATAGTGTATGTATTTACTAGTTATGCTACAGGGCTAAATGGTGGCGATAGTGTTAGTGTTGCTGCCTCACATATCTAGAGTTTAAATACCAGTCAAGGCACGGTCTCTGGAGTTTTCACATTCTTCCAGTGCTTATATGGGCTTTTCTGTGGATACTGTGGTTTACTGCTTACATCAAATGAAAGTTTCCTAAACTGACGTTGTGTGAGTGAGTGAGTGAGTGTAGAGGTTTAGGAAAGGTGGGGTCACACTAGTAATCGGTCAACAGTTTTTTTTTTTTTTTTTTAAAAAAAGCATTTTCTCCACTAATTGCTACAACAGCCAAACAAATTAAAAAAAAATTATCAATTACCTCAACCACATCAACCACTTTAGCAAAGACCTATTTGCAGCTAGGTATGCCTCACCCCCACAACTAATACTCAGTGGTTGTTTATGATGACAGCAAGCCCTAAAATCTCATTATTCTATTGCTTTAGACATTTTGCTTTAGACAGCCCAGAAACTGCTGCATCACCAGTTCTAACTGTCTGAAAGGAGACTGCCGAGTATTAAACATAGGAATGTGTAAGAATGTTAACTGTTGACCCTATTCAGTATTCATCTCAAACTGCAGGCTAACATATCAGAAATATTAGTTGTCAAATACTTGTACCTTTTCTGTAATATACATACCTGCACAATCTCCAACATTTCTTCCCTGCTAATATAGCCATTCCCATCCAGGTCATACATGCTGAAAGCCCACTTAAGTTTCTGTTCCAGTTTGCCACGGGATGTTACACTTAATGCAATGATGAACTCCCGGAAATCAATGGTCCCATCATTGTTTGTGTCAAAAGTACGGAAGACATGCTCAGCAAACTTTGAGGCATCACCATAGGGAAAAAAGTTGGCATAGATCTTCTTGAACTCCTCAACTGTCAGTGTTCCACTAGGGCAGTCCTTTAGAAATCCCTGTACGAGAACACAAAAGTAAAACTGTAAAGAGGACAGGTCAATAGAAGCCAACATAGGGCTAGGATGGTAGTACCTAAATTGCATATCACAGTGCATGTTGCCTTCGTGCTGTTCATCAGTTAACAGATGCATATGTTGTGAAGTTAGTCATTTCGAATTTTGCAATTCATTGACTTAGGTTTTGAGAGTGATGCAAATTCTTCAGGTGTCAAGGAGTACCACCATTTCAGCATCATAATTTGGTTCTTAGGTATCGTAGTGCTGCCTCACTGAACCAGAATATGATGTTCAAATCCTTTCCAGGAACCATTTTGCATGCCGCACCCAACCCCCCCCCCCCCCCCCCCCCCCAAGTCTAAGTGGGCTTTCTATAGGTATCCTGGCTTTTCTCCAACAACCCAAAAACATGCAGGTTAGCTAGCTGGCAAGTCTAAATCCATAAGTGAGTGTGGTGTGACCTGTGATGAACAGCAATTTTATTCAGGGTTACTGGGCAAGGTGTTCACCCCCATGACCCTGAATTATACAGTGGATAGATGGGGGGAGCATGTGCAGTTTTACAAATGACTAAAAGAACAAATCATTACCATGGAAGTTAGTTAAGAGAACAAGCATCCTATAAACGGAACAACTCTTAAAAACACTGCTTCTGTAACATCTTTCACTGTATTTTGGAGAAACACTTTTAGTTTTTTCCTGTTATATATCATGCATATTAAACAACTGATTCATTCTGACTGTAGGCCACGATATACAGAAAATGATATGGAGAGAGAATACACTGCCCACCTTGTACCATTCCTGCAGCTCGTGGTCTGTGAACTCTGTGTTTTCCCGCAGATCTTGCAACATCTCCGGCCGTAGCTTGCTGTTTTGCTTACCCATGGTGTTGCTACTTTATGGAAAGCACAGAATGAGCACCCAAACAGAAGCAATAGCAGAAGAAGAATGGACCTGCAACAAAGCAGCACAAAGGGTTAGCAACCTTTCAAGCAAATAGCTTCAGGTTAGTGGCCTGGGGTAGATGTTCACATAATACTGAGAAGGTTCATTTTATTTCATGCATACTAAGCATAAGTGCTGCTCAACATATATTCCTAAAAAACCAGGACAGCACTATCCTTTAGAGCAAACAATGGGATAGTGATGTAGACAAGTCTCTTCTCTTTTGGGGATTCTATTCCACCAAGCTCTAGTTTCCGCAATTAGTCTATAATAGCTTACCTGCTTAGACTTCTCAAAGCACCCTGAGAACATCATCTTATTCTAATTAGAGGCAATTTGGAGACGGAAAGGCAGAGATCAAGGGTGAATGAGAAACAGGCTCCAATTAACATCTTTTACACATCAGCTCCCTCCTCCTCACACACAATTAGCCTGCACTTTAAACATACAGAACTATTTAAATATAGGACAACCAGCAGGGCAATTTCAAATCACTGCTCCCACGCATGAAAAATGTTCTGCTGCTATCTTTTATAGCCTAAAGACCAGAAAGGAATTTACAACAAATTAAGAAGTTTGTGTAACTGTTAACAGTGAAACAGTCAATGATAGGGCTGGGGTACTAATTCACCCAGGTATTTTTGTAGCCTGTGACACTTCATGGAACCTGTTGAAAGTAACTCTGAACTTGATGAAAGTAAAATTTTAAAAAATAAAATAAAAAAAAAAAAAGGTACAACTTATGTAAATTATATGTCACAGTTGTGTGTCAGTCTTTATCAGACAACCAAAAAAGAAATAAATAAAAGATATGCCTGCAACAAAAGGGTTTTACCTCAACTTTCGTGCAACAAATGCTCTGAGTTCCATATTTAAATGAAAGACTTTATTCGGATAAGGGCAGAAAGGTGGCACTGTGGTACACATGATGACTCACAGTTCCAACAACAACAAGAACAATTACATTTCCAGTGTGGTCCAACTTGCAGCTTCCAGTGTTAACCAGCATAGACATGGGGTATCTGTAGTTATTCCAATTTTCCTTCACATCTTATACTTGCAGGTATAGTTTACCAACAATTCTCAATTCAACCAGTACAAACAAGTATGGGTATGTATGCAAGTGCTCTTTAATGAGCTGGTGCTCTATCAAAGTTTGGTCTCTGCTTTGCACCTGATGCAGCCAGAACTCAAGCTCCTACTAATCCAGTAATGAAAAATATAGGCATAATAAAATGATACAAAGCTTTTATTGCTAATCAATGACTCAATTAAGAAATTCTAATAAAATAAAGTATTTTATCTTGATTTTTTTTTTTTTAATAGCTCTCCCTTCCTCAGGTATTATGCCATGGCCTCGATTCTTTGGCTTTTATCCTAAAATTCCATCTTTGCTGTCCCAAAAGCAATTATGACATATAATAAAGGATAGACACACGACCAAAAAAAAAAAAACACAAACACAACAGCTTGAAGTAACAGTCCAGTATACACAAAAAAAAAAAAAAAATCAGGATGTACAGATAGACATGACCATATGCACCACTAGAATAGAATGCATCAGGTCTCCCGGTGATCTTACATGGTCAAAGAATGGTCAGTTCTGGAATGTTACTGGTACTACACACAAAATGCATTGATAATACTTCTATCAATCATATAAACACCAAAGGGATATTGATTATGCCTGTCAAGTTGATCTGTAATGTAATTTTGGACTTTGTGAAGCTAGATAATCAGGTAGGTGTAGCACAGATGACTGTATGACCAATGCAGGTTAATTTGTCACAGCAACAGTGACAGCAATTATGATTGCAGAAAGTCTATCATGCTGGCGGAGACAAATCTCACAGGCTCAGAGTAAAAACTATCACAGAAGGACCACTGGGTCTTGGGAATATTGTTGGATCTGTATTAAAATTATGGTACTGGTATAGAGGTCTAAGGGCTGGTATTGGTATTCAAGTCAAAACAGTTCTGAATCAAATAACTCTTTCCAACGACAAATCATTCCAAAACCACCCCCACTTCCTGTCCGTCACTATAAATTGTCCACCAGCCATTTTTTTTTGTTGCATGTCTGTACTGGATTTTTACAGACAAAAAACCTGTTACTTTACAGTATACAGGGCCTAAAAACACCAAACCTTTACAGTGGTCTTTGTGTTTCTTTACAGTGGTGTAGTCGGCAGGATAAAGCCCGAAGAAATGACAGAAGGGCAAGACCTAAATGCAGTCCTGACCACCATGGCCAACGAGCTGCAGGCTCTAAAGGTTGACCAGGCCAAATTATATATATTATAATTAAAATAGTTAAGATAAAAACAAAAACGACTGAGCATAATATGCTTAAGAATTAACATTTGCTTCCTCTTCCTAAATTAATGAAATCCTGTTACCATATCATTTTAAAAAAAAAATAGGATTTTTCTGTACTTTTTCAGTATCCATATACTGCACCACCCTATTTGAGACATGAAGCAAAACCACCAGTATCAATATGTTCTACTGACTACAGGCATCTGGGACCCTCCATGTATCATTGAGTAACCCCTCAACCTAAACTTGCAAAGGTGAGACTCCTTCCGTGGTATCCATTGCCATATTTATGCACACACAGTAACGATGGGTATGTGTAAAACGTTTAAAAGTGTGATTATTTAAGTAAGAATTAGTTCTCTCATGCACTTGCACCTTGGGCATGGTTGGCTCCCACCTTGGACCCTATATAGACAGGGTAACCTCCGGTCTTCCACAATACTGAAAACTGATTAAGCAAGTAATGTATATAGACTAATGGATGTACACTGTTGTCCCTACCATTACAATGTAATAAATTACCACTTCTTGCACCTTTTAGTGATTTTTTAAGAGGACGTTATTTTTCTAGTGAATTTCAATTTAACATACTAGTTCACAAGTGGCTTAAACACCTTGTTACTCTAGTTTTACAAAGTTTTAAGCAAAGCTGAAGTAGTTTGTTGACAAATGATAGGCTGTTTCTGAAAACTAACACATAATCTTAATAAATACATTGTATGTACTTTATGAGTTATGCATATGTGAATGTATTTTTATTAACTTTGTGTGTATATTAATAAAATTAGTTTAAAAGTTTGCTAAATGCATTGGTAATTAAAAAGACCTGTGATGCACTGATGACCTGTCCGAGGGTAGCACCATCCTTGTACATCTTGCTCAGACGCTCTATGATCTTGAATTGGATCAGTATAAAATGTTATGTTATTTAAAAATTAAATTCACTAGTGTCACCTAGTCTTGGGTGGGTTCTCACCTTGCAGACAATTTTGTTTGGAAGGGCAGCAGCCCCTTGTGACCCTAAACTGACAGATAGATGGAACAGATCAAGAATAACTTGAAGCAGTATCATTAAGTTGCAAAAACAAATTGCTTCAATGTCAAGAGGTTACTCTGTACCCAATTCATGTTAGAAATCTATATCTATAATGCACATATATTATATCTGTGTGTGTGTTCATTACAGACCCTTCATTTAATGCATTTATAGACACATACATTCTCTACATATAAAAGCTGTTAACTTAAGAACTGTGAGAGTGGCTTTACTGAAAACTATGTGCTTCCCTTAATTATGGGACATAAATTCATACTATCAACAGTATATCTCTATTTTTAACCTAGTAATAATGAAGGGTGGCAAACTGCACCATAATGCTAAGCAAAATGGGATTTAATTTACCAAGAGCATCTCTGCGTTGAACAAGGATGATAATGACTTTACTCTATTAAATGACATCAATGTCCCACAAACAATATTTTTTCCATCCATTCACTGAGTGACAATGATGTTCTGAACAATCATTAACTACAACCCTCAAAACACATATCTGATGCAGCTTAGTAACCAACTCTCTTTCTCGGAAAACATGAAAACCATCACTGCTGTACAGCATCTTTAAAGATAATGGAATTTTCTGTTGCCCAAAAATAGGTGTAAACAGAAATCTTGGTTTTTACTTCCCTTGATTCTCTGCCTTTTTTCCTTTTCCATATTTTCCAGCTTTTTTGGAACTTTCAGGCTAAAGTTGGCTGGGTGAAGCTGCTCTTTGAATTCTGCATTTGATCTTCCTTTACTAACCTGTTGATTTTTTTGTATCTACACCAACCTGGCCACTTGAAGACAGATGCTCCAAACTGTCACGTTGCTAGCAGGTAGTCTGAATGGCTTTCATTCAGATAGGCGAGTTCCAACTTCATGCAATTTTTTTTCCTTTAAAAATCCAACTCACAGCCCCAGACTAAAAAAAAAAAGGCTAACAAGTTATTCCGTAGCTGCCTTGTCAGACTTCCCAATTACCAATTAATGGAGAGTCGAAAACCTTAGCGTTGCCTTTTGTCATAATCAAAAATCTATGCATACATTTGCTCAAAGATGACACGTGCTTTAGAAAGTGTCTATGAAGCAGTTGGGTTTGTCCTCTTCACAGCAACAGTCCAGATTAGCACCCGATTTAGCTGGGATGTTTGATAATTCGGTTACATTAAAGAGATCAGCTACTTCTTGGCACAGTTAAATTGGTGAAGGAGAGGCATTGTAAGGACGCTGGTTTGCAGATTATAGTAAAAATGTGGCAACTTGCCCAATCCAGGAATCCTAAGCGGTTTGACACCTCGGTCCACATGTAAGCACTTCAAGGAGAGATGGAGAAAGCAAAATATATTAATAACTGTAAAAGAATGTATTATGTTCTAGTATACATTTTATGAGAATGGACTGGAGCAAGCTCATTATTTGTGCCTGAATTGGCAGAGGTGTGAAAGTGGCTTGAAACAAAAAAAAATAAATAAATAAATAAAAAAAAGACATCAAGAAGCAGATACATAATATGCAGAAAATAAAATATTCAGTCGGTGCCAATTGATTATTAATACCCTCTAGAAATCATACAATTTCTATCAAGAGAAAATGTGACTAAAATGCAAAGAGACACAAGAATATAATCCATAAAGCAATCATTTATTTATACAGACAGGTAATCAATTCAAGCAAAATATAAAAGAAACAGAGGATACAATGTAACTAACTACTTCTCTTTCTGGATCCTGGAGTCTCTAGGAGGATGTGAAAAAAACTAGTATTACTAATTCAATGCATCCTGACATTTTAATAAAATGCCAGTCCTCAGTGTGTTATCGATCTTGCCCTTGAACGGAGATATAACCACAGGTTAGCTACAAAGGTTGCTATACTATACCCATCTGAACACAATTTTTCAGTTACCCTGCTGACTGTAACAGGTAGAGTCTCCAATTGAGTACTACACCATATGAATATGAAATAGTCTGAACTACACAGCTGCAAGGCTTCATCTTTATACAGTAAGTAAAAAACAGTCAACCGATTATCACAAAAATGTGGGGATATAAAAAAATAAATAAATAAATAAATAAATAAAAAAGTTCCAACTCATTTGGAAATAACCACTAGGCCATTTGCTGACTGTAAACCACAATGTTTCAAGTTTAATCCCCATTGTTTTCCAGAGTGAAAACACCTGACTTACAGCCCTGAATAGAAAAAAGAAAAAAAAATGCTAGAGAAATGTTAGAAAAAAATATTTATTAAAACAAATGTTCAAATGATGACTGAATGTGCTACTCAGCCCTAAATAGGATGACTGCTATGACCATATGACCATGTGCCATGATGTCACATAAATGCGTAGATGTCAAGCATGCCACAAGCTGTCATAACAACTCTAAAATAAAAAGCTTGACGATATCATCAATATGTGTAAACATTGTAGAAATTAAAACCAAATATGAAACGAAATAAAATGTGACAGTAACTTTTTAGAATGAGGCAGTAACTTATACTCAACTAA
Source organism: Erpetoichthys calabaricus (assembly GCF_900747795.2). Taxonomy (NCBI): domain Eukaryota; kingdom Metazoa; phylum Chordata; class Cladistia; order Polypteriformes; family Polypteridae; genus Erpetoichthys; species Erpetoichthys calabaricus. The sequence goes on from NC_041407.2 coordinate 44,562,779, forward strand.
TCAGCTTTACAATTTCCCTCTGATATCAAAAAGCAAGGAGCCTATGCACAGTCACATACATTACACATTATTTAACAGTATAAAAATAAATGTTTTTATCTTTTCCAAGCTTACAGGATTTGGCATGTATTTTTGTAAAAGGGATTTTGCATGCCTTTCCCTGAAGCTCCTGCTTTACGAGATCAGAGGATAACTTTAAAGTTCATATTGAAGGTAAAGGATTGTCCTGGATTAACAATTTTGATATAGCTTCAGGAACAACAGACACCAGTGCAAATCAGACTCGAAAAGCCTGAAAAATCTGTAGAGCTGCAGATCTTGCATTTCACCCAAACAGTACAGTCCCTGCTTTCAAAGACAGCAATCTGCTGCACTCCTTAACGACCACTAAGGATTTAATTTTAAATACCATCACTTTGTTTTTAGACATCTGCACACCACATCAGTGTTCTATTGATATGACACCAGTGTTCTATTGATATGACACCAGAATGACAAAGCACAATTGTTAAATGTATTTTCTTCATACTTTATTTTTAGAAGTGAAATTCTGACTTTTCCAATATTGGTGCCTCAGAATTAGGTTTCAAAAAAGTTCACTGGATCTACTGGGCGAATAATGTTAGACATTTCAAATTCATTCTTACTGGCGTGAAAGTCTAAATGTCTAGACTCTCAAACTTGTTTACTTTATGGTTCTGCCCATGAAAAACATATCAGCTGCTGAAGGAAAGAGAGAAAACTGAATAAAACTAAGTTTCAAGGCAAGTGGAGCACTCTTAACAGCTGCAGTGCTCCAGGGGATAAAATGCCAATCAGCTTAGACCAAAAAAAAAAAAGCCATTTCTGTAACTATTGCTTTACACAGGAATAGAATACATCAAATACCATACACGTTGGGTAAATTGGATCCCTTCAGGCCCATCTGAGGTACAATGCCACCTTTTACTTCTATTTTTTGGGTTACTTAAACCATTAGGATACACTATTCTTTCCATTTATGAACACTATCAATTGTTGCAGAATGATAAAGTGTTTAAAATAGCATTAAGTCATACCCAATACCTCTTTCTTACCCAGTTCAGTGAACTGCCTAAATCAGAGAACACATTTAAAATGGTTTCTCATGTTCACTGAAACAATAACAGGAAAAAAGTTAATAATAATAATTCATTACATTTATATAGCACTTTTCTCAGTATAGTACTCAAAGCGCTGTCCACACAGAGAGGAACTGGGAAGCGAACCCACAATCTTCCACAGTCACCTTACTGCAAAGCAGCAGCACTACCACTGCGCCACCTGTGAGGACATTGTGTAGGATATCACAACATTTTGCATAGCATCATCATAACCCACCTAGTGTTAATCTAAATAATGCCATTAGATTGGGAATAAAGTGTATATCCAATACTATCTGACAGATAAGCAAATATTTTCCCTTAAAACAGTGTGGGTCAAAGCCCAGAGAAGCATTGCTTAATCAATCAATTGTTAAATCATACATACACCCCCACGATTCCACAAAAAAGACTTATAACAAACAGTGAAGTCACAGAAACAGATGAGAAATGGAAGAAAAACACAAGCTGAAAAAAAACTGTTGCACTTCAATTTTTATAAACTGCTAATTGTATTAATTGGTGGACTTATTTACAATAAACAACATTAAATAATTGCAAAATATGTACTTCAGATCTGTGTGAATCACTTACTGCATATTACAAAGCATAAAACACGCTCTAGAATGTCCAAGTGAACAGAAGAGTATGAACCATATTATCAGAGTAAAATATTCAAAATAAACATCATAATATCTTCCTTAAGCACCCCACTGCAAGACATCAGTTCTTTGCTACATGCCACCCAGAAACTCAAACAGATAAGCTTTAACTTACAGCTGAATTTAGCCCCACTAAGAATCAAGGCCTTCTGGCAGGACAGACCACATGAGGGAAGGTGACTTGAGTCAGTGTCACATGTGAAGTCACTGGCAGAGTGATAATCTGAACCATCCTTAAATCTCTAGACCAAAAGCTTTCAAGCAAGAGCTTTCTCTCTTGCTATAGATGGCACAGTACACTGATCTTACGTAAACTCTAGTGGCTGTAAAGAGGTATGATAGCAGATTATCCTCAGAGATATACAAGCAAGATTAAACTATCTAAACCCTTTTTCAAAATACAGTGCCAGGAGTAGCGTGCAGTACACAGAAAGAGCCACTGAGATGCTGCACTGCTCAAGAACATCAAGGGCTAAACAGACTGATCAAAGTTGCAAACTGAAAGTTATCACCAAGTTCAAATTTCTTCATCTGCAGTTCAGATGCTGCAGAGATGAGGCACAGAGACACTCCCCGAAAACAGTGTACAATACATCACGGTTTAGTTCGCTGTTCATTATATTCTAGGACTACATCCCACTTGGGTGCAGCTTCTGTCAACCATGGAGTCACATTCACTACAATTACCTCTTGTCATGAAAAACAGCCACGGACCTGGCTCCAGTTCGCAGACCATTTTCTCATTGTATGAAGTTTGTCAATTCTCACTGTGTTTGTTTGGGTTTTCTCCGTGTATTCCAGTTTCCTCTTATTATCACAAATACATACGCAAATATGAATAAATGTGTGAATGTTCCCTGCAATGAATAGGTTGTATCCCAGTGTATGATGCTGTAGGAATGTGCTCTGGTTCTTCTCAAGCCTACAGCAGAAGTAGAATAGTACATTAACTGAACATGGAACTTAGTTTCCTATGTCATGGCTACACTTGTGGATTAGGTACAGTTGATTGATTCATCACCTGTATTTCCATTATGCTAGAAGACCCAAGTGCTGTATTAAACTTACCACTAGGAAGGAATCAAAGTACAAGAGATGTTAGTTGCTTTGTGATATTACCTAGAAATTAAGCGAAATCAGTCCTCACCACATGCCAGTAGATACTATAAAAGTGCTGGATTAATTATCAACATGGACAAGTCACTAAAATATCAACATTTAAGTTAATCAAACAGTATAGTATGTATTATGCAAAAAATCTAAACTGCTGGGACATCCCACAAGTACCGTAGGATGAGCATCCATCAACAAGGCACAGTGCGTTTTCATATTTCTGGAACTGTTAGAGGATACTCAACTAGAACAAAAGGTGAAATTACACATCATACAAAACAAAGGCATAACTGTGTGAATCTAAATTAGTTCTAGCCATAAGAGTCATTTGGTAGTTCAGTATAAAGCAACAACAACTGACTGAAATGCGAGTGCAAATTAAACCAAATCCACACAGAAACCTACTTATCTGAAACTACTGCATTCTTTTCTTTTTCTGTTAATCCGGTTAAGAGTTGCAAGGATGCTGAAGTTTATCTCTGCAGAAAAATTCTCAAGGCAGAAATTACTGCCAGAGTATATACCAGTCTGGCACATGGCAAAGGAAACGACCAGGTATCTTGGTAGCATGGTTTTAAATTTTGGAAAACTGTCATCTATGAGGAAAGCATGAAAATTATGTACATAAAGCTCCTCAGCCTGGAACGAAGCAGTGGCCTAACAACACTCACTGCTGCACCACTCGGCCTTTCCTTTAAGGATGCATTTATTTGATAGACTTTTTAATCTAAAATTCCATTTCTACTCCCTCTCTCCAGAAGCAATTTGTGATTTTATAAGAACACAAGAAAAGTGCATTAAAACAGGCTATTTAGCCTTATAAACTGCCAATCTCCTTTCACCTTTTTCAGAAATGTTATTACGGTAAAATATGAGGGTCCTAAAAATAACACAAACTACTGTTCTGTCTAATAGCTTATTCCAAGTACCTATTGTGTTGTGTGTCAGGAAATTACATTATTGTGATCTGTATACAACAAGTTCTCACCAGTGCATTTCTTAAAGCAAACATTTTACAACAGTGATTTCACAGCACTTATGGAAAACTATCCATCCATCCATTATCCAACCTGCTATTTCCTATCTACAGGGTCACGGGGGTCTGCTGGAGCCAATCCCAGCCAAGACAGGGCGCAAGGCAGGAAACAAACCCCGGGCAGGGCGCCAGCCCACTGCAGGGCACGCACACACACACCAAGCACACACAAGGGACAATTTAGAATCGCCAATGCATGTCTTTGGACTGTGGGAGGAAACCGGAATACCCAGAGGAAACCCATGCAGGCACAGGGAGAACATGCAAACTCCACGCAGGGAGGACCCGGGAAGTGAACCCGGGTCTCCTAATTGCGAGGCAGCAGCAATACCCACTGCGCCACCCCTATGGAAAACTACTATAGCTCTATTACAAGTGTTTCTACCTCTTCAACAAATCAGTATACAAAACAAACTTTCTATATACTATAGTATCTATATCCCAAAGTCTCACAGTTTTCCTGTCACAGGCCTGGTTGCACCAGGATTGCTCATTATCTGAGGACTGCCCTCAATTAGTACAATAGTTTCCAGATATTACTTTCACTGATAAGCAACAGTTTAACTCCTTCCTTCCAATATAAACCCAGAGTGCATAGAGGAAAAACCAACACTATCTACCAATGCATTTGGCCAATGGTTTCTACAGCAAAAATGTGACTTGAGGATGTAAGCCCAGGACTTCAAACGTAAAACAATTAACAACTTGGCCGGGTTTCTATCGTGTTTTAAAGTTTAAAATACACTGATTATTGAAACTTCAGTGATTTCAAAGTCAAGGCGGGACTGCAAAAACATAGTGATGGTGGTTGTTTTAATGGATAATGTGATCATTTACCTGGAAGCCAAAAATATATTTCCACCCATCCTTTCTTCAACTAAACCTAAAACACGTTATTCTTCCTTGAACTTTGTGACATATTTTTTTCCCCTCATAATAGATACATGTGTATTGAATATTTAACATGTCACCCCAAAATGCTTCTGAACTGAGGAACCAAGCACAATTCAAAAAGTAAAAATTTCTTTTCTGTTTTAAACATCCCAATATTTGGAGTATCTGATTCATTAGGTACACAGGTAGTGACTACACTCCCTATTGCAACAACCATATACACTGCCACTCTGGATTCACCTTGGAGAGTCTTTGTGGCTACAGTTAATCTTTTGATCAGAGGCTAGTTTCTGTCTTGTCAAGAACTTCTGCTTTAGTTAACTTTCTTTTTACTATTTTTATACACATTGAAATGTTCAAAGATATCTATTTTATTTTCAACACAAGTTTTAAAAAAATAAGGTCATATTCACAGTAGTTTCTTCTGAATATTTAATGGGCAAGGCACAGTATTTAAAAGTGTTGCCTCACTGAATTTAATTTCCAGCCCAGCCGCCATCTGTGCTCTGTTTGCATGTTTTCCCCATGTCTACATGGGGTTTCTCCAGGTAGTCTGGTTTCCAACAAAAATTCTAAAAATGTGCAGATTAAATTAATTTAAGACTTTAAATTGTCCCATTATGGGCGTGCTATGTGGTAACATTTATATCCCGTACAAGGCTTGATCCTGATTTGTAAATGACACTATAATATAAAAACAGGCATTTCCTTCAATTTAAAAAGTGAGGTCAGAAAATTGATTTAAAAAAAAAATGTGTAATATAATATTTTTTAAAATACAGTTAATTTTTTGAGGAACATAAGCAGAGGTTAATGAGTTCATTCAGCAGAAGAGCAGGAAATTATTTATAGGCCACAACTATTCTTGCTCATCTCAAATCCATTTCAGCTAAAGTAAAAATCAAAAGTATATAACCTAATTAGAGGACAAATCTAGTTGTGGCATCAAAAGAAATTTCAATATACAGCGTATTGCTAAATAAAGTTATATGATGGACATTTGCTCTGCATCCATCAATGGATAACAGATAGAGGAGCATACGTCATTTAATTGCGCAGATTTCAGTTAAAATCAGAAATTTCAACAGCTGAATACTCCTGCCTTTCTGAACACTACATACTTTATATTTGCCATTTTCTTTTTATTATGCTGTTTAGATTATGTAACCTACGGTAATCTTATTTAGCCCCTTACACTGCACTGTTAAGTCAAATTCTGTTCACAGAACTAAATAAAACAGAATGACTGAGTGATTGAGAAACCTACTAAGTCTACATAAGCAAACAATTGGAAATTTAAACTTCTTGGAACACAAATTACACACAACAGCTCAAAAGGACTACCAAGTACATGCATAAAATGAGCAGGTTAAATTGTAAATAGCTTCTGACAAGGAGGCAGATCCTGAGGACTCCCTAAGCAAGAACTGCATGTTTAACGTGTCAAAAACGTAGTGTGTAAGAAGGACAATATTTTATCACCTGCACAAGCCAGAGAAGACAAAAGTGCTAAGAGAGTGCAAATGATATTCTGAAGAGGAATACTATTTTAGAAAGGTGTCTCCCCATAACTAAGGCCATTATTCCTATACTCAATGGGGAAAAAACAAAAAAACAAAAACAAAAACAAAAAAAACAGTAATTTCAAAATGCTAAAGAAATGTGCTAGAGCCTGTGTGTGCACTTTTTGCTGATATCAACTTTATTGGAGGAAATACACAGATGTAGTACACTTCTAAAGATTCGTCTCTTGCTGCTGCTCATATATTTATAAATC